>NW_025421321.1:36810000-37144233 GCF_011764305.1 Mustela putorius furo
AATAATGCATTCATACTGGCTCATCGATTATAACAAATGTACTACACTAAAGCAAGATGTTGATAAGAGGGGAAGTGCAGAGCATGTAGCAGGCTGGGGGGAGGTGATATACGGAGACTCTGTTTTTCTTTAAATTTTTCTGTAAACCTAAATGTGCCTAAAAAATGAAGTCTATTAATTAAAAAAAATGGGTGCTCCACTTCAATAGTCAGGATAAGCTCATTAAGATGCAGTCTTAAGGCATTTATTCATTTATTTTTTAAAAAAGATTTTGTTTATTTATCTGATAGAAAGTAGCGAGCACAAGTAGGCAGAGCAGCAGGCAGAGGGAGAGGGAGAACCAGGCTCTCCACTGAGCTGGGAGCCCGATGCGGGGCTCGATCCCAGGACCCTGGAATCACAACCTGATCTGAAGGCAGGTGCTTAACTGATTGAGCTACCTAGGTGCCCCTAAGACATTTATTTTTATTTTCATTTTTTAAAAAATTTCTATTTAAGTTCCAGTTGGTTAGCATACAGTGTAATGTCAGTATCAGACGTACAATTCAGTTGTTCAACACTTTCATACGATACCTGGAATTATCACAAGTGCATTTCTTTTTAGCATAGCGTCCTGCAGACTTTCTGACCAAGCCATCTAATTCAGATTCAAGGCTCATGGGAAAGCTCACAGGAAGAGGGGATTTCTTAGACCACCAAAGGGGAAAGTGGGGTAGGGGCTGGGATAGGAGTTCAAATACTTAAGAAGCTGGGGTGGGAAGGAGTAGGCATGGTGTGCACGTTGCAGGTGGGTAATATAATCAATCAAAGTGCACAACACTAGCAGGTTCCATGACAAGGAGAGAATTCCCCATGGAGGAGGTAGGTTGTGGGGACCTACCGTGGGGGTAGGGATGGGAACTAGTCAACTAAGGGGAGGAGTGTTTAGTACAGACATTATTTAGAAGTACTGTGCACGGTGATGATTTTTTTAAGTAGGTGGCTTTTAGTTTTGTTATACTTTTAAAATTCTCTGCAGACAATGCACTCAGCGGCCTGATCAGGGCAGGCCCTTCCCATTGCTTTCCCTTCTTCCCCCACTGCACACTTGCCACTGACAAAGACACTGGATTCAAGGAACTGCCGCCATGGTCAGGGACTTCAGATTTAACCAAGCGACCCTTCAAGGACTGTGGGAGACAGATGTGATGGGACCCAAACTTCAGCTGCCTCTCTTTATTTCAAGAGTTTTCTTGGTTAAATAGTAAAACGGAAAGTCCTTTCTGTTTAAGCTCCAACACGGGTAAGCTCAAGATTCTTCTTTGCTTGTGCCCCTCCTCCAATATACAGTTAGTTCTATTAAAAACAGCACCAGCAACATCACTTGGGTGGCACCAGCAACAGTTGTCCTCTTTGTTCTTGGTAAGGACAAATTTACCGATTACAGGGAATCGTCCTACCGCACCAGGACATCAGCCCAGAGAAACCTCCCTGGCTTTGTCTCATGAACAGAGACCTCCTGACAAAGGTGGGTACTCAAGTTGTGACTCCCTTGGAGTCTACTCAGATGCTCAGATAATGGAGAATCCAGAAAACTGAACTCTGCTTCTCTGCCACGCAATTCTCTGATGCTGATCCTTGAGGCAGCTAGTGTGTTGTTCTTCTGTCCCCTCTGGGATCCTTACGAATCCTTGCAAAACAGCAGCTCAAACCAAAATGGTGATGAGGATGTTGGTAACAACTACAATGGGGAGACAAAGGGAGAGATGTGATGGCCAGTGGGTCTCTCCAACAAATCTAATCACTGCTGCCCGGAAGGTGTGACTGCTTTTTTTATGCAGAGCATCCAGGCAGGGGGTAGGGGAACATAACACTTCAGTTGGAACAGAAGCACAGAGGAAAATGACAGCTGGAAATTTGGGATGATATTTAGCACAGTGTGCGTGGGCTTTCCCTAAGGAAGTATTTAAAGGAAACAAAACAATGTAGAATGTAAGTAAAAATTGGAGGCTTGAGTGTTAGCCGAATTCAGTCCTTGTAGAAATGCAGATTTTCTGTGGCTACATCTTTGGATAGTCCAAGAAGCAGAATTTAGGTTCTGGAAAACCAAACCAGCCAATAAGAACACAAAAAGATGCTCAACACCATTAGATATCTGAGAAATGCAAATCAAATCCACAATGAGATGCCACTTGATACCCTCTAGAATGGCTAACATGAGAAGGACAGATGATAACAAGAGTTGGAGGATATGGAAGAAATGGAACCCTCATTGCTGAAGGGAATGTAAACTGGTGTAACCACTTTGGAAAATGTTCCAGCAGTTTCTCAAAGGTTTAAAAGGGAGTCACCATATGACCCAGCAATGCCGTTTCTAGGTACCTATCCAAGAGAAACAAAAGCATACACTCACCAAAAAAAAAAACCTTGTACACAAATGTTTAAAACAGAATTATTCATAACAGCCAAATAGTGGAAACAGTCTAAGTGTCCATCAACTAGTGAGTACAGTGTGCTACATGTATACAACGGAATATTATTTAACCATCAAAAGAAATAAATTTCTGACACCTGCTATAATATGGATGAACCTTGAAGACATTATGTGAATAAAAAGAAGGCTAAGTGCCACATATTACAGGATTCCATTTACATGAAATGTCTAGAATAGGCAAATATATAGAAACAGAAAGTAGACCAGGATTTTCCCAGGACTGAGCTGTGGGGGAATGGGAAGGGGCTGCTCATGAGTATGGGGTTTCTTGGTTGGGGGGGGATTAAGTGATAAAAAGTTTCTAAAACTGATTGTGGTCATGGTTGCACAACTCTGTGAATATGCTAAAAATCATTGAATTATACATTGTGGATGTGTGCACTGTATGTTATGTAAATCATATTTCAATAAAGCTATGAAAACACAAAACCAGTGAGGTGAGGTACAAACATGAGAAATTATCTCAAAACGCAGAGGGTTAGTAAGCCGGGTGACAAAATGAAAGACGAGGAGGCAACAAAGTGGATGGCTAGCATGCAGATACCTAGAGGTTCTGAAGGAGATGCCGAAGCCAGGAGCCTGAAGGTCACAAATAAAGGTTTAAGACTCCCCGGCCCCCCATCTGTTGATTCCTTGCAGAATCATTCAGACACACAGATACCTAGATGTATCTGACCCCTACAAATGGCCCATAAGCACGTTCAAAAATAACTTGAGTCGCACTTAGAGTTGTTTGCTTGAATAGTTGGCAATGGTTTGGTTTGGTTTGTTTACAAAGTAAAAATGCCAGCTCTTAGTGAGGCCAGGCGGGAGTTCGCCTCTCGTGGATTCAAGTAGAACCTTCTGGAGAACAGTTTAGACATATCAAGTCTGAACATTTCTCATCCATTTTCCCAGCATTTCCACCTCCAAGAATCCACCTGGGGGTGGAGGGGTTCTGGAGAGGGAATGGCTTTCCCCAGACATTGAGCTGCAAGAATATTATGAAAATTTGTACACATCTCACACGCTCAGTGATACAGAGATTTGTTGAATAAATTTTGCTATCTCTATGTAATTGTAGACTATGAGGCCATGAATGATGTCTTGAGAAAACACTTAATAAGATAACTATTTATGTGTTTTGCCTTATTTCATTTTTGTCACAGGAGCATAACAGCTTATAAAATAGCATATATACTAATTTTTAAATTTAAAATATATACACACATTATATATACACATAAATAGAAAAAGAGTGATGGAGATCGAGACGGGAAAATTCCCCTTACACATTAAATGGTTAACAGTAATTTTTGAGTTCTTTTTAAAAAAATTTTTTTTAAAAATTTATTTGTCAGAGAGAGAGAGGAAGAGTGAGCACATGCAGGGGGAGAGGCAGGCAGAAGGAGAAGCAGGCTCCCCACTGAGTAGGGAGCCAGACAGGGCTCCATCTCAGGACCCTGGGACCATGACCTGAGCCGTAGGCAGATGCTTAACTGACTGAGCCACCCAGGGGTCCTGATGTTTATGTTCTTTATGCTTATTGAAATCTCTGAAGATTATGCATGGACGACTGTAATGGTAAAAGTAACAATAAAAAGGATGTTTAAAAAATCTCTCCAAAGATCGTCCCCTCAGAGTGAAGTCCAATCCCTCAGGCTGCACATCAGGCCTGGGTCCAGCAGGCCCGACCGGTCCGCCTGTCTCCCCCTCAGCCTTGTTCCGGTGCACCATTCCCAAACTTCCCTGAGAATGGCTCTGTGTTCTAGCAGCCATCTGCTGTTTCATCTGCCTGGACGTCCTCCTCCCGCTCCCCCGCTTTCCTTCGCACCTGGCTGCTCTCCCCTGAGTCACCTCTCCTGGGAAGCCATCCCTGGCTACCCAAGCTGAGCCCACCATTTCTTGCTGTCACCCTACCCTGTGCATGCACTCTTTTTAATAACTCAAGCAGCACTGCCGTTATGTTTACACTTCTCCCTTTCACTGAGTCATTTGGGAATTAGGCTAGGATCTTAATCATCCTTGCTTACTCAGAGTCCAGCCCAGTTCTGGATAAGTGTTTATGGAGTGGATGAGTGAATGAACGAGTGAATTTCACTGCTGAGCTCTAGGTTCAGGACAGCTGTGCTCCAGGGTTTCACAGCTGCCTCCAACGGAGCCCACTGGCTTCTCCCTCTGGCAACTGACTCCTCGCTAGTCTTTCGTCCTTAGCAACCTCGTCAGCAACCCTCACTCTTTTGGTGCAGGCTCTGACCTTGTGATGGGAGCCCATCCACCTCCAGGGACTGGAGCCAGGACCATGCACATCTCTTTTCTTCCTACAGAAATTCCCTTGGGCAGTCAATCCCACCGCCAGAATGGCTCACCTCGTCTTCCCTTCTTTGCCTGCACACTGCCACTGACCTTTCCCTCTCCCTGGCTCTCACCTGGCCGTCTGCCATCGCCCCTCATCCGGACCCCAATAATAATGTCTACATGGCTTCTCTTTCCTCTAGGGTAAAGTCACTACTCTTACAGACGCTTACCAGGGGTCCATCCCCAATCCAACCATCTCTCCATCTCTCCTCCCTCCTACCCCTTACACCCTTTCCCAGAGCAACCTGATGAGTTCTTTCCTTCCTCTGTGCCTCTTGCATGCCCTTTGTTTGTCTGGAAGCATTTCCCAACCCTCCCGCCTCCCTAAGTCCTTCACCAAGCCTTAACGTAAAAGACATTTTCCCCAGGAACCTTCCTTTACTCCCCAGGTCCCTGGGAGGCACCTCAGATATAAACTCCCATAACTCCCAACATAACTCTTCTCTCTCAGCAAACCGTTGAGAGCAGAAATATGAAAGCAGAAACAAAATTCTTGGACATTCCTCCAAAGTCTAGCAAAAATGAAGTCCTTACTCAAGAAATGGTTAATACTCAGTCAGCAAATAGATGAATGGATTTTTGCTTTTGTTTTTGCTTCTGCAAATGCTGATTTAAACTTTGGGGCCAGACAAGACATCCAGTTCTTCATTCCCTGAAGGTTAGGAAGAAGGGGAGAAGCCCCAGCACAGACAGCTGCTCTCTAACCCTGTCCAGCCACTGGCTGACCCCAAGTGGGCTCCTCAGAGGGAAGGCTGCTGGGTTGGGCCTTTCCAGGGGTGCTTTTCATCTGATTGCCTTTCCAAGCATTCATACCCAACTTCCCCATCAGTCATGAGTTTTTCCAAGACTTACAGGAACCTACCCTAAAGAGCAAAGGAAGTTCTCTGTATGTTTCTAAGTGCTACCTTCAAAATATTTTCAGAGTTCCTGAGTTAAAGGTCCCAGTACTAGAACTTCGGATCATGTCAACTTCCCTATGGGGATGCTGCTGGGCTAGGGCTCAGGATGGTTAACCACTGCTCCTCCCCTCCAAGCCAAGACAGAAAAAAAGAGCAATGGTGTTTGGCCAAAATGCAGAGTTGGGGCTCCAAAATCTCTGGTAGGCTGAGTCAGCTGCAAAGCACCCCAGTATCCCTGGGGAAGTTGGAAAGTAGCTAGGTGCACTGGGTTAGTGTGATGGATTGGAGATTTGATCAGCAAATAATCACTCCATTCTCCCCTCCCCCACCACCTCAGGGCTGTGTGTACTTCCTATATCCCTGCCTTTGAACTTGGCCATGTGATATGTGTTGGCTCCTGGAATATGAGCAGACATGATGCAAGCAGAGGCTTGAAGAATGTGTATATGGTTCTTCCTTCTTACATTCCTTTCATTCACAATGAGAATATACCTCAGGTCACCATTGCTCCTTCAGCTTGGTCCCCTGAATATAAGTTTTAGACATGATTGGTTTGAGATGGTTATGTGATATCTAAGCAGAGATGTGTATGATTTGGGGTTTGGGGTGGTCTGGGCTAAAGATCTACACTGGCCCTATCAGCAGATGCATAGCAATCAAAGCCTTGAGATAGGTGAGCTCACCCAAGTGTGGGTACCGATGGAAAAGAAATCCACTGTGTGAGTCTTGGTTTCCTCCAATATTCGGTAGTCAGAGAGATGAGAAGGAACCAGCAATGAACCAGAGAAGGAGCAGCTGGAAAGGCAGGCAGACGACCAGAACAGTGAGACATTATGGGAGCCAAGCAGAGAGAGAGCTCAGAGTTGGAGAGAGTGATCAGCGTGTCCAAAGCTGCCAGTAGGTCACTGGGTTGACATGTAGCCCAGTCTATCACTGGTCCATCATTGGCAGTGATTTAGTGACAGGGATGCCATCAATGTCCTGATAAAAACGTATTCCGTAAAGTCCTGAGGGCAGAAATATCAACAGAAAGGTTTTAGGAGGGAATAATAGGACAAGCATTTACAAAGCATTGCTCCAAAATGAAGAAAAGAAATAGGGCTGTATGTAGCAGGAGGAGGAAGTAGAATGTAGAGTTTTTTGTTTTTGTTTTTAAAACAAGCTTGAATGCTGATCCTAGAGAAAGAGAGAGAGAGAGAGAGAGAGAAAAATAATTCAGATGGAGGAATGATAAGGGAGCCTGGGGGGTTAAGTTTGTCCGACTCTTGGTTTCGGCTGAGGTATGATCCCAGGGTGGTGAGATCGAGCCCTTATGTCAGGCTCTGTGCTCAGCGTAGTGTCTGCTTGGGATTATCTCTCTCTCCCTCTGGTCCTCTCCCTGCTCATGCTCTCTAAATAAACAAACAAATAAATAAATAAATAAATATTTTTCAAAGATAAAAAAAAGATGGAGGAGTGATAATAGGTTCATCAGCTATGACTGGGAGTAGGCTGAGTGTACAGACTTACATGTAGGACTTAGACATAGTAGTAGGATACAGACATTCTCTTCTAGACATTCTCTGGTACTCTTCTAGTACCAACTTTTCTCAATAAAAGAGGAAGTAAGGTCGTCAACAGAGAATGAGCATATGTGAGATGATGAAGATAGTATGACCAAGTCATCCAAGAGGGTTGAAGACTGAATGGACCAAGGATGTGTAGCTTGCATGCTGGCTAACAGTGACTCCTGTGAGCACTTTTACCTACTAATAAAGCCTCACAACACACATACGAAGTAGGGCCTATTTTTTGCCTCATTAACCGATAAAGAAATTGAAACACAGAGTGGTCAAGAAACTTGTCCAAAGTCACACAGCAAAAAAGTGATGGAACCAGGATTTGAACTCAAGCAGTCTGGCTCTGGACTCAAATACTTAATCACTAGATTAAGCTGAGCCAGTTAAATATATGAAAGCCTGTCACAGAGCTGAAGTAAATGAGATAAAGTTTGAATTAGCGTCAGTGGTACAACCACCGCGTGCTAAGCTCTGTACAAGATGCCTCATGACTCTCTCCAGTCATGGTTTTTATCGACCTCATTTTACTGCCTGAGAACATTGAGGTCCAGAGAGATTTAGTTGTTTGTGAAAAGCTTCAGAGCTAAGAAGTTAAGGATCTGCATTCTGAACCCAGGTGAGTCTGATTCTTAAACCCACACCCTGTACATAATGCCAAAGAACCATAATATCACGCAAGTGAGTCTACCCAGCTAAAATCAGCTTAGTAGCTAAGTACCTCAGAGCCCTCCCCACATGAGGCTTTATCCCAAGCAGGAGGAGAACTTACTCTCTGGTCCTAACAGCAGGGAGAATTTAAAAGAAGAAAACTTTGTGGGGTGGGAGAACGCAGATTGTCTCACTGACATTTTTGGATGCTTGATCCACTCAGTTGGGAGGAAGCCTTAGAGGTACATGGTGGGACGCTTGAAATTTTGTATTTCTTTTTCTTTTGATTGAAGCTATAGCCTTAGATCACAAGAACACTCATTCTACTTATACGAGCATTTCCAAAAACCATTTTCTCAAGAAAGAGTGCTCATAATGCATCATCTACACCGACCAGCCACCCACTTCCTCAAATGCAAGGAAGCAGACAGTTAAAAAAAAAAGCCGAGAGGCAGCAGTTGTTGATCACGACCTCGCCTCCGTGAGGCCTGAGATTCTTTCGAACTGGAGCTCTGCTTCTCATGACGCAGAGTGAAGTATCAACTGGGATATTTCTGGTAAAACCGAAAGCAAGAAAAAGCAAGGTGCACACTTCAGGAAGCACCAGCCCCTGTGGGACTGTTGGAGGCTTTGGGGGGATTCGGGTGCCATCCCCAAAGTGACAAACAGATGTATGGACCTTTCTTCTGAAAGAAAGGAGGACTCATGCTGGCAAATCAACTCCAAACCCAGGATTGCTTGTGAAGAACTCACAAAGGGGAACACACACACAAAACCTAGAGGGAAACATCGAGAAAGCGAGAAGGGCGGGAATCGTGACAGACCTGTTGCTTCAGCAGCTACTCACCCAAAGAGGGAGCAAAATGTCCCTGAAGTTACCAAGAAACTGGGACTTCAACCTGAAAGTGGAGGCTGGGAAAATAGGTATGGTCAATGTCTTTTTGCTACCCTTGGGTTCTTATACTTGAACACCCGCATTTGCATGTTGGTCTACAGGGAGCTTAATCTACTTAAAAATGGATCTCTCAGAAAATCTGAGTTTGGGGGAAATTTGCATTCAAATTGATATGTTGGCTCAAAGTTCCCAAACCGGGAGAGGGGGGTTCTTTTCTGTTTGGAGCTGGTGTCGGAATAGAGCTTGTTTGCGTTGTGATGGGCTGAGGCCACAACGGGGCACTTCGGATGGGCTAAGTCTGCAGTTCACACACGAAACTGAGAGTTTTTCTCTTATTTTTCACGAAGGATAATTTCCCTCCTGTTTGGACATTTGTCCGTATTTTGAGTGGTCTTTCCTAGGATCACAGAGAGTAGAGTCTTTCTGAAGTGCTTGATTGGTGAAGAAACTCAGAGGGTCCTGTTTGTGAGGCAAAAAGTAAACAAGACCAGATAGGAACCTAGAGACAGTTGAAGGTATAATACACTTAGTTGAAGGGACAGAATGGGAGGAAATTCCTAGCGAAGCTGAAAAAGAGAAATGCATTGTAGATTAATTAAAAGATGATAGCATGTTGTCTGAGATATTCTGGCCTTTAATCTTTGCTTCTTATTAATGATCATCGTGACACATCGATTTTATTTATTTATTTATTTATTTTTCTTAAGATTTTATTTATTTATTTGAGAGAGAGACAGTGAGAGAGAGCATGAGTGAGGAGAAGGTCAGAGGGAGAAGCCGACTCCCCGTGGAGCTGGGAGCCTGATGCGGGACTCGATCCAGAGACTCCGGGATCATGACCTGAGCCGAAGGCAGTTGTCCAATCAACTGAGCCACTCAGGCGTCCCGACACATCGATTTTAATCTGTTATATAACTGTTATCACAAGTTTCTTTATATGGGTTTCTTCTATTATGTAATCGATCACAGTAATTTGGGGGAGAGAAGTTGGGCTGAAAGTAGTTTCCCTGTGTTTTACAATCACATCTGCACAGTGACCTAACTTCCTTGACATTAGATAAGTTGGGGCGGGGGGAGGGTTTCTCATGGCTTGGAAAAGTTTTGTTTTGAATGAGGTTTAGATGAGGTCTTTTACTGGTGGTTAATATGTTCCTAAAATAAGTGGTCCACTGCAAAGCCACATAACAGAGAGTAAATGATGTAGATCTGAGAAGAGATTTGAAAAACAATCGAGAGTAATCAGAGAAGCCATTAATCTTGGTATCCAGGGAGGATTCATGGTCCCTAATCAAGCTAGGAATCATTGCATGCTGAGGCTGGTTCCAAGAATAGGTAGTGTGCACACCTCTTACATAAGCAAGAGATTTTTTCTCCTAACTACTGTTGATACCAGTGTAGTTGGTGAATGCTCATTTTATTATATGTCATAAAAATTAGTTTTTAAAAGTAAAACTTCTATGGTTTTGTTCCTTTTTAAGTGTTTGGCTTCTCTCTACCTGGGGTCATTCTAATCTCTCACCATCGGTGTTTGAACAGGTCTTACTCTCCTGCTTAAAAATAAGAAACGTGAGGGGTGCCTGGGTGGCTCAGTGGTTGGGCCGCTGCCTTCAGCTCAGGTCATGATCTCAGGGACCTGGGATCGAGCCCCACATCAGGCTCTCTACTCAGCGGGGAGCCTGCTTCCTCCTCTCTCTCTGCCTGCCTCTCTGCCTGCTTGTGATCTCTCCCTGTCAAATAAATAAAGAAAATCTTTAAAAAAAAAAAAGAAACGTGAGATTAATGATTAAATGGTTACATGATGTTTTCCCCCCCAGCTATATAGGAAATGACCACATTAGAGCTCAGTTCTGCATGTTCTCAGACCTGGGATTAGGTTGGGTAAATTTCATAATTTTACCAATGTTTATTAAATCATGGTCCCATGGATAGCCTCTATGAGAGTCACCTCAAGCACTTGCTAAAAATGCAGGTTTCTGGGCATGATCCTGACTTGTGAAATCAGAATATCTGGAGGGGGGGCTCATGCACCTACAAATTCGCAAGCGCCCCTTGCTCCAACCCATCTGATGAAGGAATTCTGCTGTAGGATGTATGCTCTACAGGAATAGACTTGAAGAACTACCATTCAGCCAGCATACAACACAGTGTCTGGTCCTGGTGGGCACACAATAAACATTTGTTGACTAAATGAATGATGGACTATAAGCTGATGAATAATGAAGAAAATAATAACTACATCATGAAATATAAAGAAGCCCTTCTCACTATCCATGTCATTTACAAGTTTGTCACCCCCCAAGAGACTGGACCCAGCCAGAATATCTTTCATGAGTGTCACACTGATGAGAATTCAGATCACAAGCTGAGTTCTCCTAGGAGAGAGAGTCACTGACTCAGCCACAGGATCCCTGGTCCCTTCTCCAGCATCTGGTGTCCAGGTCGACTATAATAACTGGCTTAATGGTCTATCAGAGAATCCCACAGCTGTTAAGAAGGTGTGTGGGATGGGGAGTCATGTCAGGGAAGTCAATGGCCATTCTGTATAGTGAGGAGGGGTAGGTCAGGGTTTCTCAACCTGCACACTATGGATATTTGGGGGCGGGATGAGTCTTAGTGATGGGGGCCTCTCCTGTGCTTTAGCGGATGTTAGCAGCATCCTTGGCCTCTACCCATTCGATGATGGCAGCACTCTCCTACTCCCACCAGCTATGACAACCAAAAATGTCTCCAGACATTGCCAGATGTCTGGGGAGAGACACCTGCCCTAGTTGAGAACCACTGGAGAAGAAGATCATCCCAAAGAGTGGAACCCAAGTATTACCTTACGATTCACTGCCTGGGTCAATTTTCAAGAGACCCTTCATAAGCTGTGACTTCAGGGGGCTGAGCGGTGGCCTAGGGCAGATACCAGAACCAGCACTTGCTTATGGAAACAGCAAGGCTCTGACACATGATGTGACACAGGGGGGGATCCCAGCTATTTCTCTTTGCCAGCTGTGCTTCCAGTTTCCCCTAAACCTTGTGAGTGCGGAGTCTGGGCTGGAGTGAAAGTGAAAGTCTGTGAGAGTGGGGGAAAGTATCCCTCTCAGAGGGCTGACAGTGGGGTGTGGGGGTGTATGGGGACTGACTGGCAGGGCTGACCCAGAGACCACCAGCATGGGCCCAACAGTGCTGGGAGGATGTGACCCAGGCCAGCCTACCTCTGCCTGGTGATCCTAGTGGACCACCCTGGAGGAAAGGGGAATGGAGAGCAAACATATTTGACTTCAGGTGGAGCCCAGAGCACACATTTCTCTGATCCTTTACCATCTTCCGTTTAGTTCAACAATGAAAACCACGGAACCATTCCACTGGTTTCTTGCTCTGTGAGTGAAATCTCCTTTTCCACCTGTTCGTCCTTCTCACTGAATCGTAAGCTTCAGAGGGCAGGTTCCAGGGCTCAGCATCTTCTCCTGCACACAGTCCAGGGGTCTGGCATCCCCAGCGCCCAGCATGCAGAGGGCATTGACCATCCAGGGAAAGCCCCCTTTTTGCCCCGTGGGTTGGGAGCACTCAGTGGGAAGATTACCTGTCAATTTCCATACTGCCTGTATTGCCTTTTGTCTCAGGTCCTTCTTATTTTGTGCTCGGTTCCCCCAAGTTAAAATGGGAAGCAGACCCTAGAGAGCATATGGGCTCTGAGATCCATAGTGAAAGGTACTGCGGGCAAGGTGTTTCAATTTTTCTTCTCCCCTCTGAAATTTAATGTCGAAATCAGAAACAATTGAGAAACAAAATTTCATTATTCTAGTCTCCCAAGTAGTAAAAGGTATAATGACAATGGTGGGGCTTCTTTCCCCTAATTAATTTTTTCTTCTGTTTGATAAATCATTATTTGTCTGATATAGTTTGTCTAGTTTGGCCCTTTAGAAAATCTGAGTAGAGGGAATGAAAACGTTTTGTTCCTTAAGATTATTGTAACTAAACCCAATTTATAAAACCCAAGTTTTTATGCAATGGAGGTCATTATTCCTGTTAAAAGAAGTCTTATTTGAAAGTATAGTGTTTTATTTTAAAAGATTTTATTTATTTATTTGACAGACAGAGACACAGTGAGAGAGAGAACACAAGCAGGGGGAGTGGGAGAGGGAGAAGCAGGCTTCCCACTGAGGAGGGAGCCTAAAGAGGGGCTGGATCCCAGATCCCTGGGATGATGACATGAGCTGATGGCAGACGCTTAAGGACTGAGCCATCCAGGCGCCCCTGAAACTATAGTTTTAGATAAATAGATGCATCAACAGATCCACAGATACACAGAGATAGAATTCATATACAAAGCAGTACTATGAATCAATAAAAAAGATAAAAGAAAATACATAACACGAAGAGGAATTTTACAGAAGAGGAATGATAACACCAGTGAACATATGGAAATAGGTTTAATCACGATAATCAGGAAACGTAAGATAAAAGCACAACAAACTTGTCACCCAGCAAATTGGCTAAAATGAAAGTCTGACAATACCAAGTGCTCTTGAGGACATGCAACAAAAGAAACTCTCCTATGCTGAAGGCACAACCATTTTTGGAAAAGCAATTTAACATGGCTTAGTGAAACTGATGACGCACCAGCCCTCTGAAGTGCCCATTTCATTGCTCGGAGACAGTCCTTTGGAGAAGGTCCCATGAGTGGGAATCAGAATAGAGGCAGGGACGTTCCCGAGTAGCATTGCTCATAATAAGAGGGGGCAGGAAGTAAGCCACAGCGACAGGTGGAAAAGGAAACTGCAGTATTTTTATTAAATGGAATGCTGCTTAAGACCAGAAAGAAATTATAGTTACCTGTGCAAAAACGAAACTTCGGCAGAAAAGGAGAGGCGCAGTAGAGCAGAATGGGAGTCATGTATATTCAGGTTAAAAACCATGTCTGTCCTTGGATTCACTGTAAGGAGCAGCAAGGAGCTGACTCATATAAAACTCAGGTGATGGTTACTTCCAGAGGGAAAACAAGGGAAAATGCATCTGAGAAGCTTCAAAGGTGTAACCTCAGTGGAAGGTACCTGAGAGTTTATTTGATTATTGTAAGTAAAATGATCAAAGAAATGAACACCTGCTTAAACCCTCAAAAATCTGGAAGGATGTACAGTTTGTTAATAGTAGTTAACTAGTGAAGGATTTATAGGTGAGACATACACACACCTATGTATTTTTATTATTAATTATTATTATTTACTCCTTAATCCCCATCACTATTCCCTCCACACTCTTCCCTTCTGGTAACCATTAGTTTGTTCTCTATAGTGAAGAGTCTGTTTTTTGATTTGTATCTCTTTCTCTCTCTTATTTTTTTCCTTCGCTCATTTGTTTTGTTTCTTAACTTCCACATATGAATGAAATCATATGGTATTTGTCTTTCTCTGACCGACCTATTTTATTTAGCATTATACTCTTTAGCTCCATCCATGTTGTTACAAATGGTGAGGTTTCATTCTGTTTTATGGCTGAATAATATATTCCATTGAGTGTGTGTGTGTGTGTGTGTGTTCTTTTTTATCTGTTCATCAATTGACGGACATTTGGGCTACTTCCATATCTTGGCTATAAACATTAGGGTGCATGTATTCTTGTATTCTTTGGGTAAATACCCAGAAGTGTGATCACTGGATCGTAGAGTAGTTCTATTTTTAGCTTTCTGAGGCATCTCCATACTTTTTTCCATAGTGGCTATCCCAGTGTGCATTCCCACCAACAGTGCAAGAAGGCTCCTCTTTTTCCACATCCTCGCTAATACCTATTGTTTCTTCTGTCATTGATGTTAGCCGTTGTGACAGATGTGAGGCGATATCTCATTGCAGATTTGATATGCATTTCCCTAATGATGAGGTACGGTGAGCATCATTCATGTGTCTGTTGGCCATTCTGTAGGTCTTCTCGGAGAAATGTCTGTTCATGTTTTCCCATTTTTAACTGGATTATATTTTTTGGATGTTGACTTTTATCAGTTCTTTATATATTTTGGGCACTAGACCTTGTTTATTTATTTATTTATTTAAAAATTTCTATATCTTATTTGTCAGAAAGAGAGCACAAGCAGGTAGAGTGGCAGGGTAGGCAGAGGGAGAAGCAAAGCAGGCTCCCTGCTGAGCAAGGAGCCCAATGTGGGACTCGATCCCAGGACCCTGTGATCATGACCTGAGCCGAAGGCCGCCGCTTAACCAACTGAGCCAGCCACCCAGGCACCCCTAGCCCTTTTTTAGATATATCATTTGTAAATATCTTCTCCCATTCCATGGGTTGCCTTTCAGTTTTGCTGATTGTTTCCTTCACTGGGCAGATTTTTATTTTGATGAAGTTCCAATAGTTTATTTTTGCTTTTGTTTCCTTGCCTCAGGAGACATATCTAGAAAGAGGTTGCTATGGCCGATGTCAAAGAGGTTACTGACTATGTTCTCCTCCAGGATTTTTATGGTTTCCGGTCCCACAATTAGGTCTTTAACCCATTTTGAACTTGTTTTTGTGTATGGTGTAAGAGAGTGGTCCAGTTTCATTTTTTTGCACATGGCTTCCTGTTTTCTAAAACCATCTGCTGAAGAGACTATTTCCCGTTGGATATTCTTTCCTGCTTTGTCAAAGATTAATTGGCCATGTAATTGCGGGTTTATTTCTGGGTGTCCTAATCTGTTTCATTGATCTACGTGTCTATTTTTGTGCCAGTCCCATGCTGGTTTGATTATTACAGCTTTGTAATATAACATGAAGTCTGGAATTGTGATGCCTTTACTTTTCTTTTTCAAGAGTGCTTTGGCTATTCAGGGACTTTTGTGGTTCCAAATAAATTTTTACGATTTTTTGTTCTTGTTCTGTGAAAAATGCTGTTTGTATTTTTATAGGGATTGTATTATTATTTTATAAATGTTTTGTAAGTGTTTTATAAATAAGTCGGGCTCCCTGCTCATCAAAGGAATCTGCTTCTCCCTCTCCCTCTGTCCCTGCTTGTGCTCTCTTGTTCACTCACTCTCTCTTAGATAAATAAAAAAAAATCTTTAGAAAAATGACGAAAGCTAAAACAAATTCCAGAGTGCTTGGTCAAGCATGTTGGCAGAAGGTATTACAGGCTACAAGTGCTCTTTGGTGATCCGCTGGCAGCTGCAAAGCCTCCATCTGACTGCAGAGGTTGGAACAAGCCAGGACCCACAGCTGGTTGTCTGTAGACTTTCTGCACCTCTAGACCCAGGATAGAGGGTTTTCTTGGAAGAGCTACAAGGTCCCAAAGTCACCAGGCCTCCCTATTTGAGCATATTTCTCATTTTGAATGAACAGAGATATATCGGATCCCCAGGTTGGGAATGCTAAGACCATGAAGCCCATGGTGAGCTGGTCTGTTTTTTTCGCATTCAGCTTTGGTGGATGCTTGTTTTCTTTCTTTCTTTCTTTCTTTCTTTCTTTCTTTCTTTCTTTCTTTCTTTCTTTCTTTCTTTCTTCTTTCTTTATTTTTTATCATTTTATTTATTTGAGAGAGCAAGACAGAGAGAGCATGAGCAGGGGGAGGGGCAAATGGAGAGGGACAAGCAGGCTCCTTCCTGAGTGGGGAGCTTGACATGGGACTCAATCCCAGGACCCTGGGATCATGACCTGAGCCGAAGGCAGATGCTTAACTGATTTAGCCACCCAGGTGCCCAGGTTGATTCCTTGTTCAAGTAAAAAAGCCTGCCCTCTGTTGTCATCGACTTACCTTTAGTCATCAAATTCTTTCCACAAGGTGCACATTTCCTACTGCCCAGGCCGAGAGCCTCCTGGCCATTTGGGGAAGAGAGACTGATGCTCTTCTAAACAGCAGTGGAGTGAGGCTCAACTTGAGTGGTGACGGGGAGTCAAAATCTTGTTTTCTGTTCACTCACTGACAAAGTCCTCCCTGCAGAGGCCAGACAAGGTCGATTTAGATTTTGGATGTTGTGTTAGATCAGGAACTAAAGTATGCTTGGATTGGCAGAGGTGAGCTCGAATCTCAGAAAATGGGACTTGAGTGAGATACCCCGTGGTCCTCGCATGGTATACACGGCCACAAGTGTCTTCCAGTCGTGGGACTACTGTTGTCTCTGGCTTGCAATTTACAAAGCCTCTGCACAGTGTCCAGTGGGGAACCATGTGGAGACTCGGCGTGTCCGCTTCAGAGCTGGAGTGTGGTACCTTGGGTAAGGAATGCACATTATGGGGTTTTGGAAAGATCCTGGGAATGGTTGAGAAGAAGAAGCTGGTGATGATGACCCTTCACGTACCAGATGTTTGGAAGGAAAATAGTAAAACCTCTCATGGAGCAGCCCCACGGCTGGCTAACTGGATATAAGAGAAGGGAGTGTGTGAAGAGCCGATGTGCAACCCTGGCTGTGGCCACAGTGACTGGCAAGACCCGCTGACAACAGTGATGAACCGGGGGCAACACCAGGGGACATCCCTGGGGCAGCACAGACCAACTGAGGGATCCTTTCCAGGGGACGGCATGTAAATTTTGTAGAGTTCCCAGACAGGAACTGAGATATGGAAGTTACAAAAAGAGAAAATAATTTACATTTCTTGTTCTATCCTTTACTTTTCACCATGTTGCTCCTTGAAAATTTTTTCCCTTTGATCATTTTCTAAAAAACCAAGTATCACTTAAACAAAATTATACCCATAGATCTGGTAGCCAAATACAAAGACAGTCTTGCCCTCTGCTCCTGTGGGCTTATAGGCTAGTGGGGCACAGACAAGGAGACAATATTAAGACAAGTCCTGTGGTGAGAATAGCCATGGGAGCCAGAGGAGGGTGCCTATGGAGAGGAATTCTGGTCTAGCCCCCCCAACCCCCACCCCACCGCCCCGCTGCCATTCTTTTCTCTAAGATACGGATGTGTGCTATCTATAGCAAGTTGCAGCCTTTGCCATCTTTCTCAGGCTGGTTTTTCTGTACTACTTTCTGTTTCTTTGGAGAAGAAAAAAGCTTTGTAATTTTGGGTAGCTTCTCCTGGCGAAGGGATTAAACTCAAAGTCCTTAGGATCTGGCCCTGCTCACCTGCCCGTGTGTCCCCTGCCTTCCTACCTCCCAGGCACACACACAGACTCATACTCCAGACCTCAGCTGTATCTGACCTTTCTCATCTGCTTGGAGCCCCTCCCTACTCAGGGCTGCCTTTGTAGAACCCAATTCCTACCATGCTTTGGTCATAACATAGACATCTTGCCTTCTCAGAGACTCTAAGTTGGCAAATTACTGGAAGGAGAGTAAAAGAATCCTTTCTCAAGCTTTTCAAACAGAAAGGCTTGTAGCTTAGAGACTGTGGACTTCCTCTGAGGTGAATGTTCCTGAACTTGCCTACATGCGTCAACTCCACCCACCTAGGGTTTTTGAACCACAGAAATCTGTCCTACTCTGAAATACACAACACCAGTGCTCTAGGCCCTCCCTGGAGAGAACAAACTCGAATTGCCTGTAAAAATTGTCTAAGGGACGAATTGCTCATTGGCTTTTCTTGATTAGAGTGTGTGATAGGAGGTGGGTAGGAGGGTGTATGGTAGAAAAAAGAATTCATGTGCTTAAGATCCTTCTGCTAATTTGCTGTGAATCCCAAGGCAAGTTACTTAATTATCAAATAGGATAATGATATGTATGTTGAGAGGAAAAAGATATGTCGTGCCCGTAGCACATGTTTAGGTGTTCAGCAAACACCTGTTTCCTTTCTTTATAGATAATCTCATTTCCAACTCAGATCAAACTAGGGGCTGAACTTGGACTACGTGGACTTGGTTCCCGCACAGGATGAGCTCACTGAGTTATGCTTCATTATTGCACGCTCAGTTTTTATCTTTACTGCAAGTAATGACTTCATGAAATTTGCCCCAGGTTTGTGTTGTAAAATGAGAACGAGGAATGGACAATGCCATTGACACCTATGTGAAACTCTGTGTCAGAAAATTCACTGAGAAGGGGTGCCTGGGTGGCTCAATGGGTTAAAGCCTCTGCCTTCGGCTCGGGTCATCATCCCAGGTCCTGGCATCAAGCCCCACATGGGCTCTCTGCTCAGCAGGGAGCCTGCTTCCTTCTCTCTCTCTCTGCCTGCTTGTAATCTCTGTTTGTCAAATAAATAAATAAAATCTTAAAAAAAAAAAAAAAAAGAAAACCCACTGAGAATTCAGTGCTCGGAAATACTTTGTCTCATTGGAGGGATTGGTGCTCTTTCTCCTTTCTGCATAGTTGTGCAAATTATTGTTTCTCTTTTTGTCTTGGCTGCCAGGAAGCTCAGAGCTAAACTGAAGCTCAATCACAACTTTTACCTATTCACTTCACACACGTATATTTTCCTTTGTCTTTGATATAAATTTACGTGTTCATTGTAAATGAGCTTTCTGTTTGAACATGAGAAGACAATTAAGCCTTTGAGGAAAGGAGGGTGATCATAGGTGATGTATTAGCACACAATTCCTCAAATATGCTGTGGCTAGGTTTTCCACTTATCAGTAGCAACTGGGCATGACAATTTTTTAAAGAATGGTGTTCAAAGAGTATCAGTGCTGAGAATGAGGTTTGTTTGTTTGTTTTAGTTTATAAGTGAAAATGCAACTCTATGGCTGCTGATATTCTTCCCCTGGAGTTGTGGGAAATGGTGATGTCCTCAGTACGTTGGGTCCGGTCATGTCTCTCATTTATTCATAAAACATTTATTTGCTGACTTCAATATGATAGGTCCTTTGCAAAGAGCATTCTCAATGTTGTGCTCCTCACACTGATAACACACGCTCACCCACACCTTCATCTTTCTAAAAGAAGTGTTTTCAAACATTGGTGCCACCACATTTTCTCCATAAGCTGTGAGGTGTCAGTCACCAGGACTGTGACTGACTCAGGTGACAGCTGCTTCACTTCTTTGCTTCCTCCTTGTGCTACCCACCCCCACCCCCAAATGCGTACACACAGATCTTAGTTCCAGACGGGGCTGGTGATTCTCTACTGCTGGAACCCTGGCCTGTGGCTTCTTAACCAGTCGTGCGCTTCCTTGTTGGTTTGGGAATTTCAAAGTGAAAGAGGAAGTGCTTTAGTATAAAGATTTTAGGCTATGTAGAATTCTTTTAATATTTTAAAAGGAGCCAACTGTAGATGTGGTGTGGTAATTCAAAAGCTAGCTTGGAGTCAGACTGCCTAAATTTGATCCCACCATTACTAATTGCTAGCTAGGGGATTTTGATCCTCAGTTTCTTCATCTGTAAAATGGGCACAATCATAGGGCTAACCAATATGGTTATTGTGAGGATTAAAGGACATGATCTTTGCAAAACCTGTAAGAAAATAGCAGGCATTGGTGTGTGTTGCATAAATATCACTTGTCACCATCACTGCACAGGCATTACAACACTGTAGGTACAATACTAACTCCTAACAAATCAGCACTGAGAGGTCCGGCCAGCACTGCTAGCGTTTTGTTTGTCTTGATCCGGTTTAATTCTTCTCTCTTTCGTTTCCTTTTCTTTTCTTTTTAAAAGATTTTATTCATTTATTTGACAGAGAGAGAGACACAGCAAAAGAGGGACACAAGCAGGGGGAGGAGTGGGAGAGGAAGAAGCAGGCTCCCTTCTGAACAGGGAGTCCACAGTGGGGCTTGATCCCAGGATCCCGGGATCATGACCTAAGCCGAAGGCAGACGCTTAACCAGCTGAGCCACCCAGGCCCCCTTGTCTGTCTTTTCTTTAGATAAGCAGTCTTTGTAACCTCTGCTGATCTACTTTCCTGCTCAGTGTTGGTCCCAGTCCCAAGGCAACCAAGCTGGGCTATTGCTGACTAGCTGTCTTTCGTTTCTTAACTCCTTTTATCTCCAATCTTTGAAAATAGAGCCCTTCCTTATGTTTACATAGCTTCTTTTTTCTGTTTTCTTTCTTTCTTTTTTCAAGATTTTACTTATTTATTTTAGAGAGAGAGAGAGAGTGCAGGTGGGGACAGGGGTAGAGGGAGAGAGAGAATCTCAAGCAGAATCCAAGCCGAGCAAGGAGGCTGACTTGGGTCACGTCCCAGGACCCTGAGATTAGGACGTGAGCCAAAATCAAGAGCTGGCTGCTTAATCAACTGAGCTACCCAGGTGCTTCTCTTCTTGCTTTTCTTTCCTTTTTATTTTTTTCATCTATTTCCTAAACCTGTAAAGTACCTGAGTGATAACTTTCCAGGAAGCCTAATGGGGAGTTTGTGCTAAGTCACTGTCCCAGGGCTGTTGTGAAAGGAGATGTTCCTCAGACTCCCTTTACTTTGGGAAGGAAAAGAGTGACTCTGAGCTGTGCCAGGCCTGGTAGACCCTCCCCCATTACTGAGGCACCACTTCCTCCAAAGCTGCTAACCTCTGCTGCTGTCATAAGTGCCCCTGGCCACAAAAGTGAGGTTGAAAGTTGTTTGTTTGGGCCTCTCTGGAGTCCGTGTTTAGTGCTGGTGAGCACTTCCATGGGGTTTACAGCAGCAGCAGCAGGCAAGTTTTTCGTTTACTGTAAGAATCTTGCTATTGTGGCCTACCATTCATTTTCAGATTATTTTATTTAGGTGTGCTTATGAGGAAACAGCAGGACCTTCAAAATGAGGCTTCCATTTTCCTTTGGCCTCAATTCTACTGTTGCAACCCAAGGGTTTTTGTATGTATTCCTCCCCTCTGATATCCTTCTGCATTGTATTCTGTGTGCTCGGTGAGTTAGGGCTCAGAAGCCTATTTTGCTGGTGGGTGAAAAATGTCACCATGCACACCACCCAGAGTTATGATGATAACAGGGACAGGGTAGAGTGGTCCCCTTCTCAGCCAAGGCCCTTTGCGCTATGTCCTGCCACCAACCTGCCTCCTCTTCACTCAGCACTGACCTCCTTGTGAACCATCCTGCTTTTTCACGCTCAGCTAGGATGACCAGCTGTCCTGATTTGTCTGGAACTCAGGGTTCCTCAGCTGTAAGACACTCAGTATGAAAACCAGGAAAGGCACCCTGATCCTAGTGCTCAGTCTGAGAAAATAAGGTATTTGGGGACCATTGTGAAAGGAGCTCTGTATAGCTATCGAATTGAATTTTGGTGCTGTCACACAGTTTAGGGTAAAAATGAAATTATAGGAAAATTTTTTTAAACCTTGAATTGTTCTTTTTTTTTTTTTTTTTAGTGTCCATAGTCAGAAGTCCTTCCAAATTCTTTCTTTAGTCTACCTGCAACTGCTATACTAGCTTTTTTTACCTATTTTTATGAAACTTAAAATTCTTGCTCATACTTTCTCTGGAAGGATTGGGAACCTCACCTGTCAGCCATATGGCAAGGTACTTCCTTTCAGAATCACACACACACAAAAATCTCTGTCCTGTGGGTCTCTGTATATGGCCCCCTAGATTTGTCATTCTACTTTCTGGATTTTCTTTTTGACTCTACTTCCCTCATCCCCATCACTATAGCCACCACCCGTCTCCTCCTGGAAGCCTTCCTGAATTGCCCAAGTGGAATAGTCCCTCACGTTCTGTGAAATTGCAACACTTTGTCCACTTTCCTCTGTTCTGGTTGATACATATTTATTGGATGCCTACAATGTGCTGGACACTTTACTAGGCTCATGATGTAAGAATATGAAAAAGACTAAGGTCTTGACCTCAAGTAGCTTGCAGTCTCAATGGGGAGACACTCAGAGGGAAGCAGGGGTCTCCCACTAAAGAGAATCAGAAGTTCTTTTTTTCCCCCCATGCATAATTTTTAAAAATTATTTTTATTAACATATAATGTATTATTTGCCCCAGGGGTACAGGTCTGTGAATCACCAGATTTACACACTTCACAGCACTCACCATAGCACATACCCTTCCCAGGGAGAATCAGAAGTTCTTAAGTGAAATAACAGCGATTGTGAAATTTTAAAGATTTCGTTTATTTATTTATTTATTTATTTGAGAGCTAGAGAGAGAGCATGAGCAGGGGGAGGGGCAGTGGCAGGCAGAGGGAGAAGCAAACTTCCCGCTGAGCAGGGAGACTGATGCGGAACTCCATCCCAGGACCCTGGGATCATGACCTGAGCCTAAGGCAAAAGATTAACCGGCTGAGCCACCCGGGCGCCCTCGATTGTGAAATTTCAAAAGTTTCTGTAACTAAAGCTTCCTTGCCCCACTTGAACCACAGCCCCAAAATATCTACAAGGGGTAAGTTTTCACTTGGTAATTCAAGTCTACTGTCTTCCAAGAAGAGACAAATAAAGTTTCTAATCCCAGGCTGCTTTCTCATTGGCCGCCAGTAGAGGGCATTCGCAGACAGTGTAGTTGCATTTCTACCCCTAAACTTGGTTTCTACTGCTTCTCTCCAGAAAGCCTTGGAACATTTAACCAGTCTCTGGGCAGCACAGTGTTGTCTTTATATTTTATCCTTCAGTGACCTGAAATGCCCAGCATTAGAATGAAAGTAAATGGTAATTTAGCCCCGTTTGTGTCTTTACAGATAAAAAGTGAGGTTCCAGGTAAAAACTGTCTCTTGAAAGAAAAAAAAAGAAAAACCCACAAACCAACTCAGTATAACTAAGAAGCCAGATCTGAGTGTAGTCAGGGGGGCTGGAGCAGGGGGCTGTAGGGGCTTTTTTTTTTTTTTTTTTTTTTTTTTTTTTTTAAAGAACACAGCCTTTGAAGTCAAATAAGCCTGGATTTGATGTCCAAGTCAGTCTTTGGGCAAGTAGCTTTAATCTCGCTGTGTCTCAGTTTTTTCATCTGAAAAATGGGGGTAGTCATCCTGCTCACTTTATAGACCCGTTTTAAGAATCAAATAATGTGTGTACATGTCACTTGGCAATGAACTGGTGTTTTTATTATTGGTAGTATCTCTCTTTTGATGGTCTCATCTCTAATAATACTTTCTCCACCCAGCTCAGCTGCTCCTAGTCATAAGTAAACCATGTCATCCCCTACAACTGTACCACCCCTGAAAGCCTACTTTCAGGCTTCCAGTGCTGTGGTGCCCAATTCACCCTTCAGTAATTCTCTGACCTCAATGAGCTACTGTTCCATTGGTTCTACCACTTTTTCACTGCTGAACAGATGTCCTTGAGCCCCCCGTCTCTCTCCCACTGTCATTGCCACAGGGAATATCCCCTAACCCTGTTTAAACCCAATGATCCCCTTTTTGGGTGCCTGTACCTAGGCAGCTGAACGTGGCTGAGGAGAAAGAGACCACTGAGCCAACTGTAGATGTGGTGTGGTAAATTCAAAAGCTAGCTTGGAGTCAGACTGCCTAAATTTGATCCCACCATTACTAATTGCTAGCTAGGGGATTTTGATCCTCAGCTTGAGGATCAAACTGTGCTGCGTAGATTTACTTCAGTTTGTGACCAGTCATATCTGGTGGATAGTCAATAGAGCCAGCCAGGCCTACCTACCATGCCTACCTAGTAGATTTACTTCCCTTTTCCCAAAATCTTTTTTCCCTCTCTTCAAGACTTTATCACCTCCTCCTGCCTTCACCCTCACTTCTGTAGTGAGAAAATAGTTTTTCTTATAGTTTTCTATAAAAATAGTTTTCTATAGTTTTTCTTCATAGAGAAAAAACATGGGCAGCAGTGTGAAAACCCCCTCCTTTTCCCACCACTCAGTGCTTTCACCTCTAGCAATAACAGCTAGGGTTGGGCCTCGGGGCTCCCATCTGGAGGCCCAATTCTTGGAGGGCCCTGCTCTGGCCCCGCTGCAGCTGTGTTCTTCCTGGGGCAAGGAGCCTGGCCAAGGGGACATGCCCTGTTTGCTTTGGGTCCACGTGGGGCCATAAAATTCCCTACACCATTGGCCAGAGCTGTCTCCAGACACTCAGGAATGTTTTCCTGGGACCACCCCCACCCCGGGTGGTTGATTGTAGGGAGGCCCACAGCACAGCCAGCATGTCCGGCTGACATGTCCCCAGGCACGTGTATGAGGCCCCTCCCTGTGAGAAACAGAGTCTGGTGCAGAGAGAAGGGGCGTGGACTACACGACGAGGCCTCCATTTGTGTTCTCAGCGGTGGATCCGGTCACGTCTTGTTCTGCAGTAAGCCAGTTAAGCATCAGAGCACACCACTCCACCAAGAAGGTCGTCATTGAAATCACTCATCTCTGTACCTTGTCTCGACAAGGGTGAACTCTCTGTCCTTGTCTCACTTGGCTGCCCTGCAACATTTGACATGCTCAGCCGTTTTTCCCCAGAGATACCGGCACGGCTTCCTGGACAGCACACTCCCCGGCTTCCTTTTGCCTCGTTAGCCACTCTTTCTGGGTCTTTGTGATGGAGTCTTCCACTCCCCCGAACTCTTAACTCGGAAGTGTCCCGGGCAGATCCAGCCACATCCTTTGAGGAGCCCAGAGCAATATGAAGATGTGGACTCTCTTGTGTCAAATTAGTAAGACTTTCAAGAGGGTGACGGCGGAGCATTAAACCAAGCGCAGGGACGGGGTGAGCGTGGGGCCCAGGAGGGCTGCTGCACAGGCTGTGTGACCAAGAAGGTGGCCCTGCTCCCAGGGCTCAGTTCCCTTGCCCTGACTCTCCCCTCACTAGCTGCGTGACCCCATCCCTTCCATGGCTTTCCCTTCCTTCTGCACTGTTTCACGAGAGCCCCACCTCTCCACTGGGCTCTAGACCGCTCACTACTCCCGTGGAGGTCACGTGGGCTTCTCTCTCCCAGTGAGTCTCTCTGTTCCTGCCCCTCCCCACCCGGTACACTGACCTCAATAAAGGCTCCAGGTGGCAGAGACTCCAGATCTACAGACCTCTTCAGTCCACCTTCCTCTCTCCTACCTTGCATCTAATCCACTACAGAAAACTTTTGGATTCATTCCCATGTAAGCCCCCCTATCTGATTATTTCTATCTCTTGGGTATTAGAAATACATGTCTCTCTGAGTCTACTGAGATCATTTTCTAGCCGGTCTTCCTGCTGCCACTCTTGTCCCATATCATCTATTCTCTGCACCGCGGCCAGACTCAATATCTTCAACAGAGAAATCAGGTTATGCTATGTCTTCTATGAAACCTTCCAAACATGTAGAATGAACTTTAATCTAAGGATCCCTGCCTATGGTATCTGAACCCCACCCCTCTCTCCCCACCCATCTGTCATTCCTTGGCTCTTCTCACACTTCCCATCAGCCAAGCCCACCTTCTAGTTCCTTCCACGCTGTTGCTCAAGGCTCTCGAGTGGCCTGTCTGCTGCTTTGTCTGAAACACGCGTCCCCAGATCTCACCATGGTCTTTCCTCTACCCCATTCAGTTTCAGTTCAAATATTGGCTCTCCGAAGAGCTCTTTCCTGACCACAGTATCTAACACGGCCCTCCTGCTCCAGTCTGTCATAATCCCAATATCTGATTTTATTTTCTTCTTAACACTTTTTATACCTGAAATGGTATTTACTTGTTTGTGCGTCTGTGGCCTCCAACCCCCTCTAGACTGTAAGCTTCCTGAAGGCAGAGCTTCGCCTGTTTTGTTCCCTTTGATGTTACCACTGCCAACAACAGTGCCTGACACACAGCTGCTGATCAAGGGATTTTTGTGGGCTAGCCAGGAACTGGTTTGTGGCCTGTTGGCTTTCTTCTATCCCAGTGAGATGAAGAAAGTCAAAATAAGACCAATGCATGTTTTTTTGCCTCCCTTTTGATTGCTGAGGAACAGTTTGAAGAGAGGCAGACCGGAGTTTCTTGTGGAGAAAGAGGTAGGACTCTTGGTTTCTGAAGCTCATTTGGACAGCATGTAGAGGACAGAGCATTCACCTATTCTCGAGAGAGATCACAGGGCTCAGCCTGCTGGGTGAGTTCACAAGGGATACTTCTTGCCCCTTTAATCAATCTTCTTGATGACTGAGTGTGGTCAACGAATTCTTTCATTTCAGACTCCAGGGTCTGACTTCACTGAAGAGCTCAGACTCCAGGGGCTGGGAGCCACGTTCATAGGCCTGCTTCCTTCCCTCTTCTCTTTAACTGGACACCAGTTCTCCTCTTTAGCATCCAAGGAGCTCCTAACTCACACGCAAGGTAGTTTACTCAGGAAATGCAAATATTAAAGTTGTATATTAAAGTTGTACAACTAGTTAGTACAATGGATGGCTGATCTAAGGATTAAAATGAGCAAGGGAGAGGAAGAAAGGAAGGAAGATGGAGAGTAGGAGAAAGATTCTAGTCTCCTCTAATACCCCCAGCTAGCACTTCAGTGACTCTTTCCAAGGGACAAAATCATCAGTCCAGTGGTCTTCCATTCTGGTCTTTTCTCTCCATGTACCCCCCTCCTCCAGCCTCCCTGCTCTACAAGTGGCCAAGATTCCCTCTTCAGGGCTGGCTGTGTGGACACGTGAACTGTGTGTTTGCACGCGGCCCCATGCTCACAGAATCCTGAGTGTGTTTTAGGGCTCTGCTCTTGCCATCTTGAAAGTCAATAATTTTTTTAAAGATTTATTTATTTATTTGAGAGAGAGAGAGTGAGCGAGGGAGGAAAGGGACAGAGGGAGAGGGAGAGAATCCCCAAGCAGCTCTCTGCTGAGCACAGAGCCCGACATGGGGCTCAGTCTCATGACCCTGAGATCATGATCTGAACCAAAATCAAGAGTCAGATGCTTAACCGACTGGGCCGCCCACGCGCCCCGAATGTCAGTCATTTTCGGATGAGGAGCTGCACATTTTCATTCTGCACTGGACCCTGCAAATTATATAGTTGATGTTCTTTCACTTCATAATCTGAAAACTGGGTCATCTTTGAGCCCACCCCTGACCTTGACCTCTCCAGGTCATGCCCATCAGTCTATTGGGCTGTCTGTCTGTATCACAGATACAGACTGTCTGTATCACAGATCTACCCTCTTGTCTTCTCTCCATTTGAGGCCCAGATGACAAGGCAAACCTCCTAAGCCTGGTCCAGCCTCTGGTTTTCATGATCTTTAATTCATTCCCTTGAACTCCCAGTGCCTGCCTGTGTCCCTAGTTTCAGTGATCACAGTAAGCACCACCATAGCTCACGGAAACCACGTGCAGGGGGCATCCAGCCTGGGGGGGCTCCCCTTCTCCTCCTCTAAGTCACTGCTCTGCAAATATGGCTGTCGGTTGGAATTGCCTGGGGAGATCTTAAAAAATTTGGCTGCCTAGGTTCCCCTTCAGAGGTACTGATTTAAGTGTCAGAGGTGTGGTCTGGGATTGGATTATTTATTATAAGCTCCTATGGGACTAGCTACACAGCAAAGATCTATTGTCACAAGTGCTTCCAAAGGGCAGGCCCAGGGACGTTGCATCTACTCAAAGAATGCATGGCCCGTAGAGTGTTCTGGGAGGACTTGCTTTTGTAAGACTATGGCAGACTCAGAAATTGCAGGCTGCTTCTCATTCCATGATTTCTACTTGTCCACAGTGTCTCTTTTATCCCCAAAGGCATTAAGGAATGCTTGTCCTCAGTCAGAGCCCAGAGAGGGTGGGGGACTCGCTCACACCCACTTGGGTGAGTTGGGGTGCTGGCCTCATCCCAGCCAGGAACTCTGGACAGAAACCAGAGGGAATGGGGAAAGCCAGGAGAAACCCAGATAAGTAAACAGAGACCCATTGTTAAGGATGACGGGGGAAGGTGGAGGAGACACAGCATAGGTAAATATGGCTTGAGAGTCATATGGGCAGTTGACACATTCTACAAGACAGAAAGGGCCTTCAGATCCTTCCACGAGCATAAATTTACCCCTGATATCTTTTTCCTTTCTGTTTCAAATGACTTCAGAGTGGCTTGTGATTATACATTTAATAGTTAACTAACATCTTTCTCAGGCCCGTGTTTGGTGCCTTTCCCTTTGTGAAGAAGACACTTCTCTCTTTGAGAGAAGACAATGGATTGGCTTCAGTAAGCTCACAACATTCCCAAAGTTGTAAATGTATATATATGTACATGCAGATTTTCTTTCTTTCTTTCTTTCTTTCTTTCTTTCTTTCTTTCTTTCTTTCTTTCTTTCTTCCTTTCTTTCTTTTTTTTAAGATTTTATTTATTTGACAGGGAGAGATCACAAGTAGGCAGAGAGGCAGGCAGAGAGAGGAGGAAGCAGGCTCCCCGCTGAACAGAGAGCCCGTGTGGGGCTCTATCCCAGGAACCTGAGATCATGATCTGAACCAAAGGCAGAGGCTTAACCAACTGAGCCACCTAGGCGCCCCTGTGCATGCAGATTTTCAAAGATATCTGCAATCTTAAAAGACTAAAGTCACTGCTTTCTGTTTTCCAAGCACAGGAAAGCATCTCAGAGAGGAACTCAGGGATCATGAGGTGTACTGTGATGGACACTTGACTCCTGTCCTCTGCCTGGCCCCTCCTGCCCAAAAGTATTTTCTGGGTGTTGCGTATAGAGAGATGTGGAGAAACAGAAAAGGTTGACTGGGGAAACAGCACACGGTTTTCCCGGTCCACGGTCTTTTCCTGACCCATTCTTCCTGGCCTGGCCCAACATGAGGGTGACTACAATCAGGGAAATTCCTAGAATTGCTTCTTGTTGCCGAACGGCAGGTCCTGGGCAGCCAAGGAGCCGCATCCCGCCTGTCGCCCTGTAAACTGAAGCTGACCGTGGCCACAAGGGGGCAACACGCACTGCCCGGACTGGGATGGCTCTGAGGGCGCCGCCAGACCCCGGCAGCTGTCGCCGGTAAACGGAGCCGGTTCCTGGCGGCCATTTCGTTAGCTTCAAAATAACGTGACCCTGTGGAGCCCATAACTGACTTTCGGACCCCACGTATTGTATTGAGCAGGGGTTTATCGTCCTCCTATCAAAAGGGGTAGGTAGCAAAATGACCCTCCACAACCTGGTAGCTCTGAGGTGGAACTTGGAACAGCCTGAAATATGCAGAACTTATTACAGCTCATGCAATCAGCCGTGCAAACTGGCAAACATCCGTTCTGTGGCGGCTTAAAAATTGCAAACTATTCTTCAAGACAGAACAGAAGGAGAGACCATTTGAAGGAGAGACCTACCATTTCCGCTTTCAAGTGACCTGAGGCCCCCAGTCATTTATTTAACTGAAGGCTTCTGGAGGCTAGGTGGCATTATTATCACTTTCCTGATAAATATAATAGGCCTCCTTGGGGCTGTTTCCCGGCTCCCCGCTCTCGGAGGGCTTCCAACAAGATCTCCATGGGTGGCACAGGCTTGGCCTTTGTAACCCTGCCCCCTTGAACAGAACTGACAGGAACAGGATGAATAGCTGAGTTAAGCTGCGTCTGTCTGGTTTTCTCTCTGTCTGAGGCTGATGGAGAATGGGCATATGGAACTGAACCCTGCAAGTCACAGGGCACTAAGAGGAAAGTCCTTGAGCTCTGCGAAGAGCTCAAAACTCACAAAATCTACCTTGATTTCTACCCTTCCTGAGTGATGAATTTTTTTCCTGAAATTTCCTTAAGTTTTTGTTTCAAAATAAGATTATCCTTTAAAAATTATATACACATCCACACACACGCTTTATTTAAGGATGCGCTTGTGTGTCTGTATTAATTTTTTTTAAAAAGATTTTATTTATTTCTTTGGCAGAGACAGATCACAAGTAGGCAGAGAGGCAGGCAGAGAGAGAGGAAGAAGCAGGCTCCCTGCTGAGCAGAGAGCCCAATGTGGGGCTCAATTCCAGGACCCTGGGATCGTGACCTGAGCCGAAGGCAGAGGCTTAACCCACTGAGCCACCCAGGCGCCCCGTGTGTCTGTATTTATATCACCTTGGCCCTCTTGCCATTTTGGGCCAGACAGTTCCTTGTTGTGGGGCTGTCCTGCCCATTGTAGAGTATTTCGCAGCATCCCTGGCCAATATCCACTTGATGTTAGTAGTACCCTTCCCCATTGTGACAGCCAGAATATCTCTAGACATTGCCAAATATCCCCTCTAGACATTGCCAAAACCAAGAACCACTGATGGAATGATCTGTTCATCTATCTATGTATCTATCTAACTTAAACCTATTTGATTCAGAATCTGATTCTTATAGCCAAAACATTATTGACTAAGACAGTGAAGAAACATGGGAGAAATTCTGTGGACTTCCCAAATCTGAACTTAACAAGTTAGCAGCAAAACCAGGACTAAATATGAGGTCTCCTGAACATGACCTGAACATCACCCACCTACTGCTCTCCTCAAGAGGACTTCTTTGCAGGGTCTCTGATCCCACCAGCTTGCCTACCATTGTGCCCTCCCTTACACTAAACACCTAGTACCACCAGAATTAAGAGATTATATATATATGGAAGAAAACACCCTGGCTTATTTCTTATTTGTTTGGGACACCAAAATGAAGAATCTGAATGAGGGTCCTGTGCAAGCTTTCCTCACAGGAGTGTGGGTTTGTTGCTAGAAATGGCATGTCATGATCTTCCTTAGCACCCACGACAGAGACAAGCTTAATGACGGGCATTGTGGCCAACCCGGGAACCTAATCCTATCTGGAGAGATTTAGCTTGACGTGTTGATCTTCCCCACATTCCCATGTTTTCTGAGGCCACTCACCTCACCCAAGCCACTGTGATGGTAGAAATAACTGTTTTTTTCCATTCAGAGCTCACATTAGTATTGGAAACTTTTGAAGGTCAGAAGGAGGTGAGAATGCCAAATAGTACTGTGTAACAAGCATGCAACAAAGTTGAGCAGATGAAAAGGATTATTTTGAAATTGACATCTAGTAAAATTTATTCATTGTGGTCTGCAATTATATGAGTTTTGGCAAATGCTTGGAGTCCTGTGACAACCACCGTAATCAGGATAAAAAGAGCTCCATCATAAAAAAGACTGTCGTTCCACTGTCTCTTCTTGTCAACTCTTCTTCACCAACCCTAGGTCTGGGCAACCACTCATCTGTTCTGTGTCCCTATAGTTCTGCTTTCTCCAAAATGTCTTATAAATAGAATCATGCTGTATGGAACTGTTGGAATCTGATTTCTTTTACCAGCAGAATGCATTTGAGAGTCATTCATGCTATTGCTTGTCTCAGTAGTTTTGTTTTTATTGCCAAGAGGTATTCCATTGTATGGATGTGGCCATTTGTCAAGTGAAAGACATTAGGGTTGCTTCTAGTTTTTGGAGATAATAAATAAGCTGTTTTAAATATGTGCCTGTGGGTTTTGGCTTGAACATAAGATCTCATATCTCTTGGGTAAACTTCAAGTAGTGGGACTGCCGAGTTATATGACAAATGTATGTTTAATGTTGTAAGAAATTTCCAAATTGTTTTCTGAAGTAACTGAACAATTTTGTGTTCCCTTCAGCCATGAATGAAGATTCTAGTTGCTTCTCATCCTTACCAGTTCTTGATATTGTTCATTTGTTTTAAAATTTTATTTTAGGCCTTCTTATATGTTTGTAGTGGCATCTCATTGTGGTTTTATTTTATGTTCATCTAATGACTAAGGATGTTTAGCCTCAAGTGTCTGCCCAAATATTTTGCTCACTTTAAAAATCAGTTTGTTTTTATATTGTTGAGATTTGAGTGTTCTTTGTATCTTCGAGATACAACTCCTTTGTCAGGTATGTGATTTGCAAATTTCTCCCAATCTGTGGCTTGCTTTTGATTCTTAGTGCCTTTCACAGAGAAAAAGGTTTTAATTTTGTTGAAGTCCAATGTCAAATTGTTCTTCTACAGATTGTGTTTTTGATGTCGAGTTGTTTTTGATAGTCTCAACCCAGGATATTCTGTGGACATCAAATATGTTTTATAAATGTTATGGACTCTCTGAGTCTCTCATTCAGCTCTTGTCTGCAAAAGGTTTTTTTCATTTTTCTTCTCCAGCACTGCCCACATGAACACATCCACACACTTAAGCATTACAAACAGATTTCCTGTGTCATGCGGAACCCTCAGCCCACCCTTTCCAGGCTTCCTCCCAAAGATCACAAAAGTCACATTTTCCAAAGTAATTTTTTTTTAATCAAGCAGGGGAAAGTGCTGGAAGGTTGGAATGGTCCATGCTATTTTTTGTGGCCAAACACTCCAGAATGTCATTCTGGATCCCCTTTATCAAAATCATGCAAATAGAAATGGTATTCTGGAAACTCATTTCCCACCCCACTCCCCAAAAATACATCCAACCCTGGTGTAACAAAGTCATGCTACAGATCAATGGACTTTAATCTTCAATCAATAGATTAGCTATGCTTATCTATTTGTTTTTTTTTTTTTTTTTAAACTTCTCATATGTTCAAAGGAACAGATGCTTTCAGGGGCTGCTCTTAAGTCTGAGTACAGTGTCCTCCCACTTCCGTCCAATGCAAAGCCGGCCATTTCTCAGTTGCTCCAATAAGGGAATGCAGGAAGGTGGGGGGGGGCAGGGTGGAGTTAAAGCACAGAAGAGGAAAAGGATGATTCATTCCTGAGCACATGAAGTAAGTCCTTTCTTCCATTTTTTAATTCTACATTAAAATCTTTACCACTTCTTTTCGAAATGCGCCCCATGCCAGTTTATTATAAGACAATTCGGTTATTTTTATTCAATGACTCTCCATGTAGTGCCTACCTTGAGTTTAGTGAAATTGTCTTAAACCCAACCCAAACATTTCAAGTTACTTTTCATCCTGAAAAGGTCTCTTAGGCTATAAGATGCGCCAGGCCAGGGGACCTCAGAATTGGGAGTGAGTTCTGCCTGTCATGGTGTCAGTCACCAAGTCACCCATTCATGGTTCCCCTTCCTCCACTTCCTGTTTGTCCATTGGTGCTTCCTGCTTTTTCGGCTTCTGCACCCAGAACCTTAAATCTTAGTTTTTCCTTCAGTGACCAAATTGGCTAAAAGCAAACAAATGGATAAAGGAGGAAGAATGATGTTCTTCTAGTTCTTCTGTGGGCAACAAGAGACGTGTTACAGAGGCTGTGAGAAGCATCAAGTGTGGCCAACCACACAGGGATGTATTAGGGCAAAGGTCTGCATCTGACCACCAAGAAAGCTCAGTTCAGACAGACGTACTATGGCTGCTCACAGATGCATACAAAATAAATCCTAGTATTTTTGTGAGGACCTTGGGCGATGAAAGAGAAACCCACTCAAAGCATTTTGTTTTCAGACAGCTGATAACATTTGACAGCTTTGAAGCGGAAACAGAACTGCAGGATGTCGGTGGCAGTATCACAGGGGAAATTCTGCCTTCTGCCTCACTTGACTACTGTGAAGCAGCCTGAAATGGATAGAAATGCTGGTAAAGGACATCATTTTAGGAAAAAGTGAAATCCCAATCATTCCTCACAAGTTGGCAGCTCCAAGCAAGACATTGACATCGATGTTTTTATGGAATTTTTTGTGTGTGTTTCATGAATTTTAGAACGATTTCTTCTGTCAAACCCTGAATTTTTTTTTTTTTTTTTTTTGCCAGCATTGCACAATATCATGGCAATGGAAATTTTCATCCATTCGACAGCCCTCAATTATACGACACAGTAGAAGTGTGGAAATGTTCTGCTATGTCATTTTCTGTTTCTTTGATGTGCCTCACCTGCATGATATCGTTTGTCCTTAGACAGCCCAAACAGCAAACACTTGATCTGATTCCCAACAATGTATGCGTCTTCCAATCTTCAGTAGCTGACTTTTCAGCAACACAGAGTATTCTCTCAGTCCCCTGTATGTATACGCATTCTTTACCACCTAAGAAATAGTCTTCCATTCTTGACATATGACTCAGTATTGAACGTTACCAAGTGCAAGTTCACAGTCTTTTGAGAACATATGGCTTTTTAGGTCCTGGTCCTCTTGATGTTATGAACCATTGTGAAACTATTGGAGTAGTTTTTCTAATGTTGAAGTATTATTACATTCCTGGAGTACTCTAGATCCTTGGGATACACGAGTGACAAAACAGACAACCCTCTAACTTTGTGGAGCTTGTGGTTGATTTAAAATGATTTTTATAAAATGATTTAGGAATGATTCCTTATTTTTCTATGCAGAGACTTTTCTGCCATCAGTACTTCCGTGTGTGTGTGTGTATGTGTGTGTGTGTGTGTGTGGCAATTAAATATTTACGGTTCTTGATCTTTTCTTTCGTAGCTTTACTTTTCTTTCGTAGTTTTTATGGTACAATGCTGTAACATTTTTTTCATTGTAAGTTTAGAATTCAGTGATTTGGGAGAAATTTATAGAGCTGTGCAGCAATTAGCGCAACTGTTATAAAACACTTTCATCACCCCAGAAAGTTTCCTCCTGTCCATTTACAGCCGTTTCCTGCCCTCACCTCAGCCCCCAACAACCATGATCTGCATCTGTCTCCATGTCATTTCCATTTCTGGGTATTTCTCATATATGGAGTTGGAACATGCCATCTGGTGCATTCCATCTCCGTCACTGAGCACAATATTTCTGAGGTCTGCCACATTGGAACATGTGTCTTTGCTTCATTCATTTCTGTTTACTTTTGAGTAATGTTGCATTCCGTGGATGGCTGTTTTGTGTTCCTTGTGTTTATCCATCCCCCAGTTGGTGGACTCTGGATTGTTTCCAGCTCAACCGTGAAGAATAATGCTGCCGGGAACATTTGCATACAAGAATGTTGGCGCTTTCACTTCTCATGCTTTGAACCTTAGAAGTGGAATTGCTGGGCACTAGGGTAAGCTTAGGTGTACCTTTTTAAAAACCATCCAGTTTAGGATGAGTAGCTCTTCTTCTGAAGAGTTTCCTTTTTAAAAATTTTCCCCCCTCTTTATGGTAGCCCTGGAGGAGTTGGAAAAGTGTCCCATCCCCTCACTGGTCCCATGACCCTGTTTGAGGGCCAGTAGGACAGGGCCATCAATTTTCTCTGGCCAGACTTTGAGCAGCTGGGATAAGCTGAAGATGACATGGTCCAGCCAGGCTCCTGTTCTCTGAGCACTTGCAGAAGTGGCTCTTGGGGGGTCTCCATTTTTCCCCATCTCTGGCACTACTGCTCTGCCCTTCGGAGCTGGTGCAGATTCTTCCTGGGACCTTCCCCTCTGGGCGGGTGGCTCTCCCTCCACCAGCACTGCATTGCAGCTTGGTCCGCCCTGCCTTCCTCCATTGTACAGAAATCCTCCTCCCCGCAAATAGCATGCTGGTCGCGTTTTTCTTTACTTTTACTTTCATTTCACATTTTCCCAGATTCTTACCAAAGTAATTTTTTGTCAATGCAGTGGAAATTTGGAAATGAGGTTAAATCATCTGAAATTCTAGGTGGTTCTTCTTTCCTGAGCTCCTTCAGAGCATCCCCTTGTGCTCTCTCCAGCATTCCCACTGCCCTTTCTCTCTTCCCAAGGACTGCCTCTGTTTAAGCCCCAGAGACCCTGTCCAGGTTCTATGGTTTTGATGACGTCTTGGCTGGCAGCTTCAAGTTATACTGATGCGCTTTCTCCTTTTTTAATTTCCCAAATAATGAAACCCTCATTCTTGCTGCCTTTCTTTCTAATCATAAATTCTGCATACATTATGGTCTTAGTAGAAACTGCCAGTGAACAGAGAATAGAAGAATTTGGGGGCCAAGGAGGACCTTAGCAAGCATCTTGTTAAACCACTTCATTTTATATATGGAGCAGCTAAACTCTGCAGAAGTTCTTCTTGTTAGTGATAATAATAATAAAGCAAATCTATACTCACTTTGCTTTTCAGAAGTGATCGTTTATATATTGTATCCTGCGGGCAAATAATCCCATGAGGCAGGGCAGGGTAAGGTACCTAAGATACATAGCTAGCTCCTGAAATGCTCTCTTTTAAAACTTTTGGAATTTTCAAGGGTTTAGTTTATGGAAATTCTTTCTACAAATGGGACAGATTCTCCTTACTGATATCTCTTTCTTGACTCACTTACTTTAGTCTTAAAACTTATATTTTGGGAGACTCACTGAAGAGGGAGGTCCCTGAAGAGAAAGCTAAAACAGAGCTGTTAAAATAAACTTTGTTGTTATTGTTGTTTTTAATTAAAAAAAAAAATGACCACAAAGAGAAGACGTAAGGACTACCCACACACCCACCTCTCAGGAAAATAATCTTAAACCCCACATCAGTCTGGTGTGACTCTTGCTATCATGTTTTTCTGTGTTACACCACATTTGTATTTACGATTTTCCAGTGGAACACTGTGCCTAGATGGGTGTCAATGTGTACTTTTTTTTTTAACAAAATGGAGTTGCTTTGTCTGTACTATTTTGGAATAAGTAATATTTGATTCGTCTACATAAATTCAACATTTTCCCACATCATTATCATCCAAAAAAGCATCATCTTTCTACTTAGTATTTTATGTCATAGGCATCCCATACCTCATTCAACCAATTCCATGTTTTTGAACATTTAGTGGTCTACATTTTTTAAACAGTAGTACTGCAGTGAATATCCTTATAAATAAACCTAATAGACAAACGTTGTTATCTCCTTAACTAAATTACTAGACATTTTCATTGGTTGAAAGAGCATGGATGTGTTTGCAGTTTTTGATATATTAGGTCTGGTTTCGAGTTGGAGATATACGTGAAGATGATGGGTCCATAATGTTTGGGAGCTAAGATAATACTCCAGAAGAGATCGACCACACAGCTTGTCGTGCTGTCAGCCCTTGAGCAATAGTCATGGGGGCTTTTGTCTTTGCACCTCCCACTGTGTATTGTCACTGGGACTCCTCAGGGGATCTTCTGTAGCCTAATGGTGAAATTCACGAACACTCTAACCAGAAGCATGCCAGACCATCTGTGTTTAATTAAAGCCGCCCAGAATATGTTTTTTGCCAAATCCATTTTTTTCAATCAGTTAAATAAGTGCATTGCTAGAGGCCCATGTTCTTGATATAGAGCTGGAGTCCTGCCTGAGTTGGCAGATTTAGACCTGTCGCACGTAAAATAGGATTACAACACAACTTAAGCAGTTGAAAGATGCTCTGTAGGTTAATCGGAAAAAAATTTAGAGCTGAAAAATGCATTCAAGATGGTTCGTTTCCATCCTTTGATTTTATAAATGAGGAAACAAAGACTCAGAAAGGCCCAGAGAATTACACCGCTGGTTTGTGTCTGAGCTAGAACTTGAACCCAGGTCTTGTGAAGCCAGTCAGATATACCTTCTGATACACTGTGCTACCTGCCTCTCTGCCACAGGGCCAGGGGAGCTAAGATGGAGTCGGCCATCTACCATGCTGCAGGGAAAGCCCATGGGCTATCACCTTCCCTAACTTCTGTCGTCGTAAACACTGATAATCAGTCACTCCATTTTTCCCATTGAGCCTGTGGTACGTCTCAGATGTTGTGCACAGTCCCCATTAGAAGGAATCGTCACACAAGATGAAGCCACCTTGTCATCCTTGCCACAGCTGCTTTTCAAAGGGGGGCTGTCCATTCTTCCTTTCCCTACGCTGGGAAAGTATGTGTGTGTGCGTGCGCGTGTGCGCTCACACACATATACTGTGTGAAGATGCACACACACACACCAACACCACCACTAACAGTTTGGGGAAAAGTTGACGTTACAGGAAATACTATCCATAACTGGGAGCATCAGGAGTCCCTCAGTTTTTCGCCTTCATTAAGTGATAAAATGACAGCGCAGGGGGACGGAGGGGCAGGATCTGTCCGGGAAGAATGTGTCCGTGTGTGGTAGGACATCTGTGTAGGATCATCCTGCTGTGCTCAGAGGAATAACTAACAGGTCTGGAAATGCATGCCTGGGAAAATGAGCAAGTTGAAGTTCAGGGCAATAGTTGATGCGTGAAAGAAAAAAAATAAGCCTCATAGAATGTATTTATAAACACTTTATAGAATCCTGAAAAAGATTTTTTATTATATACACATTTCAAACACCAATATGGAGGGCGAGTGTAATGAGCCCCATGTATATCCGTTACTGAAATTACACAGTTTGGAGATTTTGTCACATTTGCTTTAGCCATCCCTTGTTTTTTCTTTTTTTCTTTGCTTTGCTGAGATCTTTTAAAGCAGCAAATCCCTGATGCTATGGACCTTTATTCCTCATCCTTCAGTATGCATCTCTAAAACACAGACATTTTGCTTCCTTCTTTTTTTTTTTTTTTAAGATTTTATTTATTTATTTGTCAGAGAGAAAGACACAGCGAGAGGGAACACGAGCAGGGGGAGTGGGAGAGGGAGAAGCCGAATTTCTGTTGAGTTGGGAGCCCGGTGCAGTGCTCGATCCCAGGCCCTGAGCTGAAGGCAGCTGCTTAATGACTGAGCCACCCAGGTGCCCCAACATTTTGCTTCCTAACCGTGCTGACTGATCACACCTAGCAAAACTCATTAATAATTTATTGGTATCATTTCTCCCCTACCCATAATCTAATCACCTCAATTTTTTAAAAAGATTTTATTTAATTATTTGACAGAGATCACAGGTAGGCAGAGAAGCAGGCAGAGAGAGGGGAGGAAGCAGGCTCCCTGATGAGCAGAGAGCCTGATGCGGGGCTCCATCCCAGGACCCTGGGACCATGATCTGAGCCGAAGGCAGAGGCTTCAACCCACTGAGCCACCCAGGAGCCCCTCACTTCAACTTTGAATAGAGTCTTTTTATCAGGTTGTAGAATAAGGGAAATACATCGTGACTTGTATACCAGGTCCATCCTACTGCAAGAATTGTTTGTTGTTCACAGTAGGATTGTAAGGTTAAATATCACTACTCCTGAAGGCCGGGGGAAGAAGGCTGTGGGAACAGAATGGAACAGACTGTGGGATGGGTAGCCTTGTGCTTGGTCCTGGGGGCCAGTCTTGAGCATTGCCCCTGCTGGATTGCTGCGTTGAAACACTGGGAGCCCCGGATTCATCTGGGTTCATAAAATGCAAATACATCAAGCATTTGAATGAGTTATTTATTTATGAATGCCAGTGACTAAGCAAAACCTCTTTACTAGAAAAAAATGACTAGTAGTGAGAATGGAAGGGTCACTACTTCTCCCAAGGCCCTTCTTGCTTCAGCACACCATGTGAGCACCCAGCAGAGACTCCTTTGCTAGCTGTCCCACAGTCCTACATGATGCAAAGTCCTTCCTGGCGCTGATGTCTGGGAAGGCAATTAGCGTCCATCCACAAACAACCCAAGATACTTTTACCACCCAGTTGCCAAATCTCCACTTCGCCTTGTGCTGAGGAAGAGGCAGCCCCAGCAGTGCTGAGTAGGAAGCATTCACAATTCTGCAAGCTTCTTGTTATTACACTTGGCTTCCTGTTATGCAAAGATAGAAGTGGGGGGGGGAGCTTGAAGTGTTGAAACAGATAGAGACATGCACCCCCAGGAGGCAACTGGGCTCTCAATTCCTAAGAAATGCCAAGCTCCAAAATGTGTACACCAGAGCAGTGGCCCTGAAAAGGTGGCCTTGGCCGAGAGAATCTGGAGGCGCAGAAGACCTTGCAAGCCCAAGAAACAGGAAGCTGATTCTTTCCCTCCCTTGCCCCGTCTCCACCCTCCTTCTCTCTCTCTCTTTCTCTCTCCCTCTCACTGACACCCCCACCTTGCTCTTGTCTTACTCTCTCTCTCCTTTATATTGCTAGTGAGACCACATTTTAAACCTCTTCCTGCAAAGGACAGTGATCTGGGCTAAGTGTCTTTCCAAAACAGAATTTGTTCTTCTAGGGCAAAATCTTTACTTGTCAACCAGTGAAGGGCATTTCTACAGGCTATGGGACATAGGAAGAGTCAACCTGTTCAGTTCCTGGGTTTGGAGACAGGTGTTCAGAAGATGACTTTAAGATCGCCCTTTGAATGAGGTTTTATAAATTTGTCTCATGAGTGAGTGTCTTGGGGAAGCCCGTGTGACTTACTTTCAAGTGCACAGAGCAATCCCCTTGGCTGCCCTCAGTCTTAGGTCTTGTTGGTTTTTGCAGGTGGCCCGGTTTTTCATACTAAAATTAGAAATGAAACTTAGAATTCAAAGAAAAATCCAGGAGAGTAATCACAGGATACATTTTTCCTAAAGTTTAAATGTCAGGTTTTGAAAGTGAAAAGATTTTAAAAGTTCCCCAGGTCCCTGAATAGTGAACGCTTTAAAATGGAGAGCAGTGGGGCACCTGGGTGGCTCAGTGGGTTAAGCCGCTGCCTTCAGCTCAAGTCATGATCTCAGGGTCCTAGGATCGAGTCCCACATCGGGCTCTCTGCTCAGCAGGGAGTCTGCTTCCCTCTCTCTCTCTCTCTGCCTGCCTCTCCATCTACTTGTGATCTCTCTCTATCAAATAAATAAATAAAATCTTTAAAAAAAAATGGAGAGCAGTTTGCCTTGGAGAGGGAAAAGAGAAAAGGAATAAAGAAAGTGAGCCTGGAGGTTCTGTAGTTAGAAGACCTATTTTCTAGTGGGGGCCGTGTTCCCATGGTCTGGCAATGGGACAGGCAAGTCTGTGTTCGCATGTGTGCATGCATGTGTGCATGCATGTGCGCATGCATGTGCGCTGGGACTAAGGAAGGCTGTACAGATCCCTCTTCATCAGGGAGTTAGTGATGATGGGAGGCTGGTGTTTTGCCCAGCTCCCCAGCAGCTGCATCCTCAGCCGGGTTGGGCTGCCAGCCACAGGTTGTGGTGTGGGCCTGAGTGCTGGGCTGGCGTGGGTTAGCTCCTCCCTTCCACACCTTGGCCACATTGGCCTTTGGTCAAGAATCCTTAGGTCTCCTGTAGTGAGCATGGGTGGCGCACTGGTAAGACATGGCAGAACTACCTAATATGTTCATTTTCCTGTCAGGGTGTCAACACAGCCTCAGTGATGGGCTGGAGGTTTCAGTACCATTTTTTTGTCACTGTTTTTTTTTTTTTTTTCCCCCAAGACCTATTGAGGCTTGCAGAGCCTACCGTGTACAGGAAAAGTAGCACAACACTGTTTATGCATAATATGGAGGCAAAATGGGTAGAGACTAAAGCAGGTATCGCATGTGATGGGTTGGGAATAGTGGCCTTGGTCCCTTACCCAGAGGCAAAGGTCCTTTGCCCATTTCCCACTTACCCATCTGAACCTGGCAACTACTACATGTTGATTCCCAGTTTAGGTGCCTCGCTTTACCCCTAGAATACATGCTTCTCTGTGGGCGCTGTAGCCTAGGGAGTGGTATTGGGCTTTGAAATCAGACTTCTAGCAGTAAAACTGGGGCAAATCATTTCACTTTTGTGAACTTCAGTTCCTTGTCTGAAAGATGGAGATGACCTTGTCTGTAAGACAGATGGTGTTTCCCACACAAAGTTCACATGAGATTTTTTTTTTTTAAAGATTTTATTCATTTATTTGACAGACAGAGATCACAAGTCAGCTGGGAGAGAGGCAGGCAGGAGGAAGCAGGCTCCCCGTTGAGCAGAGAACCCGATGTGGGGCTCGATCCCAGGACCCTGAGATCATGACCCGAGCTGAAGTCAGTGGGTTACACTGAGCCACCCAGGCGCCCTCCCATGAGATTTAAATGAAGTTAGATTTATGAAGTGTTTGTACTGTGGCTGGCACATGATAAATATTTAATGAATCTATCACTATTGATGTGCATCATTATTAGATCAGGGTTTAAATCTTTTATTGGTCACTCTGCTTGAGTGGACACATGCGAACACATCTAGAAATCCCATGAATAGGTAGACTGGCCAATATTTGTTGCATATATGCCTGATAGAGGCTTGCAATTCATACTAAAATGTTGATTTTATTCACTTAATAGATATTTATTAGGAAACTTCAATTGGCCAGATGCTCTTCTAGGAGGTGTGTTTAGGTTGGTGAAGAAGTTGGTTGAACTCCCTGCCCCTGGAACCCTACTTTTTGATGGCTGAGCTTCCATTCCAATTTGCTTATCAGTGTTACTCTTTTCTCATTCTGATCTTACCAGAAAGAAAGCCTCAACTAAATGCTCCTTTAATAATTTGTGATTCATGACTGATTAGGAATCCCCCTATTTTTATACAAGGGGAGTATGACAGGGCTGAAATCATCAAGAAATGGGACTGGATTTGGGGAAACAGGGGGTGGTAGAATGCATTTTTGTATGCCGGGGTGCACAATAAATACTCGAAACCCCACAAATCTCAAGTTCATTAATCTAGAGAGTTTCTTCTATTTTTTTAAACCCTGCCCATTATCCAGCACTGTCCCCTGCACATAAGAAATGCCCAATTAATTTTTCTGATTGGTTAATAAATGAGATAAGAGAGAAAGACTAGGTTTTTGGTTAAGAATCCATGTTATGAATATTTTATTTGAGCATTATACAATATTATTTTCTCTCCATAACACACACACACACACACACACACACTCAGACACACATGCACACATACACCCCTCTCATTTCTTCATTCCTCGCAGTTAACTTTTCTGAGTCAGACACTGTGAGGGTGCTCAGGATACTCAAATGAATAAGACATGGTACTTCTTGCTCTCAAAAACCTCTTTGTAGCTCTAGCAACTTATCACCTGCCAACATGCAATAAAAGCTCAAAGATGTTTATCCTTGAGGCTATGGGGCTTTCAGCCCACCTTTGGAGTCAAGTATACCTTTCTGAGAGAGAAAACTGAGATCAGAGACTCAAACACTCCTTTAAAAGAACGTCTTGCTTTTGAATGGTACCTTATATATTTAAGTAACCCCTTGCCGTACGTGGAAGGTTGTATAAGAGCACACTGTACAAGGGCCTTGGCAGAAAGCCTGAGTAGGACTGAAACCCACTGGTGCTTCTCTCATCAAACTCTTACCCTGCTGTGTGGCTGCATCTACCCATACCAGAGGCAGAGGAACCTATTTCTTCACTCAATGGTCCCATGTGTTCCCCAAGGACAGTTCCTGGGCCAGGGATGTGAAATGGGCCTGAACTGACCCTGGATCTTTGCTTACCACAGGATGACAACCTCTGTTCTCTGATTTTGCTCTTCCAGGTAGCAGCCCCTGGTCCATCCCCAAACTCTTGGTGATAATGGATTTTCTTGCTTCCTCTTCCCCATATTTAGATCTGCCGTAAGCTCTCTTTAAGGGCCCAAGGAAAATAGCAACGTCTTCCATCTCATATATAAGTTTATCTCCATAGCCTCAAGTTAAAAATGCTTCTCTCTGTGCTGGTGTCCTGTGTGCCCAGCCTTCTCTTTGGTTTCTGAACCTCTGTTGCGTTACTTTTCAGATCTGAGATTTTCACGTAACTCCCATCTCCCAGTTTTCACTTGCACCTTTCCCTCTGATCTCTTTCTTAATCTCCAGGCCTCACCTGTCAACACCAGAACTCTGGTGAAGTCCACAGCTCTTGGTCCAGCTTTATATCTAATCAGGCCCAGAGGGGATTCCCCTGCCTGCTCAAATCCATTTTGTCTTCTGATCGCCTTCTCTGCCTCTATGGACAGGTCTCCCAGACCCATGAGCTATTTGAGGACAGGATTACATCAGTTGATCTTATGTTCCAGAACCTGACATGGTTCCTGGTGCACATGTGTGCTCAGCCAATGTACGGCAAACAAACGGATGGAGAAGGCTGCCTTACCTGAGGTCACCCCAAGTCTCACATGAGTCTTTGCTTCCCACTCCTCCTTGTCTGAGGGTTCCTTTACAATTGTCTACCCTAGTCTGTCCTTCTGCCCTGTCACCGTCCAAACTAGACATCTGGACTAGCACGTGGAATGTTGTATAATGTCCAGCTCGTCTTCTCTTTTTCCTTTTCTTTCTCTCTCTCTCCATCCTTTGATCCCTTCTCTTTTTCATCTCTTCTGTCTTTTCTCTCATTTATGTCCATTTTATGGCCTCGATATAGCCTCCCTTTAATGCTCATGTTCTAAGAAGCAGACAGTAGCTTAGGCCTCTCCACCTACCATTATTCATAGTGATTCTTATAGACTAGCCACCCACAAGGTACATATCATTATCACAGCTTCACGGAGGAGGAAACCAACCCCCAGAGATAGAACATGACTCACCTAACGCTACACACGTAGAAGCCTGTGCCCTCTGCCACTTCAGCCTACCTTCTCTTCCAGGCACTGTGTTAGCTGCTGGGGGTACAAGAATGAGCAAGGCCAAAGGCAGAGCCCCTTTATCTCCTTAGAGCATATGTGGGGAGGGGAGGCAGAGAAAGGACCAAGCAGCATGAGAAGAGCTTTGATAGACATGTCCTCAGTCAGGAGGGAACAGAGCCCAGGGAGCGAGACTGGCTAGGCTAGGAAAGCCTCTCACGGGAGATGTGGCCTGCAGAAAGTCTTGAAGGATGAGAAAAGGCTTTCCAAGAGATCAAACTGGGGAGAGAGAATATTCCAACAGAGAGAAAAGTGTGTTGTCATGAAGGAAGGGCAGTATGTGTGTGGAGAAGGAGCAGGAAATGCAGGAGGAAAACTGAAGGACTAGCTTGTATCTTTTAGCGATGAGGGTGCTGGAGGATTATCAGAGTCTTTAGGCAAGAGAATAACATGATCAGATTTGTGTTTTAGAGGGACCATGTCATAGACAATGTCACCAATGGACTGGAAGTGAGACTGCTAGAAGAGACATATCAGGGAACTCTTGTGGAAGTCTAGGGGGAGAAGAGAAGGGCCCACAAAAGCAGGGAGGTGGGTGGGTAGAGAGGAAGGCTGGATCTGAGAGTTGTTGACTGTGGCGACTGTGAAATGGGGCAACTTTCCACTTTGTTTGGCTGGCTGGGAAGACCTCCCTCACAGCACATCATGGAGATCTGTGGAGGTAAAGCAGGTTAGGTTTGGGTGTGTTTGTGGGTGTAAGGTGAAGGGAACGGTGGAGGGAACAGGGGAAGGTAGTACTTTTCACTAGAAACATGGTGACCTTGAGATTTCCCATTGAAGTATATGTAGGCAGTTGAACAGACAGATCTGCAGCTCAGGTTTCTGGGGGGGTAAAGCATGTATTATCTACTCCCTTTTCGAAGCCATGTAACATGGTTCCCAGACTAATGCTTTGCTCGTATGAACATTGAGAAAATACCCACCTTTGGATGAACTATCAGCATCTCACCCATACTTTTGGACCCATCTAAATGGAATCTAAACTGCAGTGTTGCTGAGAGCAGATAGAAGGAATATCTCAAAAGCAGACCATGGAAGATTTTGTGATTGATTACTTTGGGGATTAGGGGTCAGAAGAAGGGAAGATGAAGAAAGGAAGCGACAATGCCTCCCAAGCTGACTTCTCTGTTTATACTTCTCTCTTGAATTTTCTCTTGTTCTAATTTGGGGGCAGAGAGTAGCTAACTTCTACTCCAGAAACAGGATCCTCTGGGCATGTGGTACTTCTCCCATTTCTCTTCTTTTCTTTCTGGTGCCCTCCCAGACTGCAGACTAAAATTCAGTATACACAGAACCATTCCAGAACTCGTCTATATTTTCTTCTGGGCCTCCCTTGCCAAGGTACGTCAAGTGGCTTCATATTACCTCTCAGATCAAGGCTGGCTGCTCGTTCTGCCACCCGAAACCGTGTCTTCTCGGGGATCTCTAGCTTGATTTTCTATTTGATGAAATGCTGCCCCACCATTTATAACCATTTTTGTCTCATGCTAAGTAACGATAACACTCCGATTGCAGGAAGTGCTGACCAATAGAACTTTCTGTGATGATGGAAATCTTCTCTATCTGTGGTGTCCAGTCCTGTGGCCATGAGCCACATGGGGTTATTGAGCACTTGAAATGTAGCTGATGTGACTGAGGAAGTAAATGGAACATATTTTAATTCTACATGTACATAGCCACTCATAGCAAGTGGCTACTGTTTTGGATAGCACAGTCTGAGGAGCTTCTTTTTTCTCTCTCTCCTTAAGTCAGGGTGGGTTTCTGACTTTATTGAGGCCCTCACTTCCCACTTCCCCAGAGTGTTCTGTAAATGCTTAGCAACTGCCTTCTGACTTCCTGCCTTCTCTGGTCAGCCTGCAGCCCCCTCTCCAGCCCCCTCTCCAGCCCACAGCCTGGCTCAGATCTCCTTCCCACGGGGCTGGGATCGTGCACTCGTGCAGTGACTGGCTCACAAGTGAAGCTTATCTCAGTTATTATTTTCATTATGAGAAACAGCTCCATTAATAGTAACAGATTTCTTTGTTTACTTTATCTGGGAACAAGTCACACCCACAAAGAGGAGAGACTGTTCAAAGGCACTAACAAGGAAACTTAGCCAAAAACAAGTCAAACGCAAAGCCCACCAGGCTTCCTTCCCTGATACTTGAATCATCTCAGGGTAGGTCTGACTGATGAGCAATGCTGAAGGCTAAGGTGGGAGACGGGTCTGATGTGGGACAGAAAGCTTCCCTGCTTAGTCACTGGCTCACTGGAGGCCCAAATGTCACCTTACCAGTGACATTGGGGCTACTTCTGGCAGTGTGGAGGCTTATACGAGGCCATCCACACTCCAACTTGTAAGCATGACCCAGTGTGTATAGTCAAACTACCCACAATGAGGATGATAATAGGTACTCAAGAAACTGGGTGGATGTAGGAGTGAATGGAATAATTTCTGGAGCATGAACGATGTTAGATAAAGCTTTGACCATATGTAGGCAGAAAAGGTGGTTGCCTACCAGTCCAGTCCCCTAACAGGGACATCCAAGCCCCTGTTGGCCAGGTCCAAGAATAAAAGACCCTCAGGCCTCCTCTTGCCTTTGCCAGGCCATTCTACAATGCACAGATGTTTCTAGAGGAGGTTTTGTTTTTTTGTATTTGTTTTTGTCATCGTTTTTGCCACAACAAAGCATAAAAACTTCGCAGAATTGACCACAGAAAAATATCCCAGCAACCAAGTTCCATGCTTGAGTTAATTCTACAGTGTCTTTTTGACTTCTGTCTCCCCCATCCCCCTTTAGTTTCTCCCACCATGGTTCCCCCACCAACAATTTCTTTGGGTCTCTGGGGGTGGCTCAGGAGGCCCGAGTCCTCATAATCATCATGTGGCATCCGCCTGTTTCTTGTTCCTTGTTTCTCTCCTTTCCTCGGCTGGCTTCGTTTGGTGGCATCAGCCTGGAAGCCAAGGGATGCTTCTTCATTATGGCCCTGTTAGAATGGTAAGTCTCCCTCTCAAGTGTGGTGCAACTTCAGGCGAATGGCCTGGCTATGCTGAGTCTACTGAGGTGAAGGAGAGAACCCCCGAATTTGCCAGAATGCCTCCCTCCTCCACTTTCTCTAAAGATTGTGGGTGTGAACCATTCTTTGTCATCTACTATCTGCCCTCTTTCTAGGACAGACAGGAGTCTTCACAACTTACAGTCTCGACCCAGAGAGACACAGAGCTGTACCTGGTTCTTCAAATGCTTTTTTCCCAGTGTATTCCGGCCGAGAAACTCCTATTACCCCTTTAGATCATGTACACTGCCTTAGAGTACGTGACTAGCCTCAGTGTGGCTGTTGTTTGAGCTATAGGTGGAAGATCATGAAGATGGTGGTTAACTGAGGAACAAGATCTAAGATAAAATTCTTAACTGGGGTGCCAGAAGACAGTGATATAAAGCAAACCCTTTGCAAGCATTCTGCCAAATTGCCATCAAAATGTCAAACTACCTCTTACTACAATCGAGTTTATGCACCGTTACAATGATGTCCGCCCAAGAGGAGGTTGAACCAACTGCCTTGTCCCAGTGTCCAACCTAGTATGACCTCTCCAGTCCTTGGTGGGAGGTGACGGTGACTACAAGCTACAGGGATGTGACAGGAACGTAAGTTCCTTGTGAGGATCAAAGGAGCATAGTTGTCTTCAGACAGCCATGTAGGACTCAAGGGTAAAACACATAAATAGAGTGATCACTCTGAATACGATTAGTCTGAGATGCCATATAAAATTCTGGTACTTAAAAGTATGGCATGAACAGAAATAAAGTTTGAAAATCAAAAGCAAAGGGAAAAGTTATCAATTCAATACAGTAAAGATAGAAGTGAAGGACTAGAGGAAGCTTGAGGAAGGAGTGACCTTTTGAAATGCACAGGGAAGTTTTAGGAAGCTCTCAGAGATGATCTCCAGCTTTGTAGTGGAAGCAAAGGCACCTCTTGATAAAATGAACAAGTAATTGGCTTATCTTGGACCACTTACATATGTCCAAGTTCTATGTGTTTATATATGTTAGCTTGTTTAATCTCCACTGTGATTCCACAGAGCAGGTAGGGACTGTTACTGCCCTAGTTTAACAAGTGAAGAAACTGAGAGGCTCAGAGAAGTAGTATACTGGCCCACGAACCAGGAAAGGAATGACCGGTCTCCAGCCAGCCTGGGAGAAACTGGTCAGAGTGAGGTTGGCTGCGTTCTGCGGCATCATGAATGGGGACCCACAAAGGCTGAAGAAAGGGGCTGTAAGACAGAGACTTCTTCCAGCAAGAACGCAGTGTGGGTGCTGGGGGTGGGGGGTGGCCCATCATCAGGGTCTGGTGTTCGATGTGGTGGACCTCTGTAGAAGGGCGTTGGAGACTTGGCAGGGAAAGAAAGCAGGTGAGGATCAGAGGATATATCCAGCCACACCACAGGCCTGCAGATCTGTTGCTGTGGAGGGAAGGAGAGGGGACAGTTATCCTGGTTGGGAGTTGCCCTGGAGACGAGCTGTGGAAACCTGGACCTCATCCAGACACGGCAGTGCTCTGGTGTGAAGACATGGGGGTCTGGATTCAAATTCCCGTTCTGTGTTCTGCTGGCAGGTATGGTTTCCTTTGGTCCCTGTGTGTCGTCAGCTCAGGGAACAGCCCACCCGACTGATCCCGTGGTCGGAAGGCAGCTATGGCATGGCGCCTGGTATATAGCAAAAGGGCTGTAAACACTCTCAGAGGGCCGGGGACAGAGTGGCAATGGGTGACACTGGGCAGGAGCCTTCCGGAGGTGCCCGCCTCCTGCACGGTGGGGGCGTGGAGCGGGCGGGGGGCTCGGGTTCCGCGGGAGAGGGACGTCAGGCGGCCCCAGCTCCTGCTCTAGGGCCAGTGCCCGGTCAGCTTCCGGCTGCCTCTGCAGCCGCATAGGACTCCCCGAGCCCTCCGAGCGTGCACTGTTTTCTCTTTCTCTTGTCAGATACCGACTCCCACGCAGGAAAAAGGAAGCACCTTTTGTCAGATGCTGCGGCCACTTCCTCTTCAGAAGGCTCCAGCCAGCCTTTCTCTTTGCAGAATGACGGGGCCAGCGCCGGGCGCCGGACTGCGTGTGCATCGGGCCTCTGGCTGCCACCGGCTTCCCGGTCTCTGGCCGACCCGTGCCCGGAGCAGGCTGCTCGGCTGCCTCTCGGCCGCTCGGGCCTTCGTCCCTCCTGCAGGCCTGGCCCCCTGAGCCCGGCTCGCCTGGGGTGCACGCAGCCAGCCTCTTGGCCCCCTGGGGCTTCCTCCGTGGCCCTGGCGCCACCCCCCCATTCCTCCCACGCACACAGCTTCATGTCCCTGAGCCAGCCTGCCTGTCTGTTCCTCTCCATAGCTCGGTCCAGGAGTGTGATGACCGGCGAGCAGATGGCTGCCCTCCACCAGCTGTCTGCCCCCAACCCGCTGGAGAGGCCCATCAAGATGGGCTGGCTGAAGAAGCAGAGGTCCATCGTGAAGAACTGGCAGCAGAGGTACTTCGTGCTGAGGGCGCAGCAACTCTTCTTCTACAAGGATGAAGAGGACACGAAGCCGCAGGTACCAGCCAGGCTGTTGGTCCCCACCGGCAGGGCTGTCAGCCTGCGCTCAGGTGAAGGAAACACCTGCAGGCCTTCTCCTTAGGCTAGATGTGCCTATCCCAGAGGCATCCCCTCTCTCCTTCCCACCGGGTTTTAGATCCATAAACTGAGTGGCAGAGAGGACAGAGGGCTCCTCCTCTGGGAAGCCCTGAGGGGAGCTCTGAGGAGCTTCCTAAACTCAGCCTTGAGGTGAAGGCTGGTGATCCTGTCTTGATGGTGACGCTGAGCACGAAGGCTCCGAGACAGCGGGTTTGCCTTCAGGCAAATTGGTTTGTTTGTTTGGCCAACATTTATTGGGCATCTAATATGTACTAGACATTGTTTGGGGTACTTGAAATCAACCAGAAGGTAAAACAGATAAAAGTCTCTGTGTGTGGAACTTAGAAAATAAGGGGGCAGACAGAAAATAATAAATAAGGCGAGTATGTGGTTTGTTAAAAAAATAACTAGTTCCATGAGATTAAAAAAAAAAAAAAAAAGAATGGTTTAAGGGGAGATCCAGCATCTGGGAGTTGATATGATTTTACAAAGGGTGGGCAGTATGATTAAGGAGAGGCAGTTAGCCAGGAAGGATCTCTGGTGAAGGAGCACTTCAGGCAGAGAGGAAAGCCAGTGCAAAGGCCCGATGGGGGAGCATGTCTGGGGAGCGCTGAGAATACCAAGGAGGCCAGTGTGGGAGCACCAGAGCTAGAGAAGGAGGGTATCAGAGCGGATGGGGTCAGTGAGGGGAAAGCGGGGTCTCGGATCACAGTGAAGATAGCAAAGAAGAAGACCACTGAAGGACTTGAGGGTTTATGCCGAGGACTATGGGGAAGCATTGCAGGGTTCTTAGCAGAAAGGGGACATTTCTTTGGCTTATGCTTAAAAAGATGGCTCTGGCTACAATGTTCAAAATAGATTTAGGGCCAGAGGAAGAAGGCACGAGGGTAACCTAGGGGAGAGGTTATATTGTTTAGAATGTCAGTGGGGGGTTGTGGGCTAGAGGAAAGTGATCAGGTTCCTGGTATACTTTGAAAGTACAGCAAACAGGATTTCCAGATGGAGTGGATGGGGCCTGAGAAGACTTTGGTCTTTAATCTTGGAACTAGTGATTCCTCCCGGCCATCATGGTACATGAAGGTGAAAAGGCGTGCTATTAACAATTACCCTGGGACCCCAGGTGTAAACTCCATGTCTTGGAGCATCCAAGACGGCTGGCCACCCATCCAGATTCACGTCTGTGATGGTGGAAGAACAGGCTTTGCCAGAAGGAACTTATTAGGGAAGATAGACTCTAGAACCTTCTGGATCCAGAAAAAAAAGCCTCAAGGAGAGTAAGAATATTGAGGGTGGATGGCTGGGAATGTAAAGAAACAAGACAGTAATTTTGGAAGAGGACAGATCTCTTTAAGAATAAGCTTGGGGATCTGTGACACATTAGCACAGCACCTGGTTAACCAGGCCCTTCCCTCGAGTTGTCTGTCACTGCAAAGGCTAAAGATGGGCCAGAGACCCCACCACAGACTGTGTTCTTGCTCAGTGACCCATGCATGGTAACCAGAATTCTTTTTACTTTATGAACAACCCAGACCCTATCAGAGCCAAGCAGTTATAGGCCAAGATGGTGGTGACTGGTGCGTGAGGAGCAGACTCAGCAAGTCTTCCCATCCACGAATGAGGGAGGTGGCACCAAGGCATTAGCCTTCCCCCATCAGCAGGAAGGACAGCTCAGTGGGGTTTACTTCCCCAAGGTATAGACGGTGAGAGGTACAACATGTCCAAGCTTGTATTCTTTCCCTGGCTCTTCTCCCAGGAGACTGGCCAGGTAACTATTTAATTATTCTGGGCTCCTCTTTCTTCTTTTGTGGAATAAGACAATCGTATCTGGCCTGCACTTCTCACAGGCTCCAACGATATGAAGCATGTGTAAAAAAAAAAACGTTTTGTGAAGGCATAAACTTGATGCCAATGATTAAATAAATTATTAGAGGTCCTAGCTTCTCTCCTTTGCTTCTGAAGGAGGTAACTCAAAATCCTTCCAGGGATAAAGTAGCCTGAGATAATTAGGCAAAGCTTCTAGGATGAAAGTACTTTGTGTTTTTTTTTTTTTTAAAGGAAATCTATTAATATAATACATCAGATCAGTAGGTTGAGATCAATAAGTCAAGTAAGGAAAAACTGCACAACCCCTAAATTGTGGTTTCAACCACAATTATCAGCATTTGATAAAATCCAATACTCATTTCAGATATAAAAAGGCTTTTGAAAAGCTTTTAGGGATGAAATGATAATGTATTAGAAAGAAGATTTTACTGTATATAGATATGGATACTTTGATTACAAAAGATGCATGGTAGGAAATTTGGAAGATGTGGAAGAGAACAAAGCAGAAAATGAAAATGTTCCCATTAGCAAGAAATAGGCACCTAAATTCTCACTTTTTCCAGTTCTTTCTATACATATACCTTTAGGAACTCAGCTAGTCTAAATGCAAATTAATATAATAATATTCTTTAATTTAAAATTAACAATTTATGAATTGTTATTATGATGATCAAATATTCTTTTACAATGTTATTCTTAATGGTGGCAGAATAGTCTACCGTATGGACATTCTCTAATTTATTTAACTAATTTTCTAATGAAAATAAGTTGAGAATTTGGGCTGATATTTTTATACTATTATTACAAATAAGAGTTAAGTGGACATCTTTGTAGACTTTTTATATATCTGTAATTATTTCATTAAGATAAAGGAAATTGTTAAAAATAAAGCACTTTCTTATGCTATCATTAAACATTGTTTTGGGATTCGTAGATATTGCAAACATCTAGACATGACATGAGGGTGTCTGGGTGGCTCAGTTGATTAAGTATCTGCCTTTGGCTTGGGTCATGATCCTGGAGCCCAGGGATCGAGTCCCGCATGGGGCTCCCTGCTCAGTGGGGAGTCTGCTTCTCCCTCTGACCCTACCCCCTCTTGTGCTCTCTCACTCTCTCAAATAAATAAATACAACTTTTAAAAAAGAAAGGAAAATATGATTATTAAAAAAAAAGAAATGGGGGCGCCTGGGTGGCTCAGTGGGTTAAAGCCTCTGCCTTTGGCTCAGGTCATGATCCCAGTGTCCTGGGATCGAGCCCCACATCGGGCTTGCTGCTCAGCAGGGAGCCTGCTTCCTCCTCTCTCTGCCTGCCTCTCTGTCTTATTTATTTATTTGATCTCAGTCAAATAAATAAATAAAATCTTAAAAAAAAAAAGAAATGACATGAAAGTTACCGACATGAGCTAAATTCTTGGGAAAAAATAAAGGCATATTTCTATGCTATGCTTCACACCATTCATGGTTCTGGATGGACTAAAGACTTAAATGTAAAAAAAAAAAAAAAAAAAAAAAAAAAAACCCAAAAAACTGAGTTCATAAAAGTCTGAGAAGAAAATGTAGCTATCTGCATAATCTTTGGAAGGCACGTGTTTTTCAAGCATAGTATAAGCAACAAAGACAGTACGAGGGAAAGGCTAATTTAATTACATAAATAAAACTACTTGTACCTTAAAAGCCAACATCATAAAGTGAAAAAGCAAACAACAAGAAGAAAAGTATTGTATATGTGTAAATGGTAAACAGATATTCTTAATATTCAAGGTATTTTTTCAAACCTATTAAAAAAATCCAAATAGCTCAATAGAAAAGTGAGCAAGTGATGCAAACCAACAACTTACCAAAGAAATGTAATCCCCAGTATATGTATAAATATTTCAGTCTCAGTAACAATTAAGGCGGTGCGATGTAATATAATGAGACATCACCATCCCTAGCAGTGCTTTTCTAGAAATTTTGATGTTGGTAAGGACAGGGAATAGGAATTATTATAATGCAGAGCTGATGGAAATGAAAATCTGTGCCACCTTTCTGGAGGGTGGGATGAAAGTGATAAAAGTGATGAAAGTGATATGCTAGCTTTCCAGGTTGCTTTTTTTTTTAAAATACAAACTCTTTGACCCTGTATTTCTAATTCTAGGAATTTAACCAAAGTGACTGCTTAAGACTGGTGTAGATAAAATTTTTAAAATATTTTGTTTATTTATTTGAGAGAGAGAAAGAGAGCATAAATGGGGTGGGAGATTGGGGAGATAAAGGGCGAAGCAGACTCCCCGCTGAGCAGAGCCCACAATGCAGGCTGGACCCCAGGACCCTGAGATCATGCCAGAGCCAAAGACAACTGCTTAATTGACTGAGCCACCAAGGTGGCCCAAGACCGATGTAGATAATTAAATTTACCTGTATATGTTTTCACTACAGTATTGTTTATAATAGCGATGTTGAAAATAATGCCCAGTGGTGAGGCTAAGTTATATCAAGGAACTTTTGTACATTAAACAACAGAATACAAGTCTGCTGTAATGCCCTAAATTAATACTTTTGGAAATGGAAAACTATCCATAATATTGCTTTGAAAAACAAAAGCAAAAAAGGGCCTGTTTACAATGGAGGGTGATGTATCTAACTAACCCCATTGTTGAAGGAAAAACGAATGAATGTGAATTTATGGGAAAACAGCTGGGGGACCTGTTAATAGTGGTTATCTCCTCTGAGCACGAGTTTCACACAATTTTTAATTTTCCTCTTTTTTGTTCATTTTCCAGTCTTTCTATAAGGTATAATTTAGTTATAACTTTAAAAAGAACACACACATTTCTATCCCTTAAAAAAAATCTCAGACAGAAACCCCAGTAATTTTGGAGCAATCAGGTGAAAAGGACCCTCAGGTACACAGATGATATGTATAGAAGCTGGTACGATCTTTCTAGAAAGCCATTTGGCCGGATTTCTAAGAGCCAAAAAAATATCATACACTTATGATATGGAGTTATTTTATTTTTAGGAAATAGTCCAAAAGAAATAAGATACATGCAGTGCTGTTTATAATGAGAACGTTTGAACTTAATGTCCAACAAAGGAGAATGATTAAATAAATGATGGAACTCTGTCTGATGGACTCCCGTGTTTGCTTCCCAGGAAGCCTGGGGCTCGACAGAAGGCAGTCTGTGCATTTTTCCCTCCGAGGTCTCAGTAAGGTCTGTCCAGCTTTAACAGGCTAATGCTTTGTAAATCTTTGACTTAGCTTGATATAACTCATTCCAAAAGGTTCTTTGTCAGGGAAATTGTTTAAACCAGAACCTCAGGAAACTGCCCTCGAGTTCCTGCTAGAATGATCACTCTGGACAATCCTCCTTCATTGTCCCCTTGGCTCATCTCCCTGCTTTTCTGGGACCTTAGCGCAGGTGGCTGACTGTCGGTGGCTGGGAAGTGTTTCACAAATTGCTCTCTGGTGGCCGAGCCGATCATGATGTAGCATTGGCCAATATCCGTAGTGTAAATACCCCAGCGTGGCTGATTCGGGCCTCTAGCATGACATCACTGAACAGAGTTGAGAAAAAGGACACAAAGCACAGTGTTTTATAGTATTATAACCGCACAGATAGAACAGGTGTAAATAAACACATGAACAGAAATAATAGTAAAATACAGTAAGTGACTGGGAAGTGATGAACTCTGAGTATCATTACCTTTATTTTTAATATAAAATATTTCGTCACAAGCTTCTATCATTAAACTTTTGATAACGGCTGTGTTTAACAACGGGCTCACATTGTTCTTGCAAGCGTGACAGTTCATTCTTACGAGCCTCTGTTTGGGGCACCCCACCGCCCTGGCTATCCACCGTGCTTCAGTGTTGGAGGACACGTGACCTCCTCCTTCCATCTTTGTACAGAGTCCACCCCTGTTGACTTGCAATGTAGGGGAGAACAGCCGCTGGTGCCCTTCCCTGTCCGGGGCCATTCCTCCCTTCCCATCAGTGTCCCCGCCTCCACTACTGTCTCTCTTACGGCTTTTCTCTCTCCTCTCTTCATTTATGATGTCCAAGCCTCTTGTGCTCATTTCAGGAAGGTCTTGCAGTTTGCCACTTATGACTCGGTGTGAATACGTTTAACTCTAATGGTTACTTCTTCCCCCAGAGTAAGTGGGACTTTTAAGTAAAGCCTTCCTTGTCATTCTGAAATCCACTGACCAGGGTTTGATTCATAGCATTCTGATTAACTAGTGCTGTGATCTCAGATCAGCCAGTTAACCTTTCTGACCCTTACTTCTTCACGTCTCTAGTGGGGAAAATAACAGTCTGTCCTTCTGAGAGTTCTTAGGAAGATTTATTGTGATAAAATATTCAGGGCATTTAGCACAGAGCCTGGCGCCTAGTAACTGTTTGATGAATGGTACTAACATATTTTGCATTTTATTTTTACTGTTTTGGGATGAAAGTGATATGCTAGCTTTCCAGGTTGCTCTCCACCTACCTGTCTTCCTCTCCCATCCCATCATTAATCCTGTCTGCCCTTCAGCTGAATTTTAGGTGACAAAATTGCTGCTTCCCTTAAAGGGCCAACTTTTGATCTTTCAGGGTTGCATGTATCTACCAGGAAGTACAGTCAAGGAGATCGCCACGAACCCAGAAGAGGTGGGGAAGTTTGTCTTTGAAGTCATTCCAGGTAGGCAACCACAGTGGGGAAAGAGCTACATTATATTCCCATCTTACTTCTGGATCCTAGAAGTCAAGGCTGAATCTGTCAGCCAACTAACCGACTGACCGAGTAAGAATGCATCATCATTCTGGATGTAGTTAATGAACCTATACTAGCTGATTATCTAGCAGCCAACTAAGTGGGTGCACACTTGGTTCGACCCTGAAAGCATCTCATGAGGGCGCTCTTGGAGTCAACGTTTTCCATTAGACGCTGGCTCACTACTCTGGAAAGTACATCAGCCCTGCTCACTAAAAGGAGCCCGGTTTCAAAGCTGAGTGGGACCTTAAAATGAACAGTTACAGTGTAAATCGAGTGTTGTGAAATTGCCATTTTGGTAGGTCAAAAATGGTCTCTGTTAGCTACAGAGAGGTCAACAGTCACATGTGGTTCAACACAACCTAATAAGAAATGATAGCCGGGAATTACTGAGCGCTTAACACATGACAGGTGCTGAAAGTCCTGTATCGTGCATGTTAGCAGTGTACTGGAGGCGGCTTCTGCCCAGGGTAGAGTTCCCTTCTTCAAGAGCATCTGGGCTAAGGGGAGTTGGTCCACTCTGTCTCAAGGGGAATTGGTGTTTGTGTGAGCCTGGCACGCTGAGGCTGCTTCTCCTTGTCTCGGGCTCCTTTGCCAGCCCCAGCCTAGCCAGAAACTCCACACAGCAGGGGAGGCCACCAGTCCCCTGACTGGTAAGCATGCACTCCTCCCTTAACCTCCTCCTTACCACAGGGCAGCGTGTGCATAAGACATCATGAAGAAGGCAACGTGGCCATGAGGTTAGTTAGAGTGCCTGGTCTGGAGCTGGCCTGCCCTGCTCTGAATTCTGGCCCTGCCACTTTCTATTTGGGTAGCTGTGATCAAGTTATTTCATTTCTTCCTGCCTCTGTTTCTTTATCTGTGACGTGGAGACAATGAAGAGGATAGTGAGAATGAAAGAAAGAACTCGATTTGGCACAATGAAATCGACTTGGCCCATTTGGTATAGTGACTGGTGTATAGTTAGTGCCAAGTCAGTGTTTGACATTTGGGGATAACTAGAGGAAATTATAAGGTAGAAATCTATCCTGAAACTTGCTACTGCTATAGGAAACAAAGAAAAACAATTTTTTTTTTAAAGATTTTATTTATTTATTTGACAGAGAGAAATCACAAGTAGGCAGAGAGGCAGGCAGAGAGAGAGAGAGAGGAGGAAGCAGGCTCCCTGCTGAGCAGAGAGCCCGATGCGGGACTCGATCCCAGGACCCTGAGATCATGACCTGAGCCGAAGGCAGTGGCTTAACCACTGAGCCACCCAGGCGCCCAAAGAAAAACAATTTTTAAAGTTCACCTTTTCTGGGGCCTCCTCCCTAGTGGGCACTCCTTTTTTTTTTTTTTTTTTTAAATCTGAAGTTCTATCCATCTCTCTTCCTCCTCAGAAGAATAGTTTGTTTTTTAGTCTCTCTTCCCTGAGAAAGCCCCACTTCTTCCTACAAGATTCCTCTAGTCCAAGGACCCCTTTCCCAACACAGTTCATGGGATACAACCATCCATGGTAATGTGTGTCCCAAGCCTAAATTTTCCATTATGGGTAACCCTACTGAGAGGTCTTCCTTCGGATTCACTGTGGGCTTTGCACCCAAAGCTTAGTGCCCTTGAAGATTGCTAGGCTACGGTATCTCATTATCATGTACACTTGTAGGCCCCTGGGTGTGCTTGTGCAAGTGCTTGCACCCACACGTGTCTCATAAGAACAAACAACAATTCTAAAGCAGTAATAAGGTAGGGAACCATTTTCCTAAAGGTTTCCTAAAGGAGCCATCATTCTCAAGTCTTCAGTCAACTTAAAGTGAGGCAAGCCTCACTTTAGAGACTTTTTAGTTCCTCTTTTTGTCATGATCTTAGGCAAGACAATTCTCAGGGACCGACGCTGGCCCTGAGAAATGTCCTTCCTATTCAGGGCCCTCTCTCTGTGATCACCTGTGTCACTGCCACAAAACCCAGAGAGAAGCCTTTCCTTGTAGCTCTGCTATGTGTTTCTTTCTTTAGAGCAGGCAAAAATTCAGGGCAAGCCTTGCTCTCCCTACTTACCTCTAGCAGAATAACTATCTGTTGTTTTTTTTTTAAAGGTTTTATTTATTTGTCAGAGAGAGCGAGCGAGAGCGAGCACAGGCAGACAGAGTGGAAGGCAGAGTCAGACGGAGAAGCAGGCTCCCTGCGGAGCAAGGAGCCCGATGTGGGACTCAATCCCAGGACGCTGGGATCATGACCTGAGCCGAAGGCAGCTGCTCAACCAACTGAGCCACCCAGGTGTCCCATAACTATCTGTTTTCCTTCCACCCAAAGGAAGTCATCAAGGATACAGAGAGTTATTTTTCTTGTTGCATTTCATTCTCATACTGCCTGGTGAGATGTAACAACAGATTTATTGAGTACCTGCTGTGAGCCAGGCACTACTGTAGGAACCGGGAATCCAGAAAAGAACAAGCCTACATGATAGTCTAATGGGGGAGACTGACAGTGGGCTGCTTATGATGGAATGAGTGTAGTGGAAAAAATGAAAGCAAAGAAAGAGAGAAAAAATTCTGGTTGAGGTGGAGATAGTGGCTGGTCACTTACCATTTTATTTTTTACTTTTTAAAGAAGATTTTATTTATTTATTTATTTATTTGAGAGAGAGACAGAGATATTAAGAGAGAGCATGAGCAGAGGAGGGGGACTGGAGAGGGAGAAGCAGACTCTCCACTGAACAGGAAACCCAAATTGGGGCTCCATCTCAGGACTCTGGGATCATGACCTGAGCTAAAGGCAAACACTTAACCAACTGAGCCACCCAGGTGCCCCTCACTTACCATTTTAAATAGAGCGGACACTCCAATGTGCCCCACATTAATTGTTTTGTAGGGCAGCAAAAGATTTTTGAATTCCCTTTGCTTTTGATCTCTTGAACCTATCTAATATCGTGGAGCTTCACCTTCTTTACCCTTTGGGATGACCTGATTTAGAATCCTTCTTGTCATCAGGTCATTGGCTTTTGATCAGAAGGATCAGTCCATCAAAGCCCTGGCCAGTCAGGAGTATCTTGAGAGCTGGGTGTGTCTCAGTGGAGTTGAGAGACACAACTAACGGCAAAACTAAAAGACCTCCCAGAAGTCAGGGTAAACTGAAAAGGCATGCTTTTGATACACAAGAGACTGGAGAATAAGCATGGGGGAGAAGGGTGCCAGATAAATTTCGGCCAAGGTCAAATTGGAAGCCATAGGGGCTAGTAGCAATTATTGGCAGAAGGATCAGAGGCCGAACCTTGAGTGTGGTGGTAACTGCCTGGGTGCCAATGGGCAGGTCTCTTTGCATCTCTGGACTTGAGTTCCATGAGCTACAGAGAGGAAATGATACTAGAGCCCCTTCTATTTCAAAATGATATTGTGATTCCTACAGGATTCTTTAGTTCTACCCTGACCACGTTTTACTTCCCATTTTACTTCTGGAAACACCTAGATCTCAGGAGTGGTCAGATCTCCATGGACTGACCCTTCTGGTCAGAACAGCTAAGGACCCAGGGATAGGATGGATTCCGAATCGGGCTGTCCCAAAGCATAAAAGAATGTAGTGATAGTAATTTAAGTTCAAGAGATCAGAACCAAAGGGATTTTGAAGGTCTTTTGTTGCTCTGCAAGAAAAGACAGGTTTGGGCACAACTGGGGTGCTAGAACAAACTCTTTTTGAGAGAAATGCCTTGACGTTGTGAAAAGAATGAGTTGGTGCTTACACAGACACTTCGAAATTTAATAGCCACTTGTAATCGAAAGGGAATGCTATTATGTTCTTGTCCTTCCTAAGACCTGTGCTTGATGCTTTCCTTCTCCCTCTCTTTTCCTTCTCTGACCCGCTTTTTCTTTTTGTCGCTTTCTTTCATTCTTTCTCTTGGCATCCTCTCCCTGCTCCACCCCCTTGTCATTTCTGCCACCCTTTTGTCTGACAACACAAACCCAGGAAACGTTACATATGTCTGTCCATAATCATGGGCTTAAAGTCTAAATGGTAAAGAAAGTCCTAACAAACTTCATTTGTCCGTCAACTATGGATTAAGAACCTACCGTTTATAATGTCTTGTGCAGGTAGGAGAGTAGAAATTCTGAATGGGAAGCACTGATTTTGTGAGAAAGGCCCACACGTGCTCCTTGAGTTGCTGTTATCCTCTGCACCCCAATAGCTGAGCTCATGAGTAGCTTAGGAAAATATCGAAGCTGATGGTGACGGTGTGATGGACTGAAGTCTTCAGAATTGTATGGGCTGAGCCTCTCTTCTCTAACACTGACACTGCCCCCTGAACTTCTCTTCTTTTCTGGTAGGAAATGGCTTCTCTCCGCCACAGGAGCAGATCTTAGCCCAAGGCATCCTCCTTGCAAACCACGGGTGTTCAGTGGTTTATGTATGGAATTAGGGTTTCGGGTGCATCGATGTTTGGTTCCCTTGAGGATAAGCAGATAATGCTTTTGTGTTGTTTGAACCAAGGAAGCCACCGAGGTTCAGCTTCCCTTCGCTTCCCTTCGTCCCGGCCACTCACCACTCGAAGACTTTCATTACTATTACTTTTTCCTCCAGCCTCATGGGACCAGAGTCGCACAGGACAGGACTCCTATGTCCTCATGGCCAGCTCTCAGGCCGAGATGGAGGAGTGGGTTAAATTCCTTAAGAGAGTCGCTGGCACACCCTCTGGAGGTAAGGACTCTGCAGGCTTTCCTGGGCAGGTATCTGTGACAGCTCAAAGACGGGGAGTTAGTAGCTCCACACACGATTCCTCCCTGAACGGTGTTCAACAGAGACCATGAGAGGACAACTCTGAGGTTATGCTTGTTGCCAAGTATCTAGCTTCGCTCCCTGCATGAGCTCAAGAGGCAACTCTAGATTAGCTGGGCGGACTGCAGCCCTTCACACCGCAGCGGCAGATGTGTACAACATTCTGTGGCACAAGGATTCTGCCCGGTTATGGGGTCGTGGGGCCGGAGGGTGATGGCAAGATCTATATCGAAAGCTGGGGGAGGCTGATCAGCACAAGAAAGTGAAACGGCTGGCCGAAACTGGGGTGGTCAGACTGGGGGGGGAGGTTCAGGAACTGTGTCCCCACTCCCACATGCTCTGAGAATTCAGGGTGAGCACTTTTCTGGGCTCCAGGACTCATGTGTTTGAGTTTTCTGGCAACCCGGGTGTTGGGTCCACACTAGAGGAGAAACTGTGAAAAAAATATCTGCAATTAACCCAGCGTCCCCAAAAGCCAAAATAGGCAGAGAGCCCAGATGTCCATTGACAGATGAATGGATAAAGATGTGATATATATACATATATATGTAGATATGTATTAGGTGTGTGTGTGTGTGTGTACACACACACACCTAAATATAACGGAATATTACCCAGCCATCAGAAAGAATGAAATTTTGCCTTTTGCAACGACACAGATGGAACTAGAAGGTATTATGCTAAAAGAAAAAAGTCAGAGAAAGAGAAATACCTTATGGTTTCACTCATATGTGGAATTTAAGAAACAAAAAAGATGAACATAGGGGAAGGGAAGGAAAACCATAAAAGACCCTTAACTCTAGGAAACAAACTGAAGGTTGCTGGGTGGGAGTTTGGTGGGGCAATGAGGTAACTGGGTGACGGGCAGGCAGGAGGGCACGTCATGGGATGAACACTGGGTGTTCTACGTTAGTGATGAAGCACTAAATTCTACCCCTGCAACTCATAATACCTTGTATGTTAACTTGTGCAATTTCTATTTAAATTCAATTTAACAAGAGGCAACTCTAGATTAAATTGAATTTAAATAGAAATTTGTAAAAAACTAAAACAAAACAAAAACATCTGCAATTGACAAAACAGGTGAATCCAGCATGTGTTTTTCCTTTCATAAAAATCTGAGGAACTGATGTGGGCCATCTCGAGTGAGCACTTTCTGTCAGCTTTTTAGGAGCACACTTTCTGTCAACTCCAGGATACCCGTATATAATTATTTATCAACTGTGCCGCCTATTATTTTGGAAGTGGGGAGCTTTTTACAGTTCCAATATTAAATATTTATTGGCTTGCCCAATGGTTTCTTTAGAAATTATGAGCGCCTTTAGAAATTAGGAGCACCATAACAACTTTGTGGAAATTTGAAAAAATATAGGAAAATAATTACCCCTACAACCAGCAGAGGAATTTTTATGCTTTCCTTCTAGGTAATATTCATATCTACGTTCCTTTTTTTTTTTTTCCCCAGAAGCATGGAATATATACAATACCGTTTATTTTATAGCTAAAGGCTTTTTCCCATGTTGTTATATCGATTCATTTCAGGGATTATTTGGTTGCAAAAAGTAGAAATCGCATGCAACGATGGTAAACAAAGAGGGATTTACTGGGTTGGGATAGTAGCTACCCAGAGACTACGGGAGAATTGCCAAGAGGACTCAAGAGGGTGGGGCCAAGAACTGGACTATGGGCCCAGACCTTATCCTTTTGGATTCTCTGGGGCAGTGCAGCGTCGCATTCTGCTTTTCTCCGCGTGCCTGCCTGGGTTTGCGTAAGTTCGCAGTGCTCCGGGACTTCCTCCTGCCCGTGGCCCCAGACAGCTGTGCCAGCTTTCCTGGACTTCTCTCTCAAGCAGAGCAGAGGCTGAGCTCAACCTCCACCACCCCATTCCAAACTCCTGAGAAAGAAGACCCACCTGGCTCAGCTGGGGTCAGGAGACCCCCTGCAGACTCAGGAGCTGGGCCAAGGAGGCAGTCCTGCAGCCTGCGACCTGCCTAGCAGGGGGCTGGGAGAAAAAAAGTTACTGATGGGTCACCCAAACTCCAGAGTGCCTGCCACCATTGTCCGAACAGCTGCATCCCGTTAAAGAAAGGGGAGCGTGCTTCCATTACCCATTTCCCAGTTCCTAGACACTTCATTTTTGCTATGCTAATCAGTCCAGGACGAGATTTTTGATTAAAGCTCTCTTCTCTGCTGTTCAGCTTGGGGAGGTTTAGCGGTGACTCTCCTTGTTGGCCCCGAGTCCTGTGGACCGTTTCCTGCTTTCCCCAGCCCGGCGCTTTAGACAGCCTGCAAGCTGACAAGAGTAGTGGATGTTGCCTAATTTTGCACATATTCCGAGTCAACATTCAGTGCTTGCCTTATGAATAGCCCCCATGCCTTATATGGTGCTCAGCTTAGCCTTGTCACGGGGAGCTGCTCTACTGGGTCCTACTCCAGGTGGGGATTTCTTCTTTCCCCTACCACATGAGAAGCCAGTCGAGCGTAAATCCTGCAGGCCAGGGAAAGTCCAAGGGGCGAGAAAGAAAGAGTACAGCATATTTATTTATTCAAAGAACAGAATTTGTCCCTGGCGTGGCATTTCAGAGGTTCCCAAAGCCTCCAGTTGCATCTGAATGCTAGATCTTGGGAGGAGAAGGCATTTTAAGGCAACAGAGGGTCCAGTCTGAGGCCATGAAGCAAGCCTGACATTTGTTCTTCCTGTTTGTAAGTCAGGAAACTTCCGTCCTCAGGAAGTAGATGATTAGTCCGAGGGGCCCAGCTGCCGAGGAGTGGGGCCGGGGCTCCTGCCTCCATAGGCAGCTTTGTCACAGTAGACACTCGGAAAGTGCCTCTGAGCCGGACCCACTCCATCTGCAGGGCATACCCCTCAACCACTGGAAAGTCACTGAGAGATGCTGCTGCCTCTCTCCAGCTCTTCCTGATACTTTCTATGGGCCTTTCCCACCCAGAAAAGCTCTCTTCTTAGCATCTCCAATACCAGCATCCTCCTTGAGTTGCCCTACCATCTTATCTGAATTACAACAGTGGTCCCCAAACCAGCTGCCTTGCTTTTCCCCAAATACCCAAGGTATGTTCCTGCCTCAGGTACATCGCTATTTGCTCTGTCTGGAATCCTCTTTCCAGTGTGGCTGTGTGGCTTGGTACTCTGCTTTTTTGTAGGTCTTTGCTCAGACATCAGTGATCATCATCCCGTCTGACACTGAAGGCCTCCCTTGGCCCACCCTTGACCCTTCCTCTCCCTCTTTCCTTCTTCATTTTTCTCGTCAGTACTATCCTCCAGGAGCTCGCTAAATATTTCACTCGTCTGTCCGTAGTTGGTCTCTCCTGGTTAGAAGGAAACCTTCAATCTACTTGGCAGGAATCTCTTTCTCCGTTTTGCTCAGTGTTGTATCCCAGAATCGAAACAGTGCCTGACGCACTGGATGTGAAGAAATGGCCTTCTCTTCCCGTGGTGGTCCGGGGTTCTATTCCCGTAGGCTCTCCTCCTTGCTTGGTGACCATCAGCTTACCTGGGAAACTATTTGGAAAATGGGTTGCTGCCTCTAGAATGATCTCGCTCGAAGTGTGTTAATGGTGAGCTTTGGTGAAACTCTTCATGGTTTGTAGATCCCTTAGAGAATCTGATAAAAGCTGTGGAAGCTCTTCCCCAAAAAGGGTCCCTTTGTACTACCCAGGTACGGAGTCCAAACTATGTTTTAGAAGTTATTCTCATGATGGTTTTGCAGAGCCAAGGCCTTTCTTGCCCCAGTCTCTTTTCTGGCTGCCGTGCTGCCTTGACAAAAAAGAAGGCCCACGTGGTTCCCATGACAGGCCCAGCTTTTTCCCCTTGGCTCCTCCTGCCTCCTAGCAGCTCTGAACATTCCTCTCACCTTGTCCCATTCTGGGACCATTTCCAATACGTCTCCACACATCCCAGAAATTCTTGGACACCAGCTAGATGTCCAGCAATTTAACTCACTTCTGACACTATCTGCCTAGAGATAGAATCGGATTGCACGGGCAAAGGGCTCAGTCCTACAAGACGTCTCCCCTTTCATGCATTTCAGGTCCCAGTTTCAAGTCCAGATTGTCACCTGTGCTTTTGACCCAATGGCTGTGGACTGGAGGTTCCAATGACCCCTTCCCTGGGTTCAATTAATTTGCCAAAGGGGGTCCCAGAACTGAGGAAACCAGTTTACTTAATAGACCGCCCCTTTATTATAAAAGGATCTAACTTAGGAACAGCCAGATGGAGGAGATGCATGGGTCAAGGTGTGGCAAAGACCATCTCAAGGAATACCAGTCTCCCGGAAATCTTCAGGTATCCATCAACCCAGAAATTCTCCAAACCCCATAGCCTTTTAGGTTTTATGGAGACTATTGCATCTATATGATTGATTAAATCATTGACTGTTCTGAACTTAATCTCCAGCTCCTCTCCCTTCTTTGGAGGTCAGTGGATGGGACAGAAAGCTCTAATCCTGTAATCACTAGGTTGGTTCCATTGTTAATTCCCCCCCCACATCCAAGGTGCTTTTCAAAACTCGCCTCCCTAACATAACAAAAGATACCTTTATCTTTCTCCTCGAAGCAAATGCCACGAGTTTTAGGAGCTCTATTGCAAGAAATGGCTGAAAGACCAAAAACATATTTCTTATAGTAAATCACCACGTCACTCCTTGGAAAGCAGCACCATGATGTGCCTTGGGGTTCTAGGCTTTTCATTCCTAGCCAGCCAATTTATCTCTTTTTTTCTGAACCAATCTTTCCTAAGGGCCTGGCTGGAAATGTTAGATTCACTTTTTTTCCCAAAAGCTCTGGATGCAATTCCAAGTTTTCCTAAATTAAGTAGAAGAAAAGGAAGGGAGGTGATCCCATCTGGGCTTTGAGTGACTAGTCCCTTTTTCTCTCTCCCTCCGTTGGAGGGCTCTGTGTTGCCTGCATCCTCACCCTGAAGCCAGGTGTCTGCCCCACCCCCCAGGGAGCAGGCAGGCCACATTGCAAAATGCTGATTGGTTGGAAATCGTGCCTAGTTCTGCTCTGACCAACCTGGTTGTAAGGCCCGGGCCAGGTCCCGTGTTTTAAGCATATTTGTGTGTTTGCCAACACTAGGCATAGAGTAAATGAACAGTGGGTTGTTACATGCCTTGGGTTCCTTTTCTTCCTCTTCTTTCCTAAATTGTCCATATGGTTCAGAACATGATTTCACAATCTACAGCAGGGTTAGCCCGTGGGCGTGTCCTATCTCTGTGATTCATTGTTACTCCGTGTGTTCTGATTCTTTTTCTTTAGATAAACTGGATATTAAGAAGGATGGCTTTTTTCTTTCTTTTTCTCTTTTACCGTCTCCCCCAAAAGGTTGATTTTTCCTTATTTTCAGTAGTCCCCCTATCCCTGGAGACAGATACCATTTTCTTTTCTTTTTTTAAAGATTTATTTATTCTATTTGAGAGAGAGAGAGAGAGAGAGAGCATGAGCTGGGGGAGAGACAGAGGAAGAGAGAAAGAATCTCCAGCAGACTCCCTTTTTAGTGTGGAGCCTGATACGGGCCTTGTTCCCACGACCCTGAGACCATGACCTGAGCCGAAATTTAGAGTTGAACGTTCAACCCACTGAGCCACACAGGCACCCGAAGACAGATACTTATTCATTCATTTACTCAACAAATATTTCTTGAGCATGAGCCAAGCACTGTGCTATCCCTGGGGATACCCCAGTGAGAAAAGACTAAGTCTCTAAGTCTAATAGAAAACAGAAATGAATCGACCCCCAAACCATAACATTACAGCTGGGAAAAGTACCATGAAGGAAGAACCCATAATGCACAATGGGGAGAAATGTCTTTGTCAAGAAGTTTAGGGAAAGCTTCCCTGAACTAGTGATGATTAAGCTTAAATTTGAAGGGTTAGTAGAGGCTAAGTAGGCAGAGGAGGGAGAAGAGAACAGTATCTCAGTCAGAGGAATAGCACATATCAAGGTCCTGTGACAGAAAGGAGAACAGGCTCTGGAGTGAGAGGAAGGTGAGAACAGTGGACATAGCCTTGCTAAAGCTGTTGGTCCTCCTCCTAAGGCAGCTTGCATGAGGGTGGTGGTGGTGAAGATGGAGAAAAGTAAGCAGGTGTGCAGAATGTTTCCAAGGCAACATTGCCACGACATGGGCATGAATGTGGCATGGAAGGAGAATGTGGTGTCGATGGAGTCTTTGATTCCCAGCCTATGAGCCAATGGAGGGATGAACACCGATGGGGGAGGGGGGCAGTCATCGCATTACTCCTCCTGGCAATCCCTCCTGCTCTCACCTGTCCCCTCATGATGCTGAGAGTCCATTCCCAGTCTCCTGGGCATGTCTGGCAGGGTTGCTGCAGTATTTGCTCAAATCTTCTCAACAGGAGGGGGGAATCGTCTCGGCTTACCCCACAACCCACCTCCAAGATCATTCTCTCTGAAGGCTTGACTGAGCCACATGCAACTCTGAGAGCATTTTCAGACAAGGGTGGGCTGGCTTCATCAACACTAAGTGAAATCCTGTGTTCCTGCCAGACACTTTGATATATGGGGCAATGCTGGTAAGGGCTTGTGCGGGGAATTCTTTCTTTTTTTTTTTTTTTTTTTTTAACCCACCTCCATTCTATCCCTTGAATGGCAGTTGACAATTAGCTGCTAAGTAAAAGGAGGCACTTATTTTTATTGCGGGCCTGACAGCTTTATGTTCACTCTTTAAAAGCCAAGACTCATGTGTGTAAAGGTGAGTGGGGAGGGGAAGTAGTGTGGGAAGGAGTGGGGGAGGGCCTGGGGCAGGTGCCGACAGATCCCATGATTTCCGCGCTGGAGTCAGAACCTGAGCAGTATTTACAAGCATGTGCTGATCTGGAAGCGAGAGAGGATGGTTCTTCCAGGTTGGAGAGGAGGGAAGGCTTTAGGCTGGCCCCGGCAGAGGCTGTGATTCCTCGAACCCCATCATGCCTCATGTTCTTAGGATGCCGCAGTGGGACCTGGGCTGTGGCTTTTCTGCCCTGGCACTGCTCTCTTGCTGGAATTTCAGGAGGAAAACCCCCAAGCTCCGAAAGAAAGGTATTTCTTCCCTATTTTGTGATTCAACTCTTCCACTAAAAGGCACTCTGCCCAGCTCCCCTTCCCTCTCCTATGGAGATGGGACTGTTCCTGGAACTGACCCCTTGGAAAGCAGGTACCAGGGCTGGGTCAAAAGGCGAGTGGGTGGGGGGCACCTGGGTGGCTCAGTGGGTTAAAGCCTCTGCCTTTGGCTTGGGTCATGATCTCAGGGCCCAGGATCAAGCCCTGCATCGGGCTCTCTGCTCAGCAGAGGGCCTGCTTCCCCCTCCCTCTCTGCCTGCCTCTCTGCCTACTTGTGATCCCTCTCTCTCTGTCAAATAAATAAAATCTTAGAAACAAAACAAAAACCACAAAAGGCCAGTGGGAAAAAGGGGACGGGGCGGGGCAGTCCCTCTGGGCTGGACCAGAGGCAGCATGGGGAGGGGCTCTTGTCTTGAACCCAGGAATGTATGTGTGATATGAAAGGGAGGGATGAGGTTAGAAAGGAGTTGACAGATAATCCTTCCGCTTTCGCTTCCCCAGAGCAACTCAGTATCCTGGGGCTGCCTAGCAAGTCTGAGGAGGAAGCTTAGAAGTAAAGGGTGAAAGAGGATGGCCACAGACAGAGACTAGGAAGCCGCCTACCCCTTTCTTCTTCCCCTTGAGACTTAATGATGTTTAAAATTTCACCTAGACAATTGTATTCCACTGGCTTTAAACAAGAAAGATTAAAGTATTAAATTTAGAATCATGAGGTAAATACAACAGTGGACAAGTTCCTAATCTAAGTCTCAGTTTATCCATCTGTAAAATGGAACAATAATGTCTTTTTTTTGGTAAAGTTCTTTTTTTTTTCCTTTTCAGCGTAACAATATTCATTGTTTTTGCACCACATTTTGTAAGGTTCTTATGAGGACTAAGTGAGAGCGCACACGACACCTTCTAGGGCATGTCTTCATAAAATTAGCCTAATTAATTAAATGCATTAATAATTACAATTATTACACTCTATTAGAATTAATCAATTAAGATTTGTACCCATTAAGATGGCAATGTCTCTATTAATAGTGGCTGGACCGGAGTGAGGAACAATTTTGAGTGACTGGCTGGCCAAGGGCAGGAAGAGCAGGGGCACTAGTTCTTTGAAGGAGTGGGGGCAGCCTGAGAGGCAGGGGAGCCCGAGGTGGAGAATGGTCTTCAAGTGCCTCCCACCCCACTGTCTGCTGTCTTCTTCCTTCCCTCGTTTCCTTGGGGTCTAGGCTCTTTCATGTCCACCCAGAATCAAAGGGTAGTGATCAGGACTGAGAAGTCAGAGGTAGGTGTGACTCAGGATTGGGTCTTTGGAGTCCAAGGAAGGTTTTCTATTCCAGACTCCTCGTATGTGATTGGAGATGGAGAGTGACAAAGCTTGATTGAAACAAACTAAAGAAAACCAGGATGCTCTTCCTCTTCTGTTGGTCCTGTGGTATCTACAGTCTGCTGTGGCCATTTCTTGTTGGAGGGAAGAGCTCTGACTGATTTCTAGGCTGGAGGCATGTAGTTCAGTGTCTTTGTTATATGGGTAATATGAAAACAGTGGGAGTGCTAGGAAACACACGAGGTTGAGGGAAGGAAGGCCCGGGACACTCCTACATTTAGAGGACAGGGAGAATAGGAGGAATTATCTGAGAAGGCTGAGGAAGTGTGGCCCGTGAGATAAATTGAGAACCAAGTGGGAGTGCCAAAAACCATGTGATAAGTGTCTCCAGAAGGAGTGATTTGCTCTGTCACATGGTGCTGATAGAGCAGTTAAGAGGAAGACTGAGAATTTGACTTCTTGGTTTCAAAAATGTAAAGGCCATTGATCTCTTTGACAAGAGCAAGTTTGGAGAAGTGCTGATCAGAGTACTTTCAGAAGAGAAGGGGTGGGGGACGAGAGCAATGGGAGACCGCCGGTGAAAGCTCTTCAAGGACTGGTCCATCATGTGCCAGGCTCTGCTCCAGGAAATAAAAATAGAAGGTAAACCAGACAGGCTGTCTGCCTTTGAGGAGTCCACAGTCCAGAAGAAGAGAGACATGTTTAAAACTAAACTACCTGAGAAATGGTAGGATAGAGCTATCTATGGGCGCTCTGGGAGGACAGAGAAGGGAGGGACCAGTTCCCTCTGAGGAGAAGACAGTTGGAACTCCTGCTGCTGGAAAATCAGGTTCCCAGGTGGAAAGAAGGAGGAAGGGTGTTAGTTCCAGAGTTTTCAAAAGCAAAGACATTTTTTTTTCATTCTTTTTATCCTAATCTCCAGCTACCAGAGAGGCTCGTCCTCAGCAGATACTCAGTTTGTATTTGTTGAATGATTTTGTGAATTCTAGTGGGAGGAGTTTACAAGAAACAGGGTTGCAAAAGAAACCATCACAATAATTTTGACAATAGCAGCAAGGACAGAGAAGAGAGATGGTTTAATTTAGAAAGTGCTGATCAGTTTCGAGGGAAAGAGAGGGTGTTGCAGACAATCCTAACACTCACACTTCAGCTAATGAGGTTTGTTGAGTGCAAGTACCTTGTGTTGATGGCTTTGTACTCTCTGTGCCTAGGAAAGTGCCTGATGCTTTACTGCTTGAGTGACTGAATGCTATTTATTGGGAAGAAGGCTACAGGATAAGTAATGATTTGGGAATGTTGGGGGTGGGATGAGAGTGAGATTGGAGAAGACACTGGGGGGACTGCCATTAGACTTTTGACGGGAAAGGATGGATGGATGGATGGATGGATAGATAGACAGATAGCTCTGAACCAGACATGTGGATTTACAAGTTATCAGTCTATAGGCGATATCCAAATGTACAGAATCATGGGACCTTGCCAAAGAGAATATCTAGAGGGAGGAGATGGCTGAGTTGGAATGCCAGGAAGTGACATACTAAATAAAGGAGCAGGTGGAGGAAGGAGCACAGTAAAGGAGATTGCAGAGAAGCCGGCAAGGACATAGGAATAGAATGAGAACAGATGGCTTTGTCATCACATAGGGATAAAGTCTTGATGAGGAAGGAGAATCAACAGCATCAAGGGTCTTCAGGGAAGACCAGCAGGGTGTGGAATGGACATAGGCCATGCCTGGCCATTTCTGAACTGGAAATTTTATTGAGTGGATTGGATGGAAAGACTCAGGCTAATGGAACCAGACTGGGATGGGCTGAGAGGCTGAGAGGTTGATTAGTGAAGAAGTAGAGCCGGTGAGGCTGGAAGTAGACATGTTCTCTTATGAGTATACTGATGAAGACAGGAAGACAAGTAGTGGTGGTTTGAGAGCTGGGACAGGAAGTTATTGTTTAATAAATTGGCAGACTTGGACTCACGTGGGCTCTTTCAATTGAAAAAAGAAAAATTTAAAATACAAAAGAAGTGAAGTCCTAGAAGAGGTAAGAAAAGATGGAACCCACAGGCCGAGAAAGCAATATTTTAGAGGAAAGCACAGGGTTGTTTTCTTCCTCTGAGAACAGACAGACCGGCAGAGGAGGAGGGACCAGAAAGTCAGGGCCTGAGGATGAGGACATCATCATCATGTCCTCACTTAGGAAGAGAAGTTAAAGAGGAGCCAAGGTCATCTGCTGAGACAGAGAAGGGAAGGAAGGGGTGGTGAGTGCAAGGCAAGTGGGGAAGATTTGGAACCAAGTTTTTACCGAGATTGCGAATATGACCTTCCATGATATGGAATGCTGTGTGCCCTGGGAGCTCTGGGAGCACTGGGTGACCAGATGGAGGAGTGGAGAGGGTACTGGGAATCAGTAGAGCTGAGATGATGGAGGAGAGATGAGGGTTGGGATGTGGGTTTGCTGGCGAGAGTGACATCACAATGATTGAGAGCAGGGCCTGGAAGGGATAGAGGATGAGCACATCTCCCCTGGGGAGAAAAATTACAGGACTTATTACCCAAAGGGTTGTAAGAAGGAGCTGGATTCCAGGTCATCTGCAAACAGAGCTCTTGCCTCTGGACCTCGGGAATAGAGCTCCCATTTGACAGCACTGACGTCTCCACGTACATCCCCACATCGTGTTTGGGATATGGTTCCTTGTCAGGGTCCAGGGGGCCCCTTCAGCCTGAGTTTCAGCTGCTCTGAAACCCATCTGCCTCCCTCTTTGAGGTGCCCCTCAAGGGATTTTTACAAATGCCATGTGGTCTGTTTTAAGTCAGATTATTTCAATCATTTACAGACATATAGGAACCAAATTCTATACTGCTGTTGATATTCTCTAATTGTTTCTTATTATATTGCATGTTGTCCTTTCATTTCCATGACTCAAGTGCAATCTTACTGAAAGCAAGAACCATATCCTACATTCTCTTGTCTGTATTACTCATTCCACATGGCCTGCTGCTGACACTCAATAAATGTTAGTGTGAAGCTGAATTCTTCACCAAGGAGATCTCTACCAGTGCCTAAACTAAAGAAACACCACAGTTGTCATTAATCAGGGAAAGCACTTGCTTAAGAAATAATTCTTTAAGTAATTCAGCAAATCTTACTTTCTATCTACCTTATGCCTGGCTGAACACTGGGGATGAAAAGAGAGCATCTCCATATTTCCAGAAGTGGGGAACCTAGTCATACAGAGGGTATGGGCACATAGAAATAATTACCATACAATGTCAAAAGGGATTGTGACATTTGAGAAGGAATACAGGTACACAAAGTAGCGACAAAGTCTCTCAGGCTAGGGTCAAGGAAAGCTTGGCAGATGTGATGATATTTGAGTCAGGCCAAGGAAGACAAATAGAATTCCAGCAAACAAGGAAGGAGAGATGAACAGACTGGAAATTGAGAAGACCATCCAAGGGCATGATGACTGGAGAGTGCTGTGGCTTTGGGGAACATCAGGGAGAGGCGTCTTAGGGGGCGTGATCTGAAGTCAGACTGGGGTGTGTGTGTGGGGGGGGTCAGGTCAAATGCCAACCCAAGCAATGCTAGCCCCAACTATCAGACTCTAGCTACAAAAATAGTTCATCAAACGGTCTCACTGAAATGCAGTAAGTAAAACAGACAACAGTCCAGTGGATTTGGTTGGGAGTAGGGCGTACAAGGACCACCGCCCCCCCCCACAACCCCATGCTCAGTTCCTCCCAGATTCACCTCCTTCACTTCCCAACACCTGATGTGATGAGGGGCTGCAGAGGAAGCCCCTAGGACTTTGAGGGGGTAATTTGGAAAATGCCACTGTGACAATTGGGGAAGAAGTAGATGACTATTAAGAGCAGGGTTGGGGGGCAAGGGAATGTGCTTAGGTAAATTGGAGGTGGTTTAGAAAGGTAAGCAGCAAGAGAGTTTTGAAGACGTCAGAAGGGAAGAGACCACAGCTGTCATAGGTGAGAGAGTAGTCTAGTCTGCCTTAGGGCAGTGGCTAGGAGTGCAGAGGACACAGTAGATTCAAGAGCTCAGGACAGCTTTTCCCAGGTGGAATCCACATTAGTTAGAGACTGGATACAGCGGACCTGAAAGAGAGAGTCCCATGGGGAAAACCAAAGGACTTTGGGAAGCAGTGTCCTGGTAGTTGAAATGGTCATTGTAGCAGGGGCCTAATTATGACAGAGGGAAAATCAGGCGGAGGTGAAGCCATGACCTGTCTTCTGAGCTTCCAGGAACCAAAGGGCCTGGGTACCTGGTAGGAGAATGGGTAGCCAACGATTATCCCGACTTAAAAACTAACCTTGTTATACCACTGGAATGGGGAAATTATAGAGCCAAGTACTGACAGGGCTGGGTTAGAGCTGGTCCACACATACTTTGCTGGAGGCAGTGTAATCTGGAAAAATATTTTTGGACAACAATTTGCATACCATTGAGTCATAAAAATGTTCAAACCACTTGACCTAGTAATTCAACGTGTGGGAATCTGCCCTAAGGAAATAGTTCAAAAGAGTAAAAAGCCTATGTTCACCCATCCAAATGTTAATTTATCAATTAAGCAATTAATTAGAAATTATACGTTGCACCAAATATATTCCAGGAACTCTGCTTGGTGGATAAGCATGTTCACTGTGGCAATTTTAAAAATAGTAAAACATATGGGGTGTCTGGGTGGCTCGGTCAGTTGGGCAACCAACTTTGATTTAGGCTCAGGTCACGATCCAGGGTCCCGGGATCAGGCCTTGGGTCAGGCTTCTAATCTGCTTAAGGCTTTTCTCCCTCTCCCGCTGCTCCTCCTTGCAAATCTTAAAAAAATAAATAAATAAAAGTAGTAAAACATAGTAAACAATCTAAATTATTAAAAATGCTGCAATGGTTTCATACAATATGAGACAGCCATGTGATAGACTGTTATATTTTGAAGCTATATGACACAAGCAGAATTCAAAATGGCCTGTTTTCTGCTTTGGTTAAGAGCACATTTCCTTGAGTTTACTGCCTGGGCTTGAATTCTGACTACCATGCCTTGGCACCTGACCTTGGCAAGTTCACTAGTGCCTCTGAGGCTCAGTGTCTTTCATAGTAAGGTGAGTAAAACGACTCTACTACCTCGTGGGGTTACTGTAGAGATTAAATGAGAACAGGTATGCACAGTGCTTAGCACAGTTTCTAGCCCACAACATGTACTCAGTAAAAGTGAGTTGTTATTTTAAATTTGTAAGAATGTGGGTCAAGAGAGAAAGACTGACAGAGACTGCCCCAAATGTATAGCCCCAGGAAATATTATGGGTGACTTGTCTCCTGCCTTTCATCTAGTATCATTGCACTACAGCTTTTGAGGTTACAGGCAACACAAAGAAATCCAGATCTGGGCAAAGCACTATGACCTACCAGTTCATTCAATGGAAGTCAGAGTGATGAGCAGGTCCTGTCTTTCTCTTCCCAGCTGTGTTTGGCCAGCGTTTGGATGAGACCGTAGCCTATGAGCAGAAATTCGGCCCCCACCTGGTGCCCATCCTGGTGGAGAAGTGTGCAGAGTTCATCCTCCAGCATGGTCTGAATGAAGAGGGCATCTTCCGACTGCCTGGGCAGGACAACCTGGTGAAGCAGCTCAGAGATGCTTTTGATGCTGGGGAGCGGCCCTCCTTTGACAGGTACCCTGTCCTCAGCGTACCCTCCCCCTGCCTCACTCAGGCAGGGACACTTCTTTCTACCAGCTGAGCTATGGGACTTGCACAGCTGCTTCCACAGCCCTGGCTGGTGGTAAAGAGAGCCTTCTGTTTTGCTGATCACTTACAGGAGGAATGACGTGAACTAGAACTAGGGCCTCGATGATGTAGCAGGAGGGGGAGTGCCATGGTGGGAGGGGACCTAGCTTGAGGCCCACAATGCCGGGCCGATGAGGACTGTGGAAGAGCTGAGCTGGCTCTACGGTTCAATTCAGCGTGGTGGAGAACGTACTGTCTCTATACCCAAGGGCTCTGATGTTCTTCCACAGCTTTCCGGAAATGGCCAGAACCAGGACTTCTTGTTAGTTTGGAAGACTGCAGTAGCGTCCACCTCTCAACTTAGTTCTGAGCCTTTTTGGAGAGAGTACATAATGATGACTAAGCAGACTGGCATGCCCCCATGTCTCCCTTGTGGAGCTTTCCCGGGTTTGGTTGGGGCCTACCAGCTGTAGTGACATTTCTTCTCACCATCGCCTGCCTGCCCAACCTCCTGCTGCTCCCTAGCCAAGGTTTCCTGCTCTGCCGCAGCCAGCTGGTACACCCTCCACCCCGACATTGGACGCTCTCCGCTTGTTGTGCAATATTCACCCTGGTTGCCTGTGTGTTCTTGTCCTGCTGGCAAGAAAGAGCTATTGTTCTTTCCAAATCAGCAGCCCATAAATCAAGATTTGGGGAGACAGGCCTCAACTCTATCCAGTTTCCAAAGGTTGAAATTCCCCAAGAGGTTATTTATGACCTAGGAACAGGGTTGATCCTGGGAGAACCATGAACAGCTACATGCCATTAGGTCCCTCTCCCTGATATCCTCTCCCATCTCCAGCAATGCCCATTGTTCCCTGAAGCATCTCTCATACCACCTGTTCTCTCCAGTCTCACGGCCACTATCTGAGTTTGACCCACCACATGTCCATCTCTGCTGCCCTCGGTGTGCAGTAGGTTAACTTATCAAGAGCACTGTATTTTTACAGGAAAGCAATGGGTGGAGTTGTTACAGTAACTGTAGTGGGTTATGGGCATCAAATTTACGGACCTCTCAGCAGCACTATAAATTGCATTTCATTATCAGACAGCTGTTCAATTAAGCTCACCAACTTTGTATTCTGTTTTCTTCTTATGTTTTTAATTAGCTTTGAGTTGATCAAAAGATAAAGGTGAGTTGTTGCTAAAGGGATGTGAACACTCAGCCAGGAGGGATAGAGGTGATTGTAGGGTTTTGTCAGATAACCTGCCTTGGGCTTGATTTTATGGACCTATAAAGTCAGCCTGGGTGGTGGAGTCATAGTCTTTGATTCCTGGGAAATATTTGGGGCTGAAAGAAGGAAAGTTTCACAGCTTGTCATGACCCTTCCATCCCCAGAACTAAGAAGTAGAGTTTACACATGAGAACTAGGAGGGGTCGCCTGGGGGCTCTTAAGAGGGCCGAGACTTAGGTCTACGTAAACCTTGTAGGTACTCATCCAGACCTACATTGGTCATACGTGTGGTTCTAGATCCCCCAAATTGTCTCACTGGAATGAAGAGAAACAAAGGAGTTTTTATTTGGTAGATTCTAGAGCACCTAGATCAGATTCTCATTAAACATATACATGTACATTTAAAAATCTCTTTGTTGAGCTTCTGCCATCCACAAAATTAATGGGCTTCTGATAGCTGTAGTTCTCTGAGACACATACAGACGTGCCACATTTTAAGGTCCGTGCTACCACGGAAGGATTGGCAGAGCCATCCGTGGTGCCTGGGCTAATCTCTGGGGGATCAGGGGTTGAACTCAGAAGTCACCTGGCTCCTGATTTGCCCTTGTCCTTGACTTAAAAAATAATAATTTAAAGATGTTTCATTGGGTTGAAGGAAGAGCAAAATCAGGAAAAATCATGCTGGAAATTTAGACTATAACTGTGACAACTGATTTGACCCTGTTACAATGGGGGCACAGATATTAAACCAAAAATTTCCTGAAATAATTGCATAATTTCCATTGTGTTAAGTGCTAAAATTGAAAACTGGATGGTACTCTGAGAACATAGAGCAGGAGCCTCCCCCCTTTTTAAAAAGATTTATTTATTAGAGAGAAAGTGGGGGAGAAGGGCAGAAAGAGAGAGTCTTTTTAAAAATTTTTTTTATTATGTTAGTCACCATACAGTACATCATTAGTTTTTGATGTAATGTTCTATGATTCACTACTTGCATATGACACCCAGTGCTCCATGCAATACGTGCCCTCCTTAATACCCATCACTGGGTTAACCCATCCCCCCATCCTGCCCCTCCCCTCCGAAACCCTCAGTTTTTTTCCGGAGTCCACAGTCTCTCATGGATCATCACTCCCTCTAATTTCCCCCACTACAGTTTTCCCTTCCTTCTCTTAATGTCCTCTATATTATTCCTTATGTTGCACATATGAGTGAAACATATGAAAATTATCTTTCTCTGCTTGACTTATTTCACTCAGCATAATCCCCTCCAGTTCCATACATGTTGACACAAATGCTGGATATTCATCCTTTCTGATGGCTGAGAAATATTCCATTGTCTAAATGGACCACATCTTCTTTATTGATTTGTCTGTTGAAGGGCATCTCAGCTTAAATGGACTTGTAGTTGGCCCAACCCAGGACTCACTTTCACAACCCTGAAACCAAGAGTGGGATGCTTAATGGACTGCATCACCCAGGTGCCCCAGAATAGGAGCCTTTGGCATATTCTGGTGGATTTACAGAGACCCTCCAAAGAGAAACGACATTTACACTCAGACACACTAAGGAGGCACGAGGGGTTAGTCAGGACAAACAGAATTATCTTCCCCCAGTAAAATGAATCAGGAAGCTTCCTCTGGTTTTAAATATTCCCAGATGATTTATATAGATAATTGTGCTCTTTGGTTATAACTTTGAAGCATCTATACTATATCAATGGTTATAACCCTTTCTTTTTTCTAATGTTAGATATTTTTGCTATCATAGTTTCTTCTGATTGAACTATCTAGTAGTTTGTGGTTTTTGTTATTGTCATTTATCTTCGAAAGATTCTGTTTTTTTAATGTATCATTGATGCTGTCTTTCTTATTTCAAATTGTTGTTGGCAACATTCATTGCTTGGGTGTAATTTGTGTGTTGGGGACTGTGCCAGGTAGTGGACAGAATGTCAGAGAATGGAACCGTGGAGGCAGGAGGCCAGAGAGGAAGCTGGGGCAAGATCCTGGCAGGAGGCCATTACCTTCTGAAATAGAGCAGTGAAGGGTGGGGGGCAGGACTTAGAGCAACTCAAATGACATTCGGGTAGGATTGAGGGGCTTGGGAAGCTAACTGGATGTGGAGTGAGGGAGAGGCCCTGGATCTTACTAAGACCATAGAGATGGTTGTGGTGCTGGGGCATGAGGAGGACCCACTCTTGGACTTTCGGATAATGTGTGTCAGCAGGTTGTCTTTCTGCTGTTTTCTTGGGAACTTCTCATGTATTTTGACAAGAGGGCTTTGCCCAGGAATATTTTTAGGCAGTGAGTCAGCAGGGAAGGCTTTTCCAGAATCCCCACCTTAAGTGAATGGTTCCCACCCTCAATTTCCTGAGGCAACAGTGGACCACAGTCTGGGCTCTATGCCAGTTTACAGTCTCATTTTGAGGCTGCAAAAGGGGGGCCTTTTCAGGAGACAGCTCTGAACACTGGCTATTAAAACAAACAAAAAATACTTACTCGGGAGGTCAAGACAGAATGTCAAGTCCTGACATTCTCATTTCTGCCCCCTCCAATGCCTCCCTTCTCCTCCTTCTGCCCACACTGACCCATTCTGCCCCTTCTCCAGGAAGCTCTTCTCCCAGCCAATTCTATATTCCCCATCCCTAAAACTAAGGAGACACTCACATGGTGTGAACCTCTTACCACATTGTAGCTTTTCAAAATACTACCTGGACAGTTGCTTAAGAATACTGATTTTTTTTATATGAAGCAAATAATTTCTTCACTAATGAACTTCAAGCATATGGTAGACTCAGACTTATTTTCTCTTACGGAACTGCAGAATAAATGCAGAAGGTCAGTGGACTTCGATGAAGGGCCACATATGAAATATCGAGACTTTGTAGGCCAGTTGGTTTCTGCTGCAGCTTCTCAGCTCAGCTCTTAGCAGAATCTTTGTACAAAATGAGCCAAAGACAATGCAAAAATGAATGAACATGACTGTATTCCTGTAACATTGTAGGGAGGCTGAAATTCAAATTTCATATTTTCACAGGCCATGGAATAAGCTTTCTTTGAGTTTTGTTCCCAACCATTTAGAAACATAAAATCCATTCTTAGCTCAAAGGCTGTACAAATACAGGCAGTGGGCCAGATTTGACTCCTGGGCCAAGGGTTACCCACTCCTGCTGTAAGCTGGAGAAGCTGTACTGGAAAAACCCGAGCCTCCCTCGTTAACAGGTAGCCATCAGAATACCATCTATGTGTCTGCAGCAGGACCTCTGCTCCCCACCCTCCCTTCCCCATGTTCTCCCTTCCCCCTGCTATAACTTCTTGTCACTCTTCAGATTGTCCCCATGGCTCCCCAACTCTCCACTGGGTGTCCCTGTTTTTCATACTTTCATACAGTCCTAGGTGCTGGGTTTCCTGGTCATGGTACTAACCTCACAATATTGTAATGACTTGGTAATGTGTGAGTCTGCACAGCTCTATGGTTCAATGAGGCTGGGTGTCCTGTGTATCCCTCAGGGTCCCCGCTGAAATTGCAGTGCTTGACATAGTATCTTGCACCTAGTAGGTTCTGTCAATGCTTACTGACTGAAAGCGTGACTGTGCAAATATGTAAATGAATCCCAGAAACGTTTTAAGCTCTCTGAGGCTTAAACGAGATCATGGACCACAGATATAAATGAGTTATTGCATGAAAAATTAGAGACTAAGTAGAGAATGCAAAATTGTGAGGCACTAAGGAACTTGGAGAACAAAGAAAGAGATGAAGACAAAAATAATTTAATAGGATCAATGAAAAGATAGACCTTGAACTTACCTTTGAGGTAGTTGGGTAGAAGAGATAAAGGAAGAAGTATTGGGGGTCATTATTCCAGAAGATTAGTAAAGATGTTGTGTTCAGATACATCTGTATCAGACTCTACTCCTTGGCAAAACTCCCTTTTGGAACCTGAGGTTCTATTCAGTGGATCACTAAGGGGAGGTGAGGAATGTTCCGGAGTTTCACTTTCAAAGAACATTGCATATTTTTTTGCAGAGAGACAGACGTGCACACAGTGGCCTCCCTGTTGAAGCTCTACCTCCGTGACCTCCCAGAGCCCGTGGTTCCCTGGAATCAATATGAGGGGTTCCTGCTCTGTGGGCAGCTCATGAATGCAGATGAGGCAAAGGTCTGTATCTCATTGAAGTTAGTTGTCCTGCTTTGGAAGAAGGTGTCGTTTATTGAACTATTCTGGTGGGCAAGCAACGGTGGGTCAGGGAACCCATAACTTTGAGTGAGATACTTTTTCAAACTGGAACTTTGTCAGCACAAAAGGCAATTTAAACCAATCATCGTGACAGCCTTGCTGAGATGTAACAATCCAATGCAGAATTGAATATCACTGAATACACCCAAGTCACTGTAAAATTAATAAGAGACAGAGGAAGCTTCTGAGAAGGGTTTCAAGCAATATGGCCTTGCTGAGACCCCGTGGGACGCAAGGACAGAGCTGACACACTGGAAGTCAGGGGAGAGGTGAGAATGTTCTAGTTCCATGGTGAATGAGTGTCAGGCATAGACATACAAGGGATGCATTTGACAGAGAAAGGAAGGACAAGGAGCTTTTCTTTGTTCTTTTCCATTGCAGCTGCTTACAGGGCTGTGGTCAGTGTCTGTGGATGCCTTCTTGTTAGAAGGCATCGTGTTTGCCTGCAGGATTTGTGATCTTATGTAAATCATTTCCAGAAAGGTCTTATAGTCAATAGTCACTACCCTGGACTCATGTTAATTAAACACACCAACCAACAAAAGAAACCAGGAAAACCCATCTAACAATAAAAAGATCTTCATGGTTTTTAACCAGGATTTGCAAAATCAAATGCCTAAGAAATACTTTTATTAATACTGCTAATAATTAGGGTCTAAGTCCCTGCTTGGGGGCGTGGGTAGTTCTTAGCACTACTGTGTTAAAGCTCTCTTTGGCAAAATGGTGCACAGAAAAGCCTACAGTGAAGACCTGGATTTAACTTTGATTTTGTCTTTAGGCAAATTAAGCATTTTCTACTAGAGTTCATTTACAGCAAAACATTCTATAATGGCAGAACTGGTATATAGTTGCATTGATCAATATGATAACCTCTAACCACACGTGGTTATTGGGCACTTGAAATGTGGCTAGTTCAGCTACAGAACCAAATTCCTAATTTTATTTTGTTTTCTTATTTAAATAGTCACCTATGTCAAGTAGCTGTTGTACTGGACAGCACAAACTGAGACAAATTTCATAATAACATCTGCTATACTTAGGATTGTTTTGAGGACAAGAGATATGAGGTAGGTGAATGATATTTTTAAATGATTGTTTTAAGGAGAGATTTATTCTCTATTTTAGAATTTATTAAATAGTATACCCCAAGAAAACTATATATATATATACACACACACATATATATAATGGTATATATCATTATATATTATATCATTATATTATATATAATATATTATATAAGGTATCATATGATAATATATTATATCATTATCATCATATCATTATATCACATATATCATGATATATATTTTATATGTATACACACATACACACACACCCGGTTGTCATTTTTAAACCACAGAACAATGGTACCCTAGACCGGGTAGAAAGAGTAAACTATGAGAACTTCTCTCCTAACTCAGGGCAAAGAGCTTCACCATTTAAGAGGATCCTGGCACAAGAAAAAAGGTGATTTTGTATTTCAACATAAGGAAATGAAAGAGATGATACAGGTGAAGCAAATACGCTGGAGCTGTTGTAGCTATTTTCCGACCCAAAAGTGAGGTTGCGTGATCTCATACAGATCTTCCTCAGCAACAAAACGCAAATAAAGCCAATCGTGGTGTCAACCTTCCTGGGATGTAACAATCCAATGCACAATGGGACTATAATCAAATACCTCAAACCACTTTATTTATTTTTTTTTTTTAAAGATTTTATTTATTTATTTGACAGAGAGAGATTACAAGTAGGCAGAGAGGCAGGCAGAGAGAGAAAGGAGGAAGCAGGCTCCCCGCTGAGCAGAGAGCCTGATGTGGGACTCGATCCCAGGACCTTGAGATCATGACCTGAGCCGAAGGCAGCGGCTTAACCCACTGAGCCACCCAGGCGCCCCCTCAAACCACTTTAAATTGAGTAGCTGAGTGCATGATTTGGGGCAGGATTTATGACTTTTTTTGTGGGGGGTGAAACGAGGACATGACAAATCTTAATTAATATAGGCACATCAGCTCCTCTTTGTGGCGATGCAACATGGGGGCTTAAGTGGGGAGAAGAATAAATGCAACAACGCTTTTTGGAATGAGGTTTAAAAGTTGGCTAGAAAGGCCAGGCAACCTCTCAGCCCCTGGCTGCAGGGAAAACAAAGGAGGTACACAGATGCAGATCTGACAGTAAGACTCCCCCCCCCCCACCACGCCCACCGAACTTCCCCACTTAGGACCTGCTTCTCCCAACTTTCCTCCATCTCAACATCTCTAAGTTTCTAATCTGGGGTAATGTTCATCTGGATAGGGCAGAGGACATCAGCCTTGTGAAGAATTGGCTTGTTAAACTGAAGAGGATGGAATCCCAGTATGAAGCAAGCATCCTGGATACAGAGAGTCTGCACCAAGTCACTGCGCGCAGGCTGACAGGGCTTAGGGTGCAAAGGAGAGTTGCTCAGGGTTGAGGGAGCCTGTGTGTCCCATGTTAACTGACGCACTTTTATAATCATGACGTGTGTCTCATGTTAACTGACGCGCTTTTATAATCACGACGTTATCGGCAATGACTACAGACACTACAGGCAGCTGCGGATGAAAAGAACTAAGAAAATCTCTCTCTCCTTCCCCTCCCTGGCACATGCATTCCTTGTATGATGGTCTCATGGAGCTAGAACATTCTGACCTTTACCTGTCCCCCAGCCCCCAGATTAGTCAGCCTATCCTGTGTCCCAGCAGGTCTCAGCAAGGCCATATTGCTTAAAACCCTTCTTAGAAACTTCCTTATTCTCTCACTACTGATTTTTTTTTTCACTTCTCTTCTCTTGGGGTATTTGGTTTTAAATACCAAATAGCTTGGGGTATTTGGTTATGATCCAGTTCTTTACTGGAGTGTTAGATCTCAAGCATTCACTAAGCAAACAATTATTAAGAGTATGAGTTGTTGGGCGCCTGGGTGGCTCAGTGGGTTAAGCCGATGCCTTCGGCTCAGGTCATGATCTCAGGGTCCTGGGATCGAGTCCCGCATCGGGCTCTCTGCTCAGCGGGGAGCCTGCTTCCTCCTCTCTCTCTGCCTGCCTCTCTGCCTACTTGTGATCTCTCTCTGTCGAATAAATAAAAATAAAATCTTTAAAAAAAAAAAAGAGTATGAGTTGTCAAATCATGCTTGCCTTAGAGTAGCTCTGAGTTGGGGAAGAGGATATGACAAATTTTTAAAAATGGGCTGTAAAAATATCCGTAGCCTCTCCATACTATTTTTTTTTTGCAGCTTCCTGTGAATTTATAATTATTTCAAAGTGAAAACTTCTTAAAAAAAAAAAAACAACACACAAAAACTATGGAACAGGAGTGACTGCCCATGCTGCTTCTGTACCGATACATCAGTTATGTTCCCCATCTTCTAGAGTCTCATTGCTGGAAAGGGAGCAGGCTGGTTTACAGTGTAAAATCTCTTCCCAGGCTCAGCAGGAGTTGGTGAAGCAGCTGTCCATCCTTCCTCGAGACAACTATAGCCTCCTGAGCTACATATGCAGGTAAAAGTCCCCTGGCATCACTTTCTAGGTGTATCAGGAAAAAAAAAAAAAAAGGCCCAGTTAGAGGAGGAAAGGGGGTCTCTTTGAACTCACAGCTTCTGGTCCAGACCTTGGGAAGGTCAGCCATATTCATGCAGCACTGAAGTAGTTCCCTTTATCCACAAGATAATTTCAAGGATCCATTCCAAGTCTGATTGGCAAGCAAAGTGAACATGCTTCCTCCTTTAGGCCTGCCCCAGGGCTGCCTGGAGTCCTGGGACATGCAGGAACACCCAAAATCCTTATAATGTTTCTAGCAGTATCTCCCATCTTCCCGACTCTGGGACCATAATTTAGTGTCCTGGAGACATTCATGGCAACACGTAACATGTTGTAGTATCCAGGTTATAAAAGTGATACATGCTTGATTTGGAAACCAGAAAAATACAACATACTATAAATAAGAAATAAAAATAATACATAGTGTCCTCACTCAGCAAAAGTCACTATTACTGCTTGGGCATATTTCCTTCTGGATATTTTTCTTTCTATGAAAGATCTTTACATATATCAATATAAATTATTGGGGAACAATTTTTTGTATGTATTTGTATCCTACTGGTTTTGGTTTAATATTATATTTTGAGCATTTCCCTATGTCATAAAATAGAATTATAAATGACTATGGTATTCCATAATGTTTCCTCGTTTGAAAACACCACCATTTATTTGGTAGTTTCTATGTATTTGGAATTTTAAGTTGTTTCAGCCTATCCATTTAAAAATAGTTTTGGAGAAGGTATTTAGAAATTCCTTTGCCAATATTGTCAGGTTTTTTTTTTGGTGGTTGTTGCTTTTTTTTTAATAAGGAAGGTGAGAGCTTCATGCCTCCATTAGGTGGAATTATAGTAAAAATTCTTTCTAGCTGTTGATTACCCACTGAGAATTGAGATGCTTGGCACTGTAATCATAGTCCCATTCCTGAGACTAGAAAGAAGGAGATGGGATCCATCTCTGAGATCTCTGTGGTATCTGGAAGTGCTTCCTTCTGGCAGCTTTCTATTTCCTACTACGGGACTTCCTGGCTGCCCACAGGTTCCTACATGAAATCCAGCTCAACTGTGGTGTTAACAAGATGAGTGTCGATAACCTGGCTACCGTGATTGGTGTGAATCTCATCAGGTCGAAGGTCGAAGACCCTGCTGTGATCATGAGAGGTATAGCTGGTCCCGTGGGGAAGGCAGGTGCAGAGGAAGTGACAACAATTATCTAGTTATCAAAGGGCACTGCAATTTTCCAAGCATTTTCAGTTGATTCCCTTGTCCCTACTGTGAAATAGCCCCGTGAAAGGAGCAGGGCAGAAGTTATGTCCATTTTCCAGATCTCAGCTGAGCAGAATGGTGAAAAATTGAGCCAGTGGTCACACAGTACAAAAGGCTAGCACAAAAACAGTATTTTTTAGTCTTGTATAACTTTTAAATAACCTTAGCCAGAGAAAGCAAGTTTGCCAGTGAATAGAGAAAGCAAGCTTGATTGTATAAGATAACTCACAAAAGATTACTTGTGAAGTTGTGTTGAAAAAGCTTCTGTGGCTGTGTCTTGATTTGGTGAACAGAAGTGCTGGCATAGAGTACTGATGTCTGCCATGCATTTGGGAAGGCAGTACACCTGGCACGTATTTACTGTGTGTGCAATAAGAAATGAGATGACATGTTGAGGACCACATCAGGGGAGAAAGATGTCTTCATTTTCTCTACTGTATTGCTTAGTTTCTGATCAAAGACTGACCTTTTGGGCCCTGTGGTTTTAGAGCCAAATTTAGAGACATCCCTTGGGTGGAGACTGTGAGGACTGCCCACCTCTTGCCATGGTCCAGGTCTACAAATCTCTTTCTTCTTTCAGGGACTCCTCAGATCCAAAGAGTGATGACCATGATGATCAGAGACCACGAAGTCCTCTTCCCCAAGTCCAAGGATGCACCCCTGTCACCCCCTGCTCAGAAAAATGACCCTAAGAAACCTCCAGTAGCTCGAAGCTCTGTGGGTTGGGATGCCACTGAAGACCCTCCAATTTCTAGGACAGAGAGCTTCAGTAATGTGGTAAGGTGCAGAGAAATTTCTTCCTTCCCTCTAACTCTTCCTTTAGTCCAAGTCATTCCATGTAAGTGCTAGTCTGGGGTGGAGGTTTGAGCAGTTTTAGAGGATGCCATGACAATGGACACAGAGCCATTTGAATGCATCTTGAAAGCTGACCTCTTTCAAAATCTAGTCTCTGTTGGCATCCTAGAGGTGGGGTTAGTGATACGTGTGCCAGTTTCCCAGTGACTAAGCAGTGAGAATACTCACTAAAGCCCACTCTAAAAGGGAAGCCTTTCCAAACACAGTCCAGGAAAGTTCAATAGGGGAAATTATATGTCACATTGTAAGGGTTTTAGCAAGAGTTATTGAAAATTCCAGGTCAAAGTCCAGAGAGAACTGGTTTCCCGCTAATCCATGAAACGTGATTTCTGTGATGTGTTCATGTAATATTTCTCATTCCCTGATAAGCTGTCTCAGCAATGTCACTCCCCTCATTTGTACTAAAAGGTCGTGGCTCACATTCCCAATGTCAAAAAACTCTGCAACCTCTGAAATGTAGAGTAGTTGAGGCCAATAATTTACAAAGTTCAAATATTTTTATGTATTTTTAGAGACAAATACTTAAAAAAAAAACAGCCATGAACTTTTTGTAGCAGCTTGATTCTTTTTATGTGACCAAGAGATAAATTTAAAGTTTCTGGTTGACCTGGTAATGAAGTTGTCTATAGTACTGTTAATCCTGAGGATAATTAAAAAAGTATGAAAAAAGGATAGGTAGTGGTAGTAGTTATGATTTTTCTTAGGTGATGTCTGTACATGATGCATTTTACCAACACCCTCAAATTAATATTTAGAAATGCTCATACTTCATACAATGAAATCCAATTAGCGGTCCTTGGGAGTAGACATTGTTATGCTTATTTGATAGGTTTCTGTTTATTGTAACAGTATGGGCAGCTATGGGCAGACACTGTGATGGGAAACATAAGTAGGTCACCTCTGGGGTCCTCACCATAACTCTGTAGGGCAGAATTTGTCATCCACGTCTTGTTTTTCAGGACTGGAGGCTCAGGGAGGTTGACCAGTGGGCGGAAAATGGCAGCACTAGGGTGTTACAGAGTGGGTTTTAGTTCTAGCGCTCACTTTGAGGCCCCAGGGCTTCTGTCTCCAGGTAGGGTCGAGGAAGCAGGTGATAGAGAGATTAGAAGGAGAGCTTAGGCCTTGATTTTCTGATTTTAGGGCTCATTGTTTATCTTCTTTTTTTCTTTTTAATTTATATATCTATGGTTCAAAAAAATTAAAATGAGAAAAACTATGTATTAAGAAATCTTGCTTCCTTTGCTATCTCCATCCATTCCATCCTTCCTCACCTTTATTTGCTTCGTATTTATCCTTCCAGTGTTTCTTTATGCAAACAGATATGAATGTAAATTATTTACTTTTTTATGCAAATATATTCTCTTGCTCTCTCTTTCTCCACACACACACACACACACACACACACACACACACACAAGCGTGCACACGCACACACACATACATCTACTCTTTATCTTGCATTTTTCCATGTAAGAGTATATCCTGAAGATATTTTTATGTCAATACATGGATAGACCCCTCATCTGACCAGGTTGCAATTAATAACCTTGACCATGCTTCATCTTATACTTGAGTAGATGTAGTTCTGGGATAAATTCTCAGAATAAGGATTGCTGAGTCAGAGGTTAAGTAGATTTATGTGTAATTTTTATTAAAATTGTCAAATAGAGGTTGTGCCATTTTATATTTCTACCGTCAATGCACAAAAGAGCCTGTTTCCTTATAGTTTCACTAACAAAATGTATTTTCAGATTTGGGGAGGTGTATTATTGATAGATGAGAACTGATATTTCACTTTTTTTTTTTTTGAGAGAGAGAGAGAGTGAATGCATAAGTATATATGTAAGAGGGTGTCGGGGGACAGAGGGAGGAGGAAATCTTCAGCTGGGCCTAGAGCTCAAGGTGGGGCTTGATCTCATGACCCTGAGATCATGACCTGAGCTGAAATCCAGAGTCCAAAACTGAGCCACCCAGGCACCCTGATATTTCAGTAATTTTAATTTTGATTTGGTTTTTTTTTTTTTTAAACAATGAGAGAAGTTGAACATCTTTTCTTATGTGTAAGGATTCGTTGCATTTTTCTTTCCGTCTGTGGATGGTCTGATCTTATCCTTTGTCCATCTTTATGTTGGTTGTTGGTCTTTTTCTTGTCAATTTTTATGAGCTTTTTATACGAGAGAGTAGCTCGTTGTCCATGATATGTATTATAAATGTTTTTGCTGGTGTGTCATTTCTTTTTTTATTTTATTTATGGTGATTTCTTTGTTTTATTTTTGTTCTTTTTAATTTGGGGAGTCATGGAAACTTACGTAGGTTAAATTTATCACAGTTGTATTTCATGGTTTTTGGATTTTGAGTTCTAGTTAGAAAAGCCTCCTCATCCTAAAGCTATGAAAAAATCCTACTTTAAGACTCTCTTACCACTAATAGACAATTGATTTTTAGAGCATGAGTTAGTTCCTTTCAGTGCAATATCCTTTCGGGAAAAAAAAAAAAAAAAAACACCATGCAGATAATCAATAATGTGATGAATTAAGAGATGGTCTTCTCATTAAGAGTTTCACGGGTGTGCAGCCTGGAGATTCTTTCTTTCAGGTTGCTAATCCTTATCTTGGGAACCTGACACATGGTAAAAACCCATGTGACATCCATGGCCATTTCTTTCTAGACCAGCGACTCGGACACAACCAGCCCCACCGGACAACGGCCGAATGATGGGTTTCTGGAAGAGAGCAGTAAAGCCCCCAGGGAAAAGCTAGGTGATTGGAAGCTGCAGTCACGGAAAAGGACTCAGACACTCCCTAATCGGAAATGCTTCTTGACATCAGCGTTTCAAGGTGCCAACAGCAGCAAAGTGGAGATCTTTAAAAATGAGTTCTGGTCACCTTCCTCAGAGGTAAAGGCCGGGGAAGGGCACAGGAGAACGATGTCTCAAGGCGTGCCCCCCTGCCCAGACTCCCAGCGGACTTCCACCTACGATAATGTCCCTGCCCCGCCCTGTACCCCTGGGGATGAGGCAGCTGCTAGCTCTTACCAAGCTTGTGATTCCAAGAGAGAAACTCTTGCCAGCTCCACCTCTGAAACTGGGCCTGGAAAAAAGAACTCTGGGGAAGAGGAACTTGAATCCTTGCAGAGGGTGGTCCAGGAGCTGCAAAAGGAAATAGAAACACAGAAGCAAACGTATGAGGAACAGATTAAAAAGTAAGTCACCTGTGAGGGGCCTTGGGCAATCACTCAGCTTCCATTTTCAGAAGCAACAGAAATTGTTCTCCTCTGCTGAAGAAGTGATGTTAGAAATCTTGAGTTTAGAGAATGCAGTAATCTATAGCAGTTGGGTGTAATTGAGGAAAGAGGTAGAGGGAATGATGAGATGACTGCGGTAGTAAAAACTCTTTTAAGTTTTAGGTTAAATTCATGAAAAAGTGAAGTGTGTAGCTTATGCAGCTTAAACAGTTTCCAAATCATGATTCTTTAAGGGTCAACATGCTCTAAAAATTAAGAGGAACTTTAAATTTTTCCATAGAAATGGGAGTCATCCCTTCTGAAAATGTTTACTGAGCACCTACTGTGTGCCACACACCATCTCAGCTGTTGGGGAAGAGCACTGAACAAAACAGACAAAAGTCTCCGTGCTTATAGAGTTTTCCTTCTATCAGAAACAGAGAATATATATATAAGTAATTAAAATATATGCTATGTTAGATGCTGGAACATGCTATGGGGAAGATAAAGCAGGGCAGAAGTTTGGGAGGTCCAAAAAGTGGGTTCCTATGTTAAACAGGATAGTCAAGAAGGCTTCACTGAGAAGGTGGCACTAGGGCAAAGGCCTGAAGAGATGAGGGCATTTGTGGGGGAAGAACAAGCCAGGTAGGGAGAAGTAGAGATGCAGAGGGTGTGGAAGGGAGCAGGTCAGTCTGTTCGGGCATTGGAAGAGTGGCAATGGGCTGGAACAGTGGGGAATAGCTGATAGGAGAGAGGGCAGATGAGGGCAGAAGGCCTTGCCAGCCACCTTAAAGCCTGTGTGAGGCAGAGCTTCCAGCCAGATCTGCTTAACTAAACCTTCACCAAATCACTGGCTTCTCACTGAGCTCACCTTCCCCCCCCCCCGCCCCAAGGTGAATGGAAGGCCAACACGGAGGCTATTGCCACAACTGTCATGCACATCCCTAAGGTGCTTGGACAAAATGTGGCCTCCGGGGTAGATAAACTATTTTCTTGAAATCTTTTTCACACCATTGACTTTTCATGAACGTAAGCTCAATCCAGCTTAGCCCATATGAACACAAATCATGACGTAGTAAAATGCGAACTAGTGGGGCTTTCAAATTATGGGTACTTTTTCAGTCCATTAAGGCTCAGACACATGAAAGGAAGACTTTGTGAGCCCTGATTCCTTGTTTCCTACATAGAGGGCTGCCCGTCTAAAAGCAAAATGGAGAACCTTTGTCTAAGGACGTGAAATCAGTAATTTGTAGGACGACAACCCTCAAGTGCCATCTTGTCTGTGGTGTAAGCGTCCCAGAGGAGTTTCCTACTGCGCTGTCACGTGATGTCACTGGCAGGGTAGGGCGAGCCCAGCTGCCATGGAGGGGCCTTTCCTCCTGCATGGAACCAAGTCCTCTGAATTCACCCATCAGAGGGGTCCCCCATCCTCAACAGAGAGAGGAGACTTAACAGTCTATAACGCCTGCTGTGAGCTTCGTGTTTCAGACACACCTTCTCATGTAATCCCCACAGCAATGCTGTGAGATAGATAATTATACAGAAGAAATGGGGGCTCGGGTAGTATAAAAAGATTCCTTGGGGGCACACGACTAATCATCAGTAGGGCTGGGATTTGAACCGGGTCAGTCAGGCTCCTGAGCCCACCCAGATTCCACCTCTCCACCAGCAGCAGTGGTCAAAATCTAGCAGCAGTTCTCTCAGTTGAGATTTCTCCCAAAGCAAGATGGAAGCAAGTGTAACCTTGGAGAAGAAAACTGGATTTGTAAGAGAGGGCCAGAAGGAACGAGACTAATTTAGCTGTAGGAAGAGATAGGCAGGGGAAGGCAAGGTTCCAAAGAAGGGCCATTACCTGGAGAATCAGCCGAAGCCCCTGAAGACAGGAGCCAGGCTGGGGTCAAATGGGAACTCAGGTTTCTACTAAAAAAAAAAAAATAGGCCATTTGGGGTGGGGACTGGGTGCTGGACAAGGAGGTAACGCTTCACAGAGTGAAATTCTGAAGCAAATTTCCAATCAAACAATCTCCCCACAGTCCTGAAATTTCCTCTCTGAGCTTAAAAATGGCATTGTACTCATTCGTAGGAGTTAATTCAGCAAGGCTTGGAAGAGCAGGGAGCACCTGTGACTAGACTAAGGTTTGGGCTAATAACAGGGAAACTTCCAGGAATTCAGATACCCAACAGATTCTTCACCTGGAGCAGATTCAGAAATGAGGGTGGGGCTGCCATGGCCCCTGCTCCCAAAGGGAAGCTCCTGAAGTTCTCCAAATCTCCTCCCCGAGGAGGTCTTAAGAGGAGAAGGCAGCACTGCTACTCTCCCTGGGAGCAGGATGGGCAGGCAGTCATGTGTGCACAGGTGTTGGGAATCTGGAATATGGAGCTTCAACCTCCTATCAGCATTTCTGTTGCAGGACATGTGCAAGGCACTGTGGAGGTGGAAAAAAAATTTAGATATAGATATAGATATAGATATAGATGATATAGATAGTGGTTCCTTCTTTCAAATACTTAATTATCCAATAGAAGATACAAAACATAGAACAACATGAAAAACAACAACACAGAAGATGTTATAAGATCGTGTTAAATGACAAGGGGGAGCGCCTGGGTGGCTCAGTGGGTTAAAGCCTCTGCCTTTGGCTCAGATCGTGATCCCAGGGTCCTGGGATCGAGCCCCACATGGGGAATCTCTGCTCAGCAGGGAGCCTGCTTTCTCCTCTCTCTCTCTGCCTGCCTCTCAGCCTACTTGTGATCTCTGTCTGTCAAAAAAAAAAAAAAAAATGTCAAGAGGGGGCTCAGACATGCCCTGGGTATTCAGGTTTACTGGGAAGTCCTCATGTGGGGGGTGGAAGTTGGATATAGGACTTGGGAGGTACAAAGGAAAATGGATAGTATGTGAGCAAGGGTGAAGGGAGAGTCTAGAGCTCATGCCCCGTTCTTTCATTCTGTTATTTCCTTCCTTGTAGCCTTGAGAAGGAAAATTATGATGTCTGGGCCAAGGTGGTGAGGCTCAATGAAGAACTGGAGAAGGAGAAGAAGAAATCTGCAGCCTTGGAAATCAGCCTCCGCAATGTGGAGCGCTCCCGGGAGGATGTTGAGAGGAGGAACAAGGCCCTGGAAGAAGAAGTCAAAGAATTTGTCAAATCGATGAAAGAGCCCAAAGCTGATGCTTGAGGGTTCCAACCATACCATGAAGGCAGCCTACAGAGGCTCACCCAACACACTCCCTTTCTCGGTGCTACCTGATGACTGAGAGGCAAAATTACTCCCTAGGAGGGAGAAGGCATTTGAGGAGAAATATCACTTTTCCTGGTGAAATAAACCAATGGAATTGGCAGGAAGATGAGGGTGAGCAGGGACGTGTGAGGACATCCATGACCTCTGTGGCTGTATTCAAAAGGATTGCATTATTCCACTGTAGTCTCAGGCCGAGTGAAATGGAACTTTCCATGCTGGGTGACTATGTCCAATGGAGACATTTGAAGCAGGCCACATCCCAGGACCTGGCAATAGACTGGCCCCAACCAAGGCTGGACTGAGGCATTAGTTCTTTTTTTTTCCCCCTCTGGGGAACAATTCATCTAATCAGATGGTCTCATGATGGCCTTGAGACACAGGGACAGAAAATGACATTTAGCTTTCTTGTACTCACCTGTGGTGAGCTGGTGAGCTGTGCTTTGGGGGCTTCACCTGCTGACCAAGGCCCCATTTTGTACCCCCTTCCATGATGCCCACTCTCTAGGGCTGGAAAGTCAAAATTATTATTAGACTAAGACAAAGTGAGCAATAAACTTTGTATTTATGAAGGCAAAATTGATGAGAAATCATATTCAAATAAAGAGAAAGAAAGAAAGAAGAGAGAGTGAAGGAGGAAAGAAAGAAAGGGCTGTTGGTAAACCTTACAGACACGTTTGAGAGCCTTAGTAAAAGGTGCCCCTTCCTTGAGGCAGATGCACTCCTCTCCCGGCACATGGCTGGGTGAGCAGGGCCTGGGCTGGATTCCGGTCCTGCCTTTCCATGGCCACAGTTGTATACTGTGGGCCTGTGAACAGAGGCCTTCTCCCCATGGTGGCACTTCCTTGGAGGCTGGTTTGGGGGTTTTAGATAGCAATAATCACGATAATATCCTGTTTCACTGAAATGCAAACGATTTCACTCCTGAAAGGGACCAGAGGCCCTAGAGAACAGCTGGGAGAGGGGCCTTTGAGCAGACAGCTGATTTCTCCTCCTACATTAAGGAGCCTAGCTGAGGGCCCTGGTGAGGCCCCACGCCTCACTAAGTAGGAAAGAGGGCTCTTTCATGGCACTTGTCATTGTTCTAATCAGGTGATCGCCAAGCTCCTTTGACCATGTACTCCATCGGAAGAAAATACTTGAGCAGACACCCTCTAATAGATTGCTTTACTTAGAAATCACATACAGGTACTACTACACGACTCTATCATACATATCCGAAAACACACACAGGACAGACTTTGAATAAGGATGAGACAGAAACACATATAAATAGATGTTCTCCAAGGTGCCTTGTGCTCTGGAGGCCACCAGTCCGATTTCCCAGCAGACGTTTCCCTGTGCTCGGTGTCCAGGTGTCAATCCCATTGTTGCCACACGTTTACCTGAACTCCTGAAGCCACCTGGCTTCCTCAGAGGTTTGAGATCAAAGGTTACTGCGATGAGAGTAACCCGGCGCACGTTTCCTCCCTTATTCCTTTTTATCCTTTTGTTTTCTCTTCTTCTCTTTGTTTCCTCTGCTCTCCTTATTTCTGTCCCTCTCCCTGTGGCCATGACACATGACCCACAGAGCAAAAGGTGCAGACAGGAGGGTCAGTGTGGTTTAGTCCTGCCACACCCACCACCAGCCGCCAGACTGCTGGAGGGCAGGGGCAAGACCCAGCACATTCTCTGGGAGATGAGTTTATAGAAGACTGGGGGGAAAAGGAAAGGGGGTGATTTGGCACCTCATTAAGTAAAGCAATAAAATATTTGATTTCCTGGGGCTTGTTTCCTAATTACAGAGAGGCAAACATGGAGACACTCGTTGAACACCTAATTTACACCGAGGAGAGTCTGTAGTTCTGCCGGGCGTAGGTTCCTCACACTGACCCTCTAGGGGCTGAAACCAAGCGGAGGACGGAAGTAACCTCAGAATTCTAAAGGGAACATTTGCTCGAAGGTGCAAAGAGGAGGACCTGAAGTCTGTGTTTGGAGGTCAGTGTGGCAGGACCTTGCTGGGGCTCGGAGCAGGCACTCAGGCTGAGCAGAAGGGCTGCATTCGAATTCCAAGCTCCTCCTGGCCAGATGACACCTCTTGTTCTATTCCTTCCACCAGGGCCATGAGAGAACACAGCAGCCACTGGAGTGGCTGTTCCTCCTCATGATCGAGGGGGCAACCGGCTGGCTGGAGGGGCCCTGCTTCCTCCTCTGCCGCTGTCCATAAAAGGGGAATACAAGAAGCAGGAGTTTCTCTATACCGTAGACCCTGTGAGGGCATAGAAGGGCTTGCAAAGATCTGGGGTCTGATGCCACTGGCCTCTGTGCCCCAAAGGCTCCGTGTGAGGCAGAGCATGGGAAAGCTCTCGGCTTGGTCTGGATTCCGAAGCCAGTCTTTGGAAAGCAGCTCACAGAGACAGACCTGCGTCATCTGTGTTCTGTTGGCTCCCACCTCCCCACATGGTGGAGGGGCTCGCCATCTCGGTGGTGTTTCTTTTCCATCACTCATCCCGTTCAGGAGGATGCCACCCACCTGATGCCTTCATCTCTGGGGGTTAGAATGTCTACACAGGAATTGGGGGTCGGGGCGCAAACCTTGAGACCACAGCAATTCCCTTCTGGTGAATCTGGGTCAGAGTCTGAGGCCTGGAGTGGAACCCTCCTCACGCAGAGCCTGGGCAAAGGATATAAGCACCAAACATTGTTGTTGTTGTTCTGTTCAATTCCTTAAGCCCTGCTCAACAGCCTAGTCATTCCATTTTAAAAAGCTCAAAGCTTGGAGACTCTGAGGGAGCTCCAGGCTGTGGAGATGGGCAGACGAGGAGCCCCAAGGAACTGCGGCTGTTGGCCGGGCTCCCAGGGCTCAAGACAGGGGATGTGCGCACACGGACGTCGTGTAAACTTCCACATTCCACCACTTCCTCTGCAGATACCGTCCGTGGTCAGGCCGCGGCTTGCCGGGGACCAGAGAGATCACTTAGAGGCCGCCCCTGCAATTCAAACACGCTGCCTTTACAAGAACTGCACCTGGGCTTTCCTCCCGCTGGACGAGGCCCCAAGGGTGGAGGTCTCCTCCAGCTACTGCTGGAGGAAGCCAGGCCGGCCTTTGGACGGCGGCAGAAGAACTGGAGTTGGAGGGCCGGTGGATCTGTAAGCTTTCCAGGGTGGCTTCAGACGAGGGGTGCGTGGAGAACGCCCACGCCTAGATGCATCTTGCCTTGGAGGCGCAGAAACTAACTTAGAAACCCCCCTGGGCTTATCTTATCTAATCTGTTCATTTAAGGGCTAGGGAAACTGCAGCCTGAAGGCAAGCTGAATTGCCGGTGCTCACATATCAGTGCAGAAGAGGATTAAAGTTAGGGGACTCAGGGATTCCTCTAGCCCACTATCTAGTGATTCTCCACTTCTGTCGGGGAGTTCTTCCCCCCAGGCCATGACCACAAGGTGAAACCCACTGAATGTCACCTGCGGAGTCTGTCCGGGATAGAGACCCAGCCTCACCTTTCGGTCACAACCAACGCTTGGCTCCCAGGATGCCATTTCCACCTACTTTATATGACTGATGCTGTTTTAAGACAGTGGTTCTCAGTCTTGGCTGCACTATAGAATTACCTTAAGGAGATTTACACAAAAAATTGTGATGCTTAAACCCTACCCCATGTCAACATGTCAACTGAATCAGAATTTTGTGGGGGGGTGGAGTCTAAGAATTTTTTCCTTAAAAAAACTTCCGGTTAATTCTAATATGCAGACAGAATTGTTAAATATGGTTCTAAAACTGCTAAGTTTGACACAAGTCCTGATGAATGATAATATTAAATCTACCTACTCCTTTTTTAAATAAGATTTTTTTTATTAGAGAGAGAGAGTGTGTGCAGGAGAAGGGGGATGGGGGTCGAGGAAGGGGCAGAGGGAGAGGGAGAAGCAGACTCCCCGCTGAGCAAGGAGCTGGCACAGAGGTCAACCCTAGGACACTGAAATCCTGACTTGTGCTGAAGGCAGACCCTTAACCAACTAAGCGATCTGCTCCCCCCGCCTTTTTTTAAAGATTTTTTTTTTTTACCTACTCCTTTTTTCTTTTTTCTTTCTTTTTCTTAAAAAAGATTTTATTTATTTATTTGACAGACAGAGATCACAAGTAGGCAGAGAGGCAGGCAGAGAAAGAGAGGGAAGCAGGCTCCCCTGATGACCAGAGAGGCCGATTCGGGCTCAATCCCAGGATCCTGGGATCATGACCTGAGCTGAAGGCAGAGACCTTAGCCCACTGAGCCACCCAGATACCCCTAGCTACTCCTTTTTTCTATCCCCAGTCAACACTACACATTCTCTGTCCTCCCTACTTGCTGGTTTATCTTGTGTTCACTCATTTAGAATAAGAAATGCTTAAGAGAAAGTAAAATGGATCTTCATTACATACCCATTTTTCAGAAGAGTAAAACTGAGCCCAAAGTTGTTACTAAAAAAATCTCAATATAACAGTAGTTTAGACATGAACAAATTCAAGGAGCCTGAGATTTCTTTTATATATGGGAATGCTCTGAACTTGCTTTAAGAAGGTCAGCAGTTGACAGCTTCATTAAAAGAGTCCCAAGCATGGCTCTGATTAAAACCATCTTCCTTTCAAACTCAGATTGAGAAAGCTCTATCAGGAACCTTTGGGAAATTAACCACGAATGTGTTATATCTGGGAGACCGCCATGAAGCCTCCATTAATCATTAATACCATCTTTATATTAGTTACCTGGTTCCAAGCAAAGAGCTGTGTCATGGGAGAATGAGAGCCTGGGTGGGTAAGATGGTTGTGGGTGGAGGGAATAGTTTGGTGGGGGGGAGCACAGAGCACACAGTCTGAGGTGGGGTGTGGGGACAGGGCCCTAAAAGGGGAAAGGGGGATTTAAGTAGCAGCCTGCAAAGCTGGTTTGCCCTCAAGCAAACCTGAAGACTGGTCAAAGTTGGCCCTCAGACCTCCTTTTCCGGTCTCTGTCCTTAATTAGTACCACCATCAATATCATAACTGCTAACTATCATTCATAAGCAACAAACACCATTTGCTTTCTGTCAGACGCTGTGCCAAGCACTCTGTACGTGACGTGATAGGCTCTTTGGATTACGCGCTACTCTACTTATTTCACAGGTACGGAAATTGAGGTTTCAATGTAGCAGAGCGAGGGCCCGAGTCTATCCAGTTCGTTCGATGCTATGTCGGCCTTGATCCCATGTGGGGAAGGAATGTAGAATAGAAAGCTATCTCTAAGTGGTGATGAACTAAAATAAAATTTCCAAGGACTTTTTTTTTTTTTAAATATAAAGAATACTGGTACAAATCCAGGAAAGGGCCCCTCATTTTGTTCTGATTCAGCATCAACGTGGAGAAATCTCAGCAGGCAGATGCCTTCCCCACTGCCCCGAGTCACACCTGCCTGCTCGTCCTGAGGGTGGCTGGCGGCCACAAACCACGCCAGGCCTTTACCCCATTTAGGGTCCCACGTTGTGAGCTCTACACTGGAAAGTTCTCGTGGGAGTAACTCCAGGATCGGGGTCCCCCAAGAGTGTCTGGCTCCATAGTGCTGCAGAGGGAGTGTCTCAGACCCCCTTGCTGGCTCTCTTCTCACATCCTTCACTCTCTTTTCCATTTAGAGACAACTTATCTCTTTGCATGAGCTGAAAGGGAGCCCTCAAGTGGGCTTATTGGATAACTTTGAAGGACGTACTGCCCATGAGTCCTTTTAGAGAGAGTAAAAACCCTCTTCCTAGTCCACGTAGAAACCTTAGGGAGTCTGCATGAGTGGGGTGGTGTTGGTGGGAGGAAATACGGACACAATTCCCATCCTTTCCTCAACTTAAGACGTGTCGTAAGTTAAATACAGGCTCTGCCCTGTGGATGTTTACAGGCGGAAAGAGCTCATTCTGCCCAGAGGCTTGCAGCTTCTGAGTGTAAGGCACAGAATATCTTCAGCTTGCTTCGTGCGGTCTGATTGCTTCCATAGCACTCCCAGGGGACTGGTGAGTGGAGCAAGGATCAATACGTGACTCCTTGGGAAGCAGGGCCTGTGTAATGATGCACTTACTTAGACTTGCCCGCTGCCTCTTGCATTTCACCATTCCTGATTCTTAGCTAAGATACAAAGCCCTCATTTCCCTTCGAAGTCACTTGTTCCTGACTGTGAGAGAGGGCAGCGGTTTGCCTGTCAGTGTCCTTTTAGGGAAAAAGCTGGGGGAACACGCGGTCTAGCTCAGCTGGCTGGGTAGACATCAGACACATTCTGTGGGAACTTGAACTGATCACCAGGAAGCAGGTGGTCTGGATTAGGTATTGTGTCTATTTTCAGGCTGGATGTTACCTTCAGTGGAAATCCAACCCCAGTCAGAAAAAGCAAACACCATGCTCCACCATACTGAGTTTGCTTCCTTGTTGAAATGCTGGTCATTTATTAATGTGAAACTCATACCCTCAAAATTCCAGCCATAATGTTCATTAAGATTTCTTATGTTGGGTTTCACAGACTCCGCTGAAGTCAAGTAGGTACACATCAGTGGTGTGTCTTGCCATTCATGCTACTTATGTAGTCACTGACAGTCACCCTAGTATGTCTTTCTTGCTCTTCCGAGAGTGTTGGAATCTATCTCCCAAAGAATCTGAGGGTTACTGGACAAGCACAAACTTGTAAATCACACAGCATCTGGCAGCGCACACAGCATCTGGCAGCGGTCATGCCAGTCTTGAGAAAGCTGATCTCTGTGCAGTGATAATATAGACAGTTGTGTTGCCAATGGTAGCTTTACTGTGTTTACATTGTGTCTACAATGATATCTGCAGCACATGTAAGCTGAACCCAAGATTTAGCAAAATGTTGCAACACTTTAGTCTTCCTCTTGCCCTTGAGTGTTTTAGAAGAACTACACTTGAATAAGGACATTAAAAAAATGCACTTGTTGAGGGCTTCCTGTTCCCTAAGCATGAAATACTCTGCTTTACTTGCAATATCTCTATTAATTCTCACAGCCAGCTATGAGGAAGTTTCTAGTATTACCTCTGTTCTACAGATGAGGGAATGGAGGCTTTAAGAGGTTAAGCCATTTGCTTAGACTCATAGTTAATATCTTCTTTCTGAGAGATCTTTTTTTTTTCATTTGAACACTTTTGAAATTAGTATGTCCAATTTGTGTTTTTCCCAACGCAACCAAGTGATTAACTCCACTATGACACTATCAACCTGGAGACAGCATCAGACCCCACAGTTTAAGGGCTCAGTCCTACAACAAACGCCTCCTGCCCCAACCTTTCAGATGCCAATCGGGGTCTATGCTGCTGGCCAGCTGGATACAGATCAGAAGTTCACTGCACCCCTCCTTGGGTTTGGTTAATTTGCTAGAGTGGCTCACAGAATTCAGGAAACATTTTACTTATTAGAATACTGGTTTGTTGTAAAAGGATATAACTCAGAAACAGCCAGATGGAAAGGTGCCTGGGGCAAAATATGGGGAGAGGGCTTGGAGCTTCTCGGGCCACATGTTCATGTATTTGCCAACCTGGAAGCTTTTCAAACTTCATTCTTTGGTGTTTTATGGAGGTGGCATTACGTGGACACGGTTGATCAAGGCATCAAGCACTGGTGATTAAACTCAGTCTCCAGCCCTTTTCCCCCTCCACAGGTAAATGACGAGACCAAATGTATGGACCACTGAGTCGGTCCTAGTTCTTGCTATCCATCTTCTTTCCCAGCATTCCCATTTAAGTCGTTATTTTTATTTTTCATCTAGCATATGGTTTAGTTCCTATAATTTAAATGCATGTGTAAAATTTGAAGTTAACAATGATCATGACAGCAATAATGGCTAACATTTATGGGGCGCTGAATATTTTCTGCCAGACTGTTCTAAGTGCTTTATTTGTATTAACAGAGTTAATCCTAACAAATCTCTCACAGCTAGATAGCAGCATCCCCTTTTCACAGCAAAGCAATTTGCTTCTGCTTTTGCTCCTGCCTTTGACTGTGGCTCTGCTCATTGTCTCCCGTTTAGAGGAAAACATTTTTCTGACAGTTTCTAGGGTTAAAGATGGAGCTGGGGCAGGTTTAGGGCAACGCTAACACTTCAGAAAATCTCCAGTAATTGGGTGAAATGCTCCTGTGACAAATTGGCTTTTGACAAATTAGTCCGCTTTCACGTATGAATAACCACGCCGATGGGGCCAACGGGAAACAGATTTACTAGAAACCAGGGTGGAGTGCGGAGGGAGGCGAGGGCGTAAGAAAGTTCACACCTGATGGGAAGAGCATCAGGGCAAGGCAGAGGCATGGTCCTGAGTCACTGAACTAAAGGCCTGGCTTGGGGCGGAGGGGGTTGGATGGGGCAATGGTCCCCAAAGACCCCAAAGACAGGGTCAAAAGGGAGAGGGAGTTCACCATGAGGAATGGGGGGTGAGCACCGCTTGCCTCTGCCATGTGCAGCTGTACAGCCAAGGGGGTGAGCACAGCCCCTCTGTACTCCCCTGAGCCATGTGCTCTGACTTCTCACCCGAAGGAAGGGGGACCTTTCCTCCACACGAAGGTACAGTCAGCTCACTAAACTCAGAACCTCAGGGCCTTGACAGCCCAAAGTGAACAGGACTCAGCTTACTCCAAGGAGCCAGAGGTGGCCAGGGGACTCTCCAACAGACGGTCACAGTGGGGCAGAAATGGCAGCGGAGCACCCTGAGGAGGAGGAGGAAGGTCAGGCATGCCACCCTTGTTCCAAGGAACTCAGAGACAGAGGAGATAAGAGGGTTCTTAGATCTCAAGAGATTTCCCAAGAAGTCCATCTTAAAATAGCTCTTTATTAGTAGATGAAGCTGTCATTATTATTAATATTACTTATGGCAGATGAGAAGCTCTTTTTATAGATAAAAGAGTTGATATTGGGGCACCTGGCAGTCGTTTAAGCATCTGCCTTTGGCTCAGGTCATGATCCCGGCATCCTGGGATTGAGCCGCTAGTTGGGTTACCTGCTCAGCGGGGAGTCTGCGTCTCTGTCTGCCCCTCCCCCTCCGCTTATGCTCTGTCTCTCGCTCTTTCTCTCTTGAATAAATAAATAAATAAATTTTTAAAAAGAGTTGATATAAAAAAGATTCAGTAACGGAGAGAACAAGTAGGCTGAAACTTCCCATTCTAAAATGATTTCCTTTCGCTAGTCTGGGTGGTGGACGGTACCAGTCAAGTTTAAACAGGAGTATTATCTCAGAGGAGTCGTTCCAAAGTTGTAATTATTTACCTCAAGGGGTCCTAAACGTCTTACAGTGCTGCCACACCGCTCTGCCTTATAAACCTTTGCTGGCAGCAGCACCAGCTCAAATACCTTCGCTCGATGTTGGGGGCACTTAGAGAACATGGGACGCTTGTGCATGCATACACCCTTGGTCTTCGTGTTCCTCCATGGTCACCCTGTGAGGCATCACCTTCCTCACCTGTGACCTGGGATAATGTGGGAGACGTGTGCTGCCCACCACACAAGACGACCATTAGGACCGAGTGGGGTGATGTGTGCACACACATGAGCCAGTAGCCTGAGTATTAGAATAGTATTACTACTACTCAGTAGTAGTAACATATACCACTGCACTTCATGACCCCCCCAGAACAAGGAATTCTCCTTCAAGCAGGCTTTGTGCCCCATGTGGTTGTTGATATGCTGGCTCTCACAGCAAGACTCGCTACCCGGCCATGGTCTCCCAGCAAGGCAGACTTTCTCCCCAGCTCCTCTGAGTACCTGGGGCTTGAGGATGAAGGTCCAGGCCCCCAGTGAAGGCATTTGGGCCTCCCGATGCAGCCTGAGAAAGCAAGCTGTTGACGCATGTAAAAATCACAAGAGGAAGTTTCCAGTCCTTGACCCAGTGTGCCCATGAGGAACTTCTGATGCAGGCATGTGCTCACACAGCCCGGGGATGGCGCTTTTGCTTTCCAGGAACCATGTTCACACCAGAGCACTTGGCATGGAGTAAACATCTGGATGAAATGCCGAAACCAGACTGATGTTTCCAACCAGAAGCCTCATGTGCTGGGGCAGATGTTCGAAGAGTCCAAGATGCACACAGAAGTTTCCTCCTCCCTCCTCCACACCACCTAGAAAGCAGTTTTTTAAACAAAACAAAACAAAAAACCATTTCCCCTAAATGTTCTTTAATAACCTTTTAAATTATGATTTTGAAAGTCATCATTTCAAAGCAGCCCCACATGGTGGACAATGACTAACATTCACCATAGATGTAAAGTCCCCAGAGAGAGAATTACCTGAATTTCAAACCCAGTTCTACTCTATTCAGTGCTACTGCTTTGACTTTGGCATCACCATTGGTGATGAAAAACTCCCAACCTTGATGTGTCAGTTTTCTAGGGCCGCCATAACAAAGTACCCTTGACTGGATGGCTTAAGCGACAGAAAACTATCTCCCCACCATTCTGGAAGTCTGAGACCAAGGTGTTGGCAGAGTTGGTTTCTTCTGAGGTCTTTCTCCTTGGCTTGCAGATGGCGGCCTTCTCCCTGGGTCTTCACATGGTCTTTCCTCTGTGTCTGTGTTCTAATCTACTCTACTTAAAAGGACACGGTGTCATATTGGATTATGATCAATGACCCCTATGACCTCATTTTACCTTAATCACCTCTTAAAGGCCCTATCTCTGTAAATAATTAATGTTTTGAGATACTGGGGGTTGGGACTCCAGAAGAAGGCACAATTAAGCTCAAAATACTCATCATCAAAATAAGCTCATCACTTAGATCTCTAATGAAGAGAGATCATTGTATTCAGAATCTCTTCTGCAAATCTGTATATATCTTAATATCTTCAAACTTGAAACCAGGGTTATTGCTGCATTTTGTTTTACATTTTCTTTTTTTTTTTTTAAGATTTTATTTATTTATTTGACAGACAGAGATCACAAGTAGGCAGAGACGCAGGCAGAGAGGAGGAAGCGTGCTCCCTGTCGAGCAGAGAGCCAGATGAGGGGCTCAATCCCAGAACCCTGAGATCATGACCTGAGCCAAAGGCAGAGGCTTTAACCCACTGAGCCACCCAGGTGCCCCTGTTTTAAATGTTCTATCACAGAAGGTCAATAACATCAGTACTCTAAAATCTTGCTGACCCATGGGTACTATGAGAAGGACACTGGATAGGGGCGAGGAAACGTGACTTTAGATGAGGAGAAATTTGATTGTGTATTAAACTATAATTATTATTAATGTTTTTATTAGTTAGCTGTAATGAGGCAGTATCTCACTTGACCCAGGAACCCTGAATGCTGAACCTATGCTCTCTCAGGTTTTACGATGGTGGGTTTGTGAAGACGAGTCAGACAATAGTGCATTCTTTATTATTGCAAAGGTTTGGGTCCAAACTACTGTTTAATCCCCCAGTGACCTGGGCTGGACCTTGTGGCAGCACCAGGCCCCTTGTAACTGGGTTAGAGGTGGATTTGCACCCTGTACTCTGGCAAGGCTGAGCAGTCTCCTTGACCCTGCCTGCTGCCTGCTCCCTACCCCTGCCAATCTCACCACTCTGACCCTGAGAAAAAGCAAATCTAGGAAGAAGAGGTGATTTATTACACTTCCCTCCTAGTAGCTGAGGCTTTTGGGGTCAACAATGAAGCATTCATGAAAGCCTGGAAGCATCCATTGTTCCATGAAGGTCCATAGAAAACTGACAGTGTTTGGGAAAATGTCCCCATAAAAGTGAAGATGGTGTTTTTTAATGTTTCTTGTAGACCATCAACCTAGCAATTAAACTCAGTGTGAACAAGGGAAGAAATGAAAGGCAAGTGGAACAATGTTGGTTTCTCTCTCCTGCCACTAGTGGGAGCTCTAGATTCATGTCTCTCCATCAACCCAAAAATGGGCCAGATACTTTGGTGGGCCTGGCACTAGGGACTGAGAGGCTCAGGTGAAAACTACCCCCTGCAGTGTTATCTTCTGGGAGTCATTATTTCACACAATTATTTTGGTAAGAAAGACTTGGGGCCTTCCCCCACTTACACTTTGTGAGTTTAAAAACTAGAGTTCAGGGGCACCTGGGTGGTTCAGTTGGTTAAGCATCTGCCTTTGGTTCAGGTCATGGTCCCAGAGTCCTGGGATCAAGACCTGCATCAGGCTCCCTGCTCAGCGGAGAGCCTGCTTCTTCCTCTTCCTCTGTTGCTCCCCCTACTGTGCTCTCTCTGTCTCTCTTAAATAAATAAATAAATTCTTTAAAAAATAAAAACTACAGTTCTAGAGTTGAGGGCCAGGGTCCAGTGTACAGAGGTCCAAGATGTCCAATAACCTGCTTCCAGCCTGTCCAGGACCAGGACAAAAGGCATCCATCCTAAGAGGCCCAGACATGCACCCTGTCCCGACCTGTAGGATCTCTAGCAAAAGCCTTGTTGAAATAAAGTGATTTTTCTTGGAGAGTCCCCTCTGAATATCTTTCCCGAGAACCAGGGATAAGGAGATGTTGCTGAGGTAAGTATGGGCATCCTTGAGCACACCAGATTCATCTCATTAAGGCCGACATTGTTATTTTTAATTCCCCAGCTCTAGCCATACTAGTTTTCTTCTCTGTCCAAGTCATTGTTTAGGAAGGACAGCACTTGAGTACAACTCTGGGTTTGCAGCTGCCAAAGGAAACACCTGCTGAGAACCAGATGAGGACAGATTCTTCTCTCGGGCCTGAGAACAAGGTCCAGCCAGGAACAGGCTGGTTTCATTTCACTGCCCTTAGTGCGTAATAATGCATTTTGGGGTAAGATTCTTTGATTAATGTTGGTCTCATCCACTCACCTGTAAGAATCATGGGGCTCAGACTGTGTCCATCTGATTCATGCATCAGATCCCGTGATTGGCGGACTTCTTGGCCCACAGCAACCGATTCTCTCGAATGGCAGTTCCCAAACTGTGTGGTGAGGCACCCTGCCCCAGGGGCTGCAGCAAATGCACAGGGCACCACAATGTTTTACCTTTCTGAGGGGAACACGGGGATCTTCAACAACCATGACACCCAGAGCAGACTGCCGGCTGGAGAGTGTGCAGTTTCAACATGAAATCATCTGCATTCCTTTTGATGACATCAGATCTTTTGAAGTTTGGCCTTTGGTTGTTGCTATGACAAAAGACATGAGTTGCACAAAATCAGTGTGGAACCGGAAACCAGAGTGGCGGGTCCAAGGTTATGCCAAGGTTTGGGAAAGCACGCCATGGCCAACAAGAGCACAGCCTGCTCCTAACTGTGGAGATTGAAAAGTAAATTTAAAAATAGTACTGTTTTTGTTTCAATGTAGGTGCATTTTTTTTTTTTCTGAATGGTGCTAAATTATTAAATAAATAAATACTTACTAGATTGTTTGGACTTAACTACTCAATAAATGGTGCCATTCGATAGTTCTTTTGGCACAGGAATGAGAGAAGCCCTTATTGAGAAAGCAAGAGCCCCATGAACTGACGTGTGGGAGCCTCTGGCTCCGTCAGCATTGGTTAACTGACTGATGGCCTCAGGATCACAGTTCTGTGCCCGGTCACTCTACCTACAAGATAGATCAAAATGAACTGAAAGTCCCTGTCAGAGAAATAGAGTCACTGAACTTCGTCCTCAAGAGAAGAGAGTTCAGCCACTGAGCTCTCTTCTCGAGCAACCCACAGTTTACTGAACACTTTCCTATCAGCCAGGCCGTAAGCTATCATATCTTTATTTTTTAACTTGACCTTACCGAATCCCCTTGGCAGTCTTTTGAGGGCAATCATTGCTCATATTTGTACAGGAGGAAAAGAGCGCGAAGATGGCAAGCAGTAGACACAAGGCTTGAGAGCGGGTGTGCTTGATATTAACACCCATTCTTTTAGTCATTGTCATGACAATAATGATAAAAGGTAATGCTGATAAAAGGTAATTTGTCGTGATTAACTATCATTTTAACTATTATTTAAAGATTTTATTTTTATTTATTTATTTGACAGACAGATCACAAGTAGGCAGAGAGGTAGGCAGAGAGAGAGGAGGGAGCAGGCTCCCTGCTGAGCAGAGAGCCTGATGCGGGGCTCTATCCCAGGACCCTGAGATCATGACCCGAGCTGAAGGCAGAGGCTTTAACCCACTGAGCCACCGAGGCGCCCCATTTTAACTATTATTTAACTAATAAATATTTAACTAATATTTTTATTACTATTGCTAAAATGTAAGCTGTAACAGTACATTAGATGTATGAACAATTTACACAGATCATTCCATTTAATAAGAAAATCTTAAGAAGGAGACATTGTTGGGACAGTCACTCCTATTTCACTAAATCACAACGCATAAGCAAACAATCGGTGTGAAGGAGGTTGGGCGAGGCCACATCCTTAGCCCAGCATCTCGCTGCCTTTGCAGGTACAACCAAGTTTTGAATTCAGGCTGAGTGTGCTCTGTGCTAACACTCTGGGCCAAAAGGGGGAACTTCTAGAAAAAACTTGGTTACTAGACAGGAAAATTACTTAGAAGCAAGTAATAGCTACCAATGCCAAAAGCAGGAGGCAGGCAGGTGAGACCCATTAAATCCCAGCATTTTGATGTCATTCTCCATGGGGCAGTCCCGAATGAGCTGGAAGTTTCTAGAAACGTAAAGGCAAAGGAAGCAAAAATTCTCTTCTTAAGAGTCAGTGGCTCTTTTCAGAGAAGTTGTAAAGTCATCTGGGAGCACATAGGCCTCTCAGCGCCAAGGTACTTTACCTACATAGAGACTTAATTGCTTGAATTCACTGTAGGGTGATCTGTATGGAAGTAACCAGATGAGAGCCGCGGTCTGGACATCCTCGGGGCCCCTCATCCTCTTGCCTTCTACAACCATCTGTGCAGGACCTGAATGGCAGATACACCAAAAAAAAAAAAAAAAAAAAATTCTTAGAAAAGGAAAATATCATGTCCTGTCTACTACTCCATGATGGCAGACAATATTTCTCTTTGCTAGAGGGAATATTGAGGAAATAATATTTTCCAAGTTCATCATCCCTACCTGGATAGGTAAATGGAGGTGGGGACATTAATCAGTGGGTCTGGAGCATTGGGCTGGAGTGAGCCTCACATACATCCCAACATGGGTTACAGGGCAGGTAGTTCCCTTGGGTCCGGCCCCTGCTCTAAAACCTAGAATGGAATGCCAAAGGGTGCTTCCAGCAGTTACAAAAGGAAGGGCTTTTAAAGAAAATGTGCTTTGTCTCAAAGCCCTGAAGAACCAGTAGTCTCCAAGAAGCATGCAGTCCTTGTCACCAGCAGGCACCATCTCACCGAAAAAAGCCTTTTGCATTATTGCCACCTAAGCGTGTGTGCGCGCGCGTGTGTGTGTATGTGTGTGATATTAATCATACTGGTAAGCATGAAGTAAGAGTTTTCTACAATAACAAAAAAATATAGAGAATTAGATTTTGGAAAGATATGCAATAACACAGCTCTGGATTGAATTTTAAGTATGTTTTGACTATCATGTATGTGCCAGGCATGTCTGTATCTATAAAAATTGTTCACAAGAGTCCATTTTTCTGTCAAGATTGACAAATGCCCATGTATTTCTGTTACATTTTCACTTTTGTGTTCCACCTCCTAACACACCACCAGCAGAGCTAACCCTGATAGTGCTGGAACCCCTGTCTTCTCTGGGTCATGTTCAGGGATGAATCTTTAACTGGGGCTGGGCCAAGTCCAGTGGCTTGACCTGTCTGTCCCACTGAGGCTGCCACGGTCACTGCCCTACTTGATCCAAAGTTCATTTATCAAGAGAGAAAATGCAGAGGTCTCTACTTTGAGATCTTGGGTAGAGAGCCAGGTAGTAGACTATGAACAGAACAGCCAGCTGGTGGGAGCTGGCAGTTTTCCAGTAGAAGTCTCCAGCTCTGCCCAACCCTGGACACACCCACTGTAGCAGTGGGGGTCTCACACTCAATATTTTAAGACCATAGCTCTTGGTTTTCCATTCAGACATTCTCCTCTCCTTCATCATTCTTTGTCAGCAGTGTCTCCAACCAGTCATCCAAGCTACAAAATACTGAACTGTTTGGGGTTTTCCACACCGCAATCTCTGTTCCAATCACATCCATTTCCTCACAAAATTATCTCTTGAATTCATCTTCTCCTTTCCTCAAATCCTTCCTGGACTCCCTCCCTACCTCCAATAATTCTCAACTAGGAAATAGGACAATCTTGGGCATCAATGACATTGATGAAAGAGATAACCAAAATAGCCTGGGTCACAGTGAATGGTCACTGGGTCAGAAGAGTCAGTGACCTGCATCTGTTTTTGGCTTCTGCAGCTGGGGCAGCGGGACACAGTCTAGTATCCGGTATGAAGTGAGCCACTGGTGTTCTGACAAGCCGAGCACCATTGTTTCTAGATCGGAGCAGGATAATCCAGGCATCTTCAATCACTATATGCGTAGCTTAGAAAATTCAATTCTGTTTCTATTAATCACTATTTATTGAGTCCTTACCGTGTTTTAGGTTCTGGTCAAGGCCTCAGAGATACCAGGCATTGAGTAAGAGCAACAACGAGCCATGCCTCATGTAGGAAACTGACAGTGTAGCCAGGAAGACAGACACACATCAAGTGTGCTGAATGCTACGAAGGAGGAGGGGAGGTTTCAATAAAACATAAAACTGGAGGATTTCACCCAGTCTAGGGGGTCATGGAAGGCTTCCCTGGGGATGTGGTAAGAAAAGGTAAATAAAAATCTTTTAAAATATTATGCAGTTAAGTGGGAAGGGCAGGAATTATGACCGAGAGAAACAAAGGAAGTGATTTTCGTATTCATCTGATTTCAAAATACACTGGATTTCAGTAACATGTAGAAAGATTTTTCAAAGGTGGCACACAGCCACAATCTAGCTGCTTCTTTGAGACACCTGGTTTTAGTGTTACTGTGGTTTCTCAGGTATTTCCACTGACATGTCTCTAAGGCTGCTGTAAGCTACATTTTTAAATAAAGTATCATATTGTATTTATAACAGTCATTCACTCAGTGAATATTGATTGATGACCCACTAGGTTGGGTGCTATTCTGGGAGCTGCGGAGCAGATGATACCTGGAATAGGAATAGTGGCACGTGTGGTATGAAGATTGCTTATGTATTAGCTCAAGGGTCAAACTGAATCTCCAGGAGGATACCCCAAGTTGTGGCCTGTTCCTTTTGTGTGCACCGTGCACATGGCTCATAGCTCCAGGGGAGCACGTGGACCCCAATCTCAAGAACCCTGGAGTAAGTAGTAGAAAGGGTTGTGGTTGTCCTGTCCTGCAATTTCTGATCCAGGAAGTTTCCAGGCCAAACAGAGTCCAACTGGATGAGTTCTGAAGCCATTTCTAGCTCTACAAACACATAAATCTATACATCTGCAGAGTTGGAAAAGACCCCAAATGCACCTTTCCCACCAAGTACTTAAATTGGTCTTTAGTAGAATCCTGAGGAAAGAGTAGCTAAGTGTTCGGGCCACTTAGGAACAGACCCGAGAACCACAGACCGAGAAGCTCTATCAGAGAATGTTTATTCAGAGACAAACATACACAAACACACAGAAGCTTTGCTGTGAGATCACCTTCCCCTTATCTCTGCAATGCTGACGGAGTGTGCATGTCTGTCAGAACTCTGCTCTCAGAGCTCCATGAGTCAGCCAGAAGTCAGGTCACAAATAGGGCCGCAATTTACCCTAGAGGTAGGTGCCTATGCTTTCTTATTCCTCCACTACCCTCATTTCTCTGTTTGTGTGAAAATACAATTCTCTGGAGCCCAGGGGGGAGGTTCTGCAAAGAGCAGAGTGCTAAAGGTAAATCAATCTCTGTCTTTCTGAAGGAGGAAGAGGAAGACGATCCGACCCCCAGGCTTCCTCTCGCAACCTTGTCCAAATGCTTACTGTGGTAAAGTCCTGACTAGGCAGCGTCCCTTTTAAACCTGGAATTTTCTTCTGACTGCTCATTTGCAAAGCTAAAAATCTCAGGAGTTTCCATGTTGGCCTGTTTATGTGGGATTTTCGTTGCCAACAGTGACGATTGCAGATCAACCCCATTTAAAAGTGTGTGTTCCAGTCCCCCCAAATTCTGGTGTGCCCGCTTTATTGGGCTTCTGGAAATTGCTTTGCCTTTACTTAGAATGAACTTCAGGAAAGCAGCCTGAGAGCTTTTCACGGAAACCCTCCAGGGTTATCAACATGGTGTTTCCCCCTCTGAAAACCAACTGCACATGTGCTCACAGAAAAGTAGGATAAAGGCAGTTTTGTATTCAGCCTTATGAGAGAAGAACAGAAAAATGTAACAGGGTAAGGGGAACAAAACTTCAAAGGCAACCCAAAATTTTCAGCAGAGGGGAGTTGGGCTTCCTTCTTTTACTTAGTAACCCCATTAGCTGACATTTATTGCTTCTTTATCCACTGCGACACACTGTTCCAAGTAATTTGTGTGTGTTCACACAGTTAATTCTCACAGTAAGTCTGTAAGGTACGTGCCTTGATTCTTCTCACTGGGCACATGAGGAAACAGAGGCATTGAGGGCTTAAGTAAGAGGCAGGCAGGCTGGCCTTTCAGCCTCTAGGAGTTACTGCTCCTTCAGGAGCAGAAAGAGGGCAGAGCTGGCCAAGGGATATGTTCATGGCTTTCTATAGGTTCTCTGGAGTTTGGTAGTCTAGGGAAAACTTAGCTCTCTCTTCCCACACTGCAGGTCAGCTGCTCAAGTGGGAGCATTACCCACTATCAGAGACTACGAATTCTTGAAGTTCCTTTAGTTCAAGTGGAGGCAATAACGCCCCCTAGAGGGTTCTCATCAAGGTTCTGGGTGTTACAAGGATTGAAGATGGGGTACAGCTTGTGTATAGTGAGGGAGGCAGAGATGTTAACTATCCCATAACACGAGGGACAGTCCTTCACAACAACACATTTTTCTGCCTTGAATGCCAATGGTGCCTCACTAATAAACACCAACTCGAGTTCTGAAATTCCATTTTAAAACTGAGAAACTGTCATAGAAAACTGAGGAAATTTTAAGGTCACTTAGCTAGCTTGTAGCGCTATCTATAGTAGATCTGGAAAGTTCTAGAAAAGGTCTCTTCCTGATTCACCAGAGTATCCGTAGAGGTCAAAGCCATCTTTCCCAACAATCCAAGATACTTGCTTTTCTCGTTTTCATTCTCTCAGGGAGGGTACAATGCAGTTTTCCAGAAGCTATATGATATGTGATGATGTATATGTATAATGAAGTGTGTCGACATTTAGTACATCTGTAAACAAATATTTTCCAAATGACAAATATTATAGAATTATTCTTAGGTGAGATAGCCATTAAAAGTGCAAGAAGATCTCTAGTCATGGAATGAAGAAGTCACAGAAATAAAAGTTACAGCATAGGGAATATGGTCAGTGATATTGTAATAGCATTGTGTGGGAACAGGTGGCAGTTCACTGTGGTGAGCACAGCATCACACAGACAGATGCTGACTCACTATGTTGCACACCTGAAACTAATGTAACATTGTGTATCAATTATACTTAAAAAAAAATGCTTTTAAAAGTAGAAGAAAACAACCCTTCCGATTCTGCTTGATTCTGAACTTCTGGCATCCAGAATGGTGAGGCCAAAAAAATTTGCAGAAAGGTCAATAGATTTCAATTAAGTACAGAGTTCATGAATACAATTTCAGATTTCACTTTGCCACTAACATGTAAGAAACTATCGTTCACTGAGTTTTAGTATAGTATCAAAGAATATCCACAATTATCTGAACTGGCTAATAAAATATGTCTCCCTTTTTTAAACTCCAAATTTGTAGGAGGTCAAATTTTCTTCATCTCTTCAGCCGAAACAACCTATTGCAATGGATTGAATGCAGAAGCAGATAGAACAACCCAGTTGTCTTTTATTAAGTCAGACATTGATCAGACATTGAAGGGATTTGTAAAATTGTAAAGCAGTGCCAATCTTCTCATCAATTTTGTTTTGGAAAATATATTTGTTATTCACAAAATATGTTATTTTATATTAACATGGAATGGGCTCATTAATTTTAAAATCAATTAATAAAAACATATCTAAATATTCTTACTTAAAATTATAATAACTGTAAGTAGTAAATATAGTAAATATAAATAGATAGAACCCACATATAGTTTGTTGGTATCTTCAGTAATTTTTAAGGATGCAAAGGGGATTTGAGGACAAAACATTTGAGAACTGCTGCCCTACACCATACCTGTTTCACTACATCTGATTCTCCTGGGTTAAGACCAGACACTTTTTCAAAAATTATTCCTCAGATGATTCTGATGTAGACCAAGAACTAATGGAATAGAATGCCTCTTTGTTGGAGAAAGTCCCATTGTAATGTTGAGCTGTAGGAACAATGCCAGGATCAAGTGCAGACCTTAGCTCCTCTCCTGGGGACTCTAAAGATGCTGTTGACTTTGCATCACCAAAGAGCAGATGTAAACTCTCCAGGTCTGAGGGGGCAAGGAAGCACCCAACCCAATTCCTCATTCTTCTTAACTAAGAGAAGAAGGTGACAGTCAAATAGAGAGAATGAGCCTCATGAGGAACATTTCCAGTTCTAGACACAATTGCTGTAATTCTGGGCTCGGTAGGGGAATGTCAGAGACCCAGTTGGGGGGTTGTGATTCTCTGTGTTTCAACTAACTTCAAGGTCAGAAAAGTAAGTTGTGGACCCAATCTGGCACACAGAGATACATTATTTGTACTTTGCAGAATGTAGAATCAGATGGAAGCATTAAAACAAATTGCAATTCCAGATTTCTAGCTCATCTTAAAAATTGGAAGATCTGGCACCCCATGGGCCTAAACTCTACCATGGCAACCATTGTCTGGCCCTGCACCAGTGCCACTGTGAACAGGTCCAGTTGAGAGCTGGTGTGCTTGATACTAACACCTATTCTTTTAGTCATTGTCGTAACAATAATGTCAATAATTATGTCTCCAGGCCGCCTCACTGTTTATGTGACTTGCCTGGACCTGGGGGCTGCCATCCTCATTCTAGACCACTTCTAGAGAAGGGTGGGATCATTTGGTGGTATAAGACGAAGACAAGGGTGAGTGCTGTCCCAGTGCCTCTACCATTATTGTCCAGAATGACAAGATGGCCACACAAACTCAGGGTGGCCTAACAGAGTCTGAAATATGGCTCTGGGACTCAAGGTTGTTCTAATTTGCCTGGGTGCAAGGATTAGAGGCCAACAGTTTGATCTTTCTATTACCAATTTTAAGTTCTTATGCTAGCAATAGCACTAGTCATAGCTCTAAAGGGCTCACATTAGCTGAATGTGATTGATTCACTGCATCTTCCTTGTGAATACAAGAGCTCAGAGAAACCAGTATTCTCTACTTGTGTCTTTTTTACATCACTTGTGTGATCTCAGAAAGAAGAGTTGTATCGTATCCTTTCATATCCTCAATACAGAAATCTCTGGCTCTGTTGCTTTATCTTCATACTTGGTCTTCATTTGTTAATCCAGTTAAGAAAAGCCGCCTCCTTCAGCGGTGGATCCAAAAACATCTACCAAAGATAAGCAGTTGTCATGGCAAAAAGCAACAAACCGAAAGGTGATGGATCACGGGACTTGGTTACTGTACTTGCCCTGGGAATCTGCCCTGCCTCCAACCTTTCCTGCACTCCATATGTAGCTTTTCAACACCATGTTCCTGGGTTGCTTCAAAAGCACTTTGCTTCTCACTTTGCAATTCCTCAAACCAATGACATTATGTAGATCTGTGCTTAATGAATAATATTGCTTGGCAGTCTTTATTTGTTAAAATCTGGCTTTTGCTCAAATATGTTAATAAATTTTGGAAAATATAGAAGATAGTCTATTAGGATCCGGAATTTTTTGTTTGTTTTCTGCTCATTAAAAACAACAATGACAACAACCCCAAGTATTGAAGCAAACCTTAGGGTAAAAGTTCACTAAAAACATCTTGGTTGCCTGTTAGGTTGAATCCCAACATAAGAAGTTGCAGTACCTAGGTCTTAATGATTAATTCTGCCACTGACTAATTAGTTGACTTTAATTAAGTTGCTTAATTTTTCTGTTATTCCTTTGTCCAAACAGTAAAAATTCCAAATTAGAATTCATTTAAAATCTAATAAACAGAACAGAAAGAAGGTTACAGCTCTAGCTTAAGCATGATGTTTAGCCATGTTGAGTCACCAAGTTTTTAAAACCTATCACAATTTGACTTAATTTAAGAAACAAATGTTCCTATTAAGGAAATATTTTCTATGCCTATGTGTATTCAAAATGTGATTTTGTGGTGATGAATTCATTTGGATAGTATCTGCATTTTGGAATTAAAGGGAGGGGAAGAATGCCCGTCCTACCCTTGAAATGGAGTAAAAAGTAGCTTCAAACTGCCCCACAGAGAGCTTGACATGCATTTCCTATGTTTGTGGGGAGGAAGAACAAAGACTCAATCTGAGTCTCACGAAGGAAATCCAAGTTCAGGGTACAACAAACAGGAAAACTATTGACAGCATATAACAAAGGATTAATTGCACACAGTACATACAGTGTAATATATGCCAACAAATCAGTTAGGAGGATATAAACAATGGGTAAAAGAAGGGAAGTCTATTGAAAGAATAAAGGGCATTAGTCAAAAAATATAAGCAAATATATTCAAATTCACCAATCATTACAGAAGTAAATTTCAATGTATTCATATTTATTGTACTTAGAATCTGTATTGGTTTCCTACAGCTGCTGTAACAAGTTGAAATGGATTATCTCATGGTTATGGCAGCTAGAAGTCTGAGATCAAGGTGTCGGCAAAGTTGGTTCCTTCTGTGGGCTGTGATACAAGATCGTGTCCACGCCTCTCTCTGCTGGTAGTCTGCTGATAATCACTAGAATTCTTATCTTGAAGATGCACCATGCTGACCTCTGCCTTTGTCTTCACATGGTGTTCACCTCATGTTTATGTCTATCTCTTTGTCTCAATCTATCTTTTTTATAAGGACAACAATCATGTTGGGTTAGGAACTGCCCTAATGACCTCATTTTAACTGACTAACTCTTTAAAGAGCCCATTTCTAAATAAGGTCACACTCTGAGGTATTGAGGGTTAGGGCTTCAACCTATGAACTTGGGGGCACAGTTCAACAAGAGCAGCATCCATTAAGAAAAACAGTAGTGGGACGCCGGGGTGGCTCAGTGGGTAAGCGTCAGCCTTAGGCTCAGGTCATGATCCCAGGGTCCTGGGATCGAGTGCCACATCAGGCTGCCTGCCCAGCGGGAAGCCTACTTCTCCCTCTCTTACTCCCCCTGCTTGTATTCCCTTTCTTGCTATGTCTCTCTGTCAAATAAATCAAATCTTTAAAAAAAAAAAAAAGCAGTAGTGTTGAATACTGGAAACTGTAGAGAAAGAGTATCTTGTATACAGCTAATAAAGCAGAATTTGTATAACATTTTGGTGATGAACTTGCTGGTTTCTCTCAGAGTGATATATTCTGAATGTGCATGTCCTTTTCTCCAGCAATTTTGTTTTTATGAATATAACAAAATTTAAAACAGGCAAAGTCAATATGAAAAAGAGAACCTTTGAAGGTAAGACTTTCGGGGCACCTGGGTGGCTCCGGTACTTAAGCGTCGGACTCTTGATTTTGGCTCAGGTTGTGATCTCAAGATTGTGAGGTTGGGCTTCATGCTCAGTGGGGAGTCTGCTTAAGATTCTCTCTCTCCTTCTCCCTCAGCCCTTCCCCCTGCCTCTCTCTCAAACAAATAAAGAAATCTTTAAAAGATTTAAAGGTAAGATTTTCAGGGGATGGGGAGGTTGACATGTTAGGTACTATTACTGTTTTCAATATAGTAAGTATCACGGTCAAGTAGATTTCAACCTCTAGTCTCAGAGCAGCTCTTCAAAAATGAACCCTCTTTGGGGCGCCTGGGTGGCTCAGTGGTTTGGGCTGCTGCCTTCAGCTTGGGTCATGATCTCAGGGTCCTGGGATCGAGCCCCGCATCAGGCTCCCTGCTCCACAGGAAGCCTGCTTCCCTCTCTCTCTCTCTCTCTCTCTCTCTGCCTGCCTCTCTGCCTACTTGTGGTTTCTGTCTGTCAAATAAATAAATAAAATCTTTAAAAAAAAAAAAATGAACCCTCTTAGGCTTGATTCAGGATCCTCTGAACAGCCCACGTGAGAACGGAAGGACGGCTACTTTATTTTCCTCTGGCTCTTTCCACTCCTGTAGCCTGCTGGGCACGAGCCCACTTAGGTTACCACACTTAACAAATAAATGCACAAGACACCCAACTAAATCTGAATTTCAGAAAAGCAATGAACATATTGTTAGTATAAATTTGTCTTGTGCACTATTTGAGATATACTTACTCCAAGCAAGTTATTGATTGCTTATCTTAGATTCAGATTTAATTGGACATCTATGCTTTCTCTGGCAATCTGACACTTGGCTCCCAACTCCACACAGCAGGTGCACCTGGCCTGGGGGGAGAGTTAGGATGCTGTGACAGGATTCCACTGCATATCTCCCTTATTCAGGCAAGGTCTCAGTATGCTTTGGCAGGACCTTCATAAAAACAAAGAACAAACCACAGCACCAACCACCGCAGCAAATGCTGTACCAGGAGCTGCTCTCATGTAAATATTATGTTAATTAAAACAGATGGGTCTACAGTATAAACAAAACAACCACAGAGGGCTGGTTTTTGTTCTGTCTGGGTTCCTTAATATAGTAACTCAGTTCCCATCTTGTTAGCACTCTTGTCTTATCAAGCATTGAACTGGGGTATAAGGAAGTTTAAATTACCAGTGATTGGAGATCCGTTTTCTAAACACTGGGAACAGATGGTTTATTGCCTGAAAAGCATGCTTCTTTTCAGGGAGTGGAGTGTTGAGCTTGGTTATTTCAGGAAAACGTGTTGTTGTAGGGCTCGTACTGACGTCAGGTTTGCCACACTGATGAAGTGTGTCCCCACCCCCAACACACACACCCCCAACACCCCTGGCTCTGTTCCTGCCATTGAGTTTGCGTACTGGGCAAAGGTCTCATTTTCATGCCATCTGCTTGCTTCTTCAACATCGCATTGGGCAAAAACCTACTTACTCCTCCTTTGCAAACCTCTCGCAGCTTCCGAAAGAAAAAGAGCAATAACCATGCAGAAGCTTTTTGAAAGCAAGTGTCATTTGAGAGTCTACAGTTGATACAGTTGGACATTCTCCCAACTGAGCTTGAGGGAGTCTAACAAAAAGATAATTTCCTTTTTTGGCCATTTTTTAGGGATCTCGGATCCAGCCCAGGATCACACGTTCCATTTAGGTGTCACATCTTATTCTTCTCTTTTAATCTAGAACAGTTTCTCCACTGGTCTTTGCCTTTCATGGACGTTTTTGAAGAGTACAGTCTAGTCACTCTGTAGCATGTCCTTCTAATGGGTTCATGTGATGTTTCCGCGTTCGGGGTCAGGTTAGGTTATGCGTGTTAGGCAGGAACACTTGTCAGGTGTTAGCACCGAATTTTCTAGCACCATTCCCATCTGGTGTGAGAAAGTTGGCCCTGTGTCCTATGAGTGAAAATTTTCCCGATTTGACCATGGTGCTTCCTGCCTCCCACCAAAGAGTCTCAATTTGAACTGAATGGCCTGAATTTTTTGTAAGTCTCAGAATCACATTTAAGAGTAAGCATGGATCGAGGTGTCCATGTGTTTGGGGGCTTCCTCCTCAGAACGAGATGAGCACTTTGGATCTGTGCTGATGGTCTGAGGAAGGCTGAGAGAGGGCAGGAGCTGGTTCCTGTAAACTGACAGCTCGGGTGAGTGAGTTGGAGATAATCGCATAATCCATTTATAACCACCCAAGTTAACAAGCTCTCACCTTCTCCAAATAGGCCCCTTATTTACAAATAGTCACTTCTGGTGCAAAAGTGGGCTCCCATCCATAAGACTGGAGTCACATGCATCCCGTCTCATGGCATTATTTTCCTGCAACACCATCCAGACCAATTCACATTAGGAACTCTATCAGAAACTGTATTCATTGCATAACCCAAGTTTTGAAAATGATATTTTCTCTCACTGTGTAAGCACATTAACCCTCAAAATGATGTGCAGCCATGTCTCCCCCAAATCAATCCCAGGCTGTCTCAGTTAATAAACTCCTGGAATAACAGTGGCTGGTCCCGTGCCGCCATGTTCAGGTTAGACCACATGTGGAGAATGGGTCCAGGCATCACCCTGTGAGAGACAACCACAGAGGGAATTATTTACAGAACAGAATGAATAGGTTGCTAAAGAATTCAAAATCAAGTCGGAAGAACGGCTCTCCAGGCCTTCTTAGTCCATCCCTGGCCCGAGCTCCACCTTGGGTTCTCAGTTCTCTTTCCTCCATGACTCAAACTCTTGTGTAGGCCTCATCTGTTCTCCTGACCCTGAGGGACAAGGGCTGTGCTCTCTGCTGACACTCTTGTCAGATAAAGCCTGCCAGCCAGGACATCAGAGAATCTCCCCAAAAGAGGTACACACTGATTGTCCAATAGAAGGAACTTTAGCTCACTTGGCTCTGTCTCTATGGCCTTCAAATCCTACATCCTGCCATAGAAATGAACTTCCTTCCAGTACAGGCAGCAGGGGCCATCTGTCCACCATGCCTGCTACCCACTCAGGGGGCAGGTCTAGTCCAGGTGCAGACCTTCTCCCTGTTTCCATCTGGCTGAGGGAGTTCACTGTGTCTGGCTGTGTGCTCAGAGGCACACCATTGCAGGAAATGGGAACAGTTGACCCAGATGGCCAGGAGAGCTATTTGCCTGCTGAGAGGCTGTCATAAAGATGGATTCCATGTGTATGTGTCACTCTAAGAGTTGTGACCTGGACTGTTACAAGGGACAGAGCAAACATTTCAATTCCATAGAAGGAAGAGCTCCCCGTAACTTTCTGCTTACCTTTGTCTCTCCTGCAGTGACTTGAGCACATCGTGACCTATGCCACCAGATAGAGTATCATGGAGGCAGAGTCCTCTAAAACTATAACAGGTGCCTTTAAGAAGGTAAGGCATTCCCTTCTCTTTAATAATATTTGCAGAAAAGATTGAAAGTACTTTGGTGGGTTGCTGGGGGGCAATTAATAATGTTTACAAGTCCGGGGGCACCTGGGTGGCTAAGTGGGTTAAAGGCTCTGCCTTCAGCTCAGGTCATGATCACAGGGTCCTGGGATCAAGCCCCACATTGGGCTCTCTGCTCGGCAGGCAGGGAGCCTGCTTCCCTTCCTCACTCTCTGCCTGCCTCTCTGCCTACTTGTGATCTCTGTCTGTCAAATAAATAAATAAAATCTTTTTAAAAATATATGTTTACAAGTCTGTTCTAGCTTGAGATTCTATGAGGTTCAATGATCAAATTTCAATGAAACTTAGCTTAAATGGGCTTCCCAAAGTAATCTCTCTTTCATTTGCATCATTCTAAATTCGAAGAAATATCTCTCGGTTGTGGACCAAGAAGAGCTCATTTCGTCTCTGCATTCATGAGATTTATAGAAAGTTGTGTGAAATGGGAGAACCACATAACAGAAGCTCACTCTCTGTTTTCTTGGCTAAAGCCAAGACACTGTTTCTTCAGACCATGTTCTCCTAATATAGAAGAAATTTTAGTCCACCTGGATTTAAGGTGAGACGAAAACGTGGAAAAAAAAAATGGTAGGGGTAGGGGGTAGTGCAAAAGACATTTCATCTTAAGGGAAAATAAGCTGCAAATAATTATTGTCAAAATAACTTTTCCATTTTTATTTAACACAATGACTCAATGTACACATTTGGTTTATGAATACAGTGTAAAATATCTCCATCTTCCTTTGAGTCTAGTCATTATTACAGAAATTTGGACATAAATGATGAACACGGTTTACGCAAGAGAAATGTGCATGCTTTAGCTGGCTGTGGGGAACTGTGGTTTCAGCGGTTCCTGCATCTGTGGAGGCTGGTCGGGTAGGCAGGACCATGTGCACCTCCTCAATGCGATCAAGCCACACACACACACACACACACACACACACACACAAGACAAGCGCACATGTGTGAGACAAGCATGCCCAGCACAACAGTCATTCCTAGTTGAGGCTGTTGCCTTACTGAGGCGTTTCCATGCTCTGAAACACCCTTTTATGCAGCTGATGTACAGCATTCCCTACTTTCCTTCCACCAAACGTGTGAAGCCAAATGTCCTCATCAGGAGTGAGAAAATGCAGACTCAGCCATGTTCTTTTTTCACCAGAACTGCAAAGGGTGAGGCATGGCCCGCAGTGACTCTGGAAAGGTCCACCTCCCTTAGAAAAGGGGACATTCTTTCTGTGTGACAGACAACTCATAAATGGCTTTGCTGCCAAGCATCTGGGCTTTATAGGCTGTTGATGGGTCCAGTAAGAAGTAATATGTAAAACTCCTGTTTGTATAAATCTGATTTACTTGAAGAATACAGATTCCAAACAAAGCCAAAACATGTACTAACAGTTCTGGGGGAAAGTATTTGCCATTAATTTCTTGGACCAAAAATTATACACAGGGAAAGAATCAAGCATTCTGAGGCTAAGTCCCTTGGGAATCCCTAAATTAACAATTTTTTAAAATATTTATAGAGTCATTGGTTTAATGACAAATGGATTGTCTAACTGGGTCTCTGACTGGTGGCAATGGGTACAGTCAGGAGGAAGAACCTAGTTTGGGGAATGAAAAGCCCCAGTTAAACTCCGCCTCCACTCACTGACCCGCAATCACAGCCCCTCACAGCCTGACAATATTTGCCTCTCACGGAATAATGACAACCTATTGATTATTTTCTGGGAGGCCTATACTTCGGTTAAAACTACCTATCCAGTTAAAACTCTGCTATCCACTTAAAACTCTACTGTTTACAAAGGAGTAAATACGCCAGGGGGTTCACAGCATGCCTACAAGACACAAATATACAAAGTGATGGCAAGCTTGTTGCAAGTCCTCTTAAAGTAACAGGGAATTCTGGTGCAAAAAGACAGATGAAAATACAGGCCATAAATTGTAAAGGAGCCATACTCTAAGGAAGGCATTATTTGAAAAGCACTATTGTATTCAAGAGAGAATCACAAACATTAAAAATAAAATATTTGATATTCTACACTATATTACAAAAATAAATATATCCATCAATAAATAGTAAGAAGCCTAGAAATTTTACATGAATATTTTAGTTGTTGGCTGTCGAAGTCCCCCTGCTACAGTCCTCCTCGAGAGTCATTTAGGTGTGTCAACTTCAGTGATGATAATTCTTCCATAAAAGAGTAAAAAAGACAGGTGTGGCATGCAGCCAAGGTCTATGACCAGAGAGGACTTCCAGTGACTCCTACTTCCTAAGGATCTGACAATTTCATGGCTTCACGTTAACACAGTGATGGAGAAGAGGTGCGGACACACTGCAAGGAGCCTGATGGGAGCAGGGGTCCCCTATTTATGGTTTATGCCTTTGCATTTCTGATGAAAAACAATGCAACTAGCAACATTTGAAGAACCAGTATGTGGCTTTAGATTTTCACATGCCTTTAACAGAAGAATGATTTTAAGTGCTTGCCATGAGGTTTTCCCCAAAACCTGGCCATGTCGGCAGAGAGCGTTCAGAAAGCAGGGCCTGGCACATTCTAGTATTCTAACATCAGCTTGCTAAGAGCAGCAGGGGGCCTGCACACATGTCTCCTGAGAGCACCCTGCTTGGTTTTCAGGAATTTTGCAAACCACTTGATATCACATGGATTGTTTGAAAGAGGCTCTGGTGAAATCTAACATTGAAATCTATAAATCTACCATTGAAATCTATAAATCTACCATTGAAATCTACAAATCAAGATGGCTGGCCATAAAGCATTTACCAGCACATCACTGTCGTACGTATTTTACACAGAAAGAAGATTTTGCTTGATTTTTATCTAACCAGAACGACCGTGCTCAGCTGAGGTTTTACTTTATGTCTATTATAGACAGCGTCCTTTAGAGAGGAGAAGCAGTACCATAGAGTAACTGAGCACCCACTGTGTACCGTGGATAGAAATGATGTACCACACCCCACTGAGGGCTCTAAGGGTGGCTATCCAAAGCCAGTCTCTCTCTCTCTCACACATACATACACACATACACACTCATGCATATGCCATTTTATCTGGAGGCTTTTTCATAAATGAATGATTCCGAGCTGCGTGGCCATCTCAGGTTGTCAATGACTGTATACTCACTGATGGTCGAAACTGCACTTTTGTGGAGCACTGAATTCCTAGGATCTGCCCTCTGGACATCAGTGGACAGTGGATGTACAGAGCAGAGGTCCAAATTGGGCAAAATGTCCTTCAAAATAGTTTCCCTTACCTCTGTTTTCCAGTGGAGTTTATAACCCCAAGAGGTTTCGTGAAAGGGAGGCTGATGGTTTCCCAGGGTAAAAAAAAAAAAAAAAAAAAAAAAAAAATGCAAGACTTCTTAAGGAAGCATTCAATGGGGTGAGTGGGGGACAATGTTCTGGAAACTGCATCCCTAGAACTGTGAACATCAGTGTCAGATGCCTGGAAGAGTCGAACAGTTTGAGAACTGCACTGCTCTGGTTCTTCCCGCACAAAGCCCGTGACCTTGCATGGATGGTGGAGCTGGCGGCTGCTAAGATCAGAGCCAGAACCTCCGCATGTCCTTCCAACGAGCCAACTGCCGGCAAACCCGCTGGACCATCCCCATCAGGAACGCTTCCCAGTCCCTTAGTCCTGGCCAGTTCCAAACTGGGAAGATTTGAGAATGGGGGGATTGGGAAGCCTACAAGGTTTCTACCATGGCGCCAATCTGATTCAAAACTCAGGCTTAGCTTTGGAGTCATTTGTTTATGTGTCTATTTATTCATTCATTCATTTAGAAATATCCTTTTGGACTTTTTTCCCTTATATTTAAGTATTTTTCATGAACAAAATATTTCATAAATCAAATCAAATTAGATATTGGGAGGAAATCTAAAAATCAGAGCACTAATTCCACTCATCCTGATAGCAAATGCTTTCAGGTTCCCTTCCCAACCCACAGCAAAGTCAATGAAGACCGGTGAAGAAATGGGACACAGGAATGAGAGAAGGATACGAGGCACTGGTGCAGGAGAGGAAGTGGGAAGAAGAGGGGTGGAAAGAAGCAAAAACAGTGGTGCAGAGGCAGGGGAGAAATAGTAAGAATTGAAGCAAAATATTAAGAAGAGTCCAACAGACAGATCCCTTCTGATTTTCCTCCTCTTGATCTCGGGTAATTTTATTTTGTCCAAAAGACTTAATTCTCCAGTTAAAACTGCTTATAATTTTACACACACATCCCAGGACAGCATCTGTATCCTTTTCCCTCCTCTCCTGCGAGCGCCCTCCCGCCTCCTCTACCCTCCACAGCAGTAAAGGCCAACACACTTGACCTTGCAGTCCTATTACCTCAGGAACATCATGAAATCCCCTATTTTCTTTTCTTGACCAGGTGCTGCCCTCTAGAGCGCAGTGGTGGTCGATGGGGCTCATCCCTTGCTATGGTGGATTCAGGCCACTGCCTGGTTTCTGTATCAAATAACCCCTTCCCTCAAACATGCATTGTCCCTTTCCTGGTCCTGCAGCTCTGAGCTATGGCACAAACTCAACTGATAAATGCTACACCTACCTATCCAATAGTATGTAGGAAATGCAATCCTTCCTAGGAGGGTGAAATTCTTGGTGCTAATTATCTTCACATAAATCCTACTCAGAGAAGAGTTGACTGAGAACGTACCACTGGTTTTTAATATATACATACTTGATTGAGTCATGCACACGTGTGAGTGTGATCTACCTCTATGGGACCAAAAGAGTTTTATAAGTTTACCTATGTACACATATACAGACACAAATATCTATCATCCAACACGCTGTTTCTGCTTGGGGCTTGTTGTTTTCAAATAAAAATAGAGGACAATTTGGGGGGAGGGTTGCCACTTGCTATTGGACGTGGCATTGCCAGAAAACGGTGAGTCCAAAGAAAAAAACTGATTGGAAGGCATGAGACTGTATTAGCAAAATATGCATTTGATACAACAAACTGACCTGCCCATTTCCCTAAGGCAGCGAGCCTTTATGATCTGTACACTCTTATTAAATAATCTCATTAAATAGGAACACAAAATGTACACATTTACAGTTATTAAATAAGCCGGGACTCTTCTATCTGCAGCCGCATTCAGACACTGCCATGCCTTCGTATTTGAACTTGTAGGTGACGACGCCCTTGTCTAAATAGAGGATAGAGATGGGCTCTAGCTTAGTGGGCACACAGCAGGCTTTGGAAGCCTTCTGGGAATTCTTGAGGTGTACCAAGGCCTGGATAATTGCATGCTTTGTGGGTGTGAGATGCTCTGCCAGGGGGTAGTTGCAAACCCCGCGGCATTCGTAGGCTTCGTATCCAGGTGGGGCGATGATCCAAGAGTCCCAGCCAATCTCCTTGAAGTCAATGTAGAGCGGGGTCCTCTTGCAGTAGTTTCCTTTAGCGTTCCTTCTGATGCGGGCTGTGGAGTCATAGATGATGTTTGACCTCATCTGCAGCAAAGCTTCTTCTCCTGGCCCACTGGAATAACCGTCCAGGCCCAAGTTGTCAAGCTCCAGTAGCTGCTCATGGGCGATCATTTCATTCAGTTCCTCCTTCCGTTCCTTCTCGCTGCTTTGGTCATCGGAAAACACGACAAGCAAGGGGACATGCTTATTCTGGGCACTGGTGTCTATTTCCAGTTGTCCTCTGCCAGCATCCTCACTTCCATCATGTCTGCTCTCGATGTGGACCTCCAGCTGGTGGGTGGATGAGCCTGACTTTTGCCAACGTCTAATGGCATCGGTGACATCGAAAGTCTCCCACTCGCTGTTGGTGCCATAGATCTCCCCCGACACCAAAACCAGCATGCTTCTTTCACCCTCAGTGTCCCCTCTGCTCTCAAGTACCTCGAAAATGGTAATTTTCCGGTCTACTCCATCATATATCATGCGATCTCTCTGCACCAGTGTGTACAACCTGAGTTCGGCCATGATGACCTCTTCGTGGTGAGGAATGGACACATTGAAGAGGAGAGGGTATTTTCGGAGTCCATTAAAACTGGCTGGCTGGGAAAACAGATCTGGGGGGAAAAAAAAGACAAAAATCAGATTTGTAGTGTGTCACAGAGAAAAATAGATGCTTATTTATGCAATAAGAGGGCCTGTCTGTGCGGGAAGCTTGATACAGAGGAACGAGGGGGACCATCAGTGAAAATAAACACAATGTTACCATTTTCCGACAGAAAATACTGAAAGGTCAATGGCAGAATGCTAAACTGACTTAAGCTGCCAAGGCTGAGATGGAAAGCGGCTGCCTTATGAATGGGAGAAACTCTCCCAGTCTTGCTTGCTTTGGTTTCACTTATCAGCCACAGAACTACAGAGCTGGGAGGGACTCTGGAGACTGTGCAGGCAAGCCCCCAATTACCCTAGCCAGTAAAAGGCCATCAAATGGGAGGTGGGGTGGTTGTTCTTTTTTGGAAGCTTTTAAGGGATAAGCAGCTCATGGCTTTCCGTATCTGCATTCATATGAGTGAAGATTCTCCACATGGTTGGCTGAGGACTGGTCTTCCTTAAAGACCCCCATGTAGATCAGGGGTTAGTAAACTATAGCCCATGGGCCACGATGAGCCTGCCACCTATGTCTGGAAATAAAGGATCAGGGAAACAGAACCTGGTCCATTTATTTCTATGTTGTCAGTGGCTACCATTGCACTGCTGTGTCAGAGTTGCGACAACAAATGGCCCACAAAACCCAAAATATTTGCTATCTGTCTGGCCCTTTACAGAAAGAGTTTGCTGACTCTTCCTCTGACACCAATGTCTGACAAGGCCGACAAGATGCCACAAACCAAGGGTGTCACAGCAGTTGAATTTTGGGTGTGTGGACTTCAACAAGGAGGAATGGGAGAAAATGAACCTTGGGATAGATGGGTTGTTTTAGTCTTGTACCCTTAGCAACTGGCATGGAGTTCAGCACATAAGAATCACTCAGAATGTTTATGAAATAAGGTCCTTTAGTCTCAGACATGCATCTCCAGATATTATCACGTTGACTTCCTACATAAGAATTTATAGGTGCCCAGGGTTTCTGCACCCTTGCCCCTGGTAAACATAAGACTATGCCTGGGGGCATTTGTCATCCATCCAAATTCCATGACACCAGAGTGCTAAGGACACCCAATTGAGGGGTTCCCTGTCATCTTTGGCAGTGTTTTCTCAACTGTATACCTAATTCATTATTTTAGTAGGGTCCCTTCTCCAGGTTGTACTCTTAAATATTTTTCTTTAGCTTTATATGATTTTTTATACTCTTTAATGTCTCTTGTAGGCTTGTCCTAAGCAACAACATTCATGAAATGAAGGGATTAAGGTGGTTGTCATGTGGATTTTTTTCTGATCCACATTAATGAAAATGTATAATAATTTTACATGATTCACAGTTTTCTCTCTGTAGGGTACCGCTTAAAATCATCTCCTACACTGCCAGTGGGAAATACTGGTCAATGAGATGAATTTAAACACTCTAGCATGATTCTTAAGAGGCCTTACCCTCTTGATCTATCCATAGTTCCCACTCATCCCCTAGAGTCCCTGGAACATTGTAATCAAACAAGTTGTATTTCTTGAAAGGTTAAAGGAATTGTAAACCCTCCTATTTAGAGTAGACTGATATCTTCACCATTTGCCAAAACATTCCTTTGCCCTGTTGTACACCACACCTCTGGAGCTGTGCTTCTGACTCTTGGAAAGCCTTCTCCCCTCCCTTCCACCTCTCTGGTTGTGACCCCTCCTTGTGGGATTTTCCCTTCTTCACCTCCCTATCTAGAAGTCCACTGCCTTCTGGGTCACTTAAATATCTACTCTTTTTAAAAATTTTTATTTAAATTCTAGTCAGTTAACATATAGTGTAATAGTGGTTTCAGGAGTAGAATTTAGTGATTCTGATATTTATTTTTTATATCTCTCCTATAAGCTTTGCCATTTACATCCTTACATTTCAGTTTTCTTTTTATGAATGGGTCTCCCCAAGCAAAGAGTCACCATGCTGGCAGGGAGCCCAGCTTAAATTCCTTCAATGCCTCCGAGCTACTGGGATACCTTAAACAGAGGCAATGTTTTCAACATATGGACTAGTCGATGATTCTGGACATCACAAAAGATCAAATTGATTTATGGGAATAGCATAGGTCCTTAATACATCAAGTCACTTGAGAGTTGTCCCCTCTTATAAGAATAGAGAGACTTTCCTCTCCTTGGACAGGGAGCATGAGACCAAAAATGGGGGAGTAGACTGGTTGCTCTATGCATGAGAAAAGTGCAGAATGAAAGCTCATGGTCATGGGAAGAGGAGATTAATTACAAAGGAGCACAAGGAGACTTTTGGTGGTGATGATTGTGTTCACTGTGTTCATTGTAGTAATGGTTTCAGTGGATGTTTATAAATACCAAAACCTATCAAATTATATACTTCAAATACCTGCAGATTATTGTATGTCAATTATACTTTCATAAAGCTATTAAAAAATAAGTTCACTGTGTATGTGCAACTATACAAAGTAGTAGATGAAGGTGTTGCATTCTAGGCAAGGGAACTGATGTTTGTTGAGCATATTTAAATATGCCAGTGTTTTGCAAACACTGTTTCATTTGTTTCTTATAAAGACCATTCATTGCTACTGTGTTCATCTTACACCAGAAGAAATCAAGCTTCAATGCAGAGGACTGACTTCCCCAAGATGACAAAGTGAAGTTAGAAGTGGTAGGAATTAAAGTCATGTTTTTTCTACCTTAGAAGTCTACTTGCTTTCCCCTGATTAGTTAGATTGGGAGGAGGGGTTTTTTTGGTTTTGATTGGGGGTGGAGGGGCGGGGCAAGGTGGGGTTGGTCTTCGTCTCCTAGGCAGTTGCACTGTGCAGACCCATAGAGTCAAAAGAAAGTCAAGAACAGTCATTAGTGCCAGCCCAGCTCAGGATCCATGTCCTTGGGGCTGAGCACTCCTCCTGAAGACCCGCAGAGCCCCGAGCAGCGGGGGTGTCCACAGACAGATCCGTTCCGGCTTTTGCTGGTCTCCTGTAATAAGACCCTTTGTAAACTCTACTTCCTGCCCTGCATCACCCAAATCCTCCACGGGAGAAGTGAGAACTAAAAATCTTCTATTTCTCCCTGGGAGTGTGAACATTTCCCACCTACCCTCCAAACAAGGCACCCAGGGCTCAGTGCTAGGAAAGGTTCCCATGGAAGGAGAAGATTTATTTTCAATTCAGACTCACCCTCAAAAGGAATCTGTAATTTCAGTTTGCCATTTCCATTATGTTACTAAATGTTACTGAGTAACATTTCTGATGTGTTACTAAATATCTAAAATTTTGGCACTTACTTAAATTTTAAAGGCAAATGCTATCCTTAGGACTGATCAATACCCACTCCACATTTCCTCTAATGCCTAGAATTTAAGGAATTCCTTAGTAATAGCTAATGATTGTTCAGCAATTCAGAGTAAATAGAGCACTTTCTTACTCATAAACACTTTGAAATCACTTAGTTGTGTTATTTAGATATATTATGCCCAATTTACAGATAATAAAACTGAGATTCAGAGAAATTAAGCTAATTATCCACAACTACTAAGTCAACCTTGCCTCAAAATTCCAAATCCCAAGCTATTTCTGTGTTACCACCTTTCCGCTTTTAAGAACAACTGGTCAACATCAGTCAAAACCCTCTTCCATGAGGGCTGTCATTATCATGTATCTGGTTCATGACAATGGAAATTTTAAAGAATTACTCTCTTTGGAACTACATCTTTTAGCATGCATATTAGAAAAAATATATATATTTTTGCCATCTAGCACCATATTAAATAAAAGATTAACTTGCTAGGTTATTACATTTAGTTACTAAATAAAACTGCGGGGGCTAATATCGTTTTTCTGCTGATATTTAAGGCTTGTGCATTGCTATTCACGAAGACACTGAAATAAGCTGGATCATTAACTGGGCCGTGCATACTTCCTTGACATTATAAAGAGTGATTCAAGGATGTACACGTCACAAAAACACAACAATATTTTAGGAAGAACCTCTAAAATACAAGTTTTTGTCCTGTCTGAATATTTCTTAAGTAAGGTGAGAAAATGGAAACACATTCAAAGTTTGAGTGAAGCACAAGTCATGACTCTGGTTCTTGTCTATTTTCATTCTAAGTAGAAATTGACAGATTTTTTTTTTTTTTTTTTTTTTTTTTTTTGGGTCAAGGACAAACGGAAACAGAGACTTATCTGGAAAATGACAGACAAAGGTATAGAAGTAACCTGACATTAATGTCTTGTATTACTGTGGTTCAAATTCAAAAATTTTAAAGACCAAATTATGATGTCAAAACGGCAGACAGTTTATGACTTTGGATTAAAAGATATTCTTTAGTATCTTTTAATAGCATTTGGGAAATGACCATGAAAATGGTATAGACCAAAATGTGCACTGTTTTTGAGTATCAGTGTACATACACCTTTACATAGATGTGTTCACCCCATCTATATTGTTTGAATTTATCATCTCTTGAAAAAAAAAATCCAAGCCAAATTTTGTCAATAAAATATCAACTTACCTTCATTCTTGAAACTCCTAATGATGTTGGCTGATGGCATGGAGGTCCGATCTGTTGCAAATTTGTTGTAGAGTTCCAACATATACTCGGGTGGGTCCACCTTGGCTGAATCCTGCAAAGGGATGTCAGATAGGTTCAGTGTCTTGAGAAATTCATTTTTCATGCTCTGCAGCAATGTGTTGAAGTCGATACCATCTTGCTCTGAGAAGACATCATCGAAGAGGGGCATATCTTCTTCCAGAGGTGACTGCTCCAGGCTCATGATGGGACTGCCAGAAACCGAGTGAGCCACCAGGCAGAGGAGAGCACACAGCTGCAATTGCAGAGAACCCATGACTCTGCTCAAGCCCCCAGGCCAACCCAGGAAGGTTTAGCTCTCCTGGGCTCTAAGTGGCAGTTTTATCTTGTGCCGTGTTAATGTCTCGTGTCACTGGAGACAAGTTTGGAAACTCTTTGCCTCTCTCTCCCTCCCCCCTACCACTCTTCCTCTCCCCCCAAAAGTCAGGTTGCAGTAATTGGATAACAAAATCCCCTATAGGGGCCTAGCCTTTCTTATCTCCCTAGTGTAAACTTGTGCACTAGATTTTGTTTCTATCTCGCGATCCTTTTTTCTTTTAATGAGCATTTTATAAACATTTCCACATTCTGACACTGGCTAAGAGATAGGACAATTTTCTCCTTGCAGAAGCTCTGCTTCTCTTCCTTTCAATTCACTTCCTTTTGGCAGGAATGCCTAAATTCTACTTTTATGTGATTCGCTTTCACACATGCATAGAATAGATACCGAGAATCAACACAATCCACATCAGTGGCAGATTAATTCACAGATTAATTCAAGTGCTGGGGCTTCCATCTTCACAGCAACGGTTCAGAAGAAAGACCAAATATCCAACACCTCCAAGCTAAGTTAATAACTATAAATGCATTTCTATAACTTTCTAGAACCTTACATTTTTAGAAACAGGGAAGTATAAACTTCGTGGTCAAGGGCCTTTTTCATACAGATTTGATCTGGCTAAGTGGCTTTTGAAAAATAGGGTGAGTGTTTCATTATAAGAGCAACTCAAATTCATTAGGTGCTTTCCTATAAACAGGCGTGGTACTAAGTGCTTTACATTGATCACCAAATGTGCTCCCTATAATCACCCCGTCACAATGCCCATTGCACATATGGGTTGCTAAGGGTCAGTCACTTGCCAGAGGTCACAGAGCCTCAAAGTGACAGAGTCAGGATTTGAACCTAGGCATTCTCACTCTTACAAAAGGGAAAAAAACAATCGGACTTTCAAGCCAGTGCTCCTGGGACGGGAGCAAGGGCAGGGATGCTGAAAGGCTAAGTCCCAGCCTCGCCCTTCCCTGGAGAGTCCACAGTCAGGAGTCAGGGATTTGCAGTTGGAGCTGGACCTCAGGTCCTTCACCGGGGCGATGGATTGTGAGGATGACAAAATCTCTGCCGACTCCATGTTAATGGCTACATCAAATGGGCCAGGTGGCTCCAAGTCAAAGTTTGGGAAACCACATTATGGGACAGGTGAAAAATGTTTCTTTGTCTGAGAAGCAATGGTGAAGTTGACGGTTTGCCTGGTTTAAGAAAGACAAATCAAGTTCATCTGCCTTTCCAGCCCCACTTAGTGGTGGTAGCAGCTCGGTGCGGCCATGATGGTCCTGTGGACCGCCCCCAGAGGCAGTGGGACTGCTGTTCCCCTATGTGTTCAGTGCACTCCCTGTGCAATTCAGGTGCCTGGTACTGTGCTCAGAAGGCTCTGTCTTGGTATTTGGTACACTGGAATACTCTCTCAGTTTCTGAGTTACATTTTCCAACATTTACCCCAATTAGGTCAGCTACAGTACCTCCACTATCCTTTTTCCTGTAAGCTCCCTCCAGAGCTGTCTTCGGATCCTTTCCCCAGCTAAAATGTAAGTTTACAAGAGTTTTTTGAACTGTCTTAGAAAGACTTGTGTTTTGAGGAAAAGTCTCTCCTTAGAATTGTCCAATTGTTCAGTAGCTGTTGATTTTGATTCCATCTTCCGTCTTGGGGAAAGCTCCCGCTCCCACATTGAAGATAGTTGTAGACTGGAAATAGATTATACCCTAGCAGAGCCAAAAGTGGGTGAGTCCAAGCCATCCTGCGGGTGGGCTTTACCAGAAGGTTCCTGACAGCATACCAGCAGGGTCCTTGTATCGTGTCCTGCCTCAAAACAAGCACCCGTTTCTCTTCACACACACAGATGTCAACGCACACTCCAAAACTCTGAATGGCAGGCATGTGCGTGTAACTGCCACAGGACAGCTGAGTAAGTGGCGGCACTTGGAGCCCGGGCGCACAGGCTTCACGGATCAGGAAGAGGCACGGACGTCCTGCCTTGCTGAGTCCTAGCTCTTTGCATTCTAAGGGGAAAGACAGGCAGTTGAGATTTCCTGTACTTGGTGTTAGAGATACTGTTGGGGTTGACTATTTGGACCAGTTTCTGCATCATAAATGTTTATATTTTGGGCAGACTTAAAGATAAAATAGGAAAATGTCTATAAACACATCCTAATGCCTGTGACCTCTTGAAATTCAAGGTCCTTAAGCCCCACACCTGTGCTGGGGTGGGGGAGGAAGGGGATTAGGCTTCATGCATGGAGGAAAGGGGCATAAGCTTCCAGCCTCTTCTAGGCCTGGGATGCCTTGCATTTTAGCTGCAGAGTCTCTATCCCCATGACTTTACCTAGAAGTTTCTCCCAATGGCTCTCATCTGACTTTAAAAGATCCAAATATTTTCACATTCTTTCCTCAATCTTGATATTCTGGATACAATCGATTCTATTACTCTGCCCTGATTATTTATTTTGAATTCTGCTCATTCGGAAGGTGTTGTAATTCATTTAGAGTAGACAGAAGATGACAATTTTGCCAAACCAAAGATGAAAAGCACATCTAGATATTTTAAGCAAACAGCCACGGGTGGAAAGCGAAATATTAACTACATATCATGCTTTGTCAATCCTACTGCAAAATGCTCCAAAGTCTCTTCTTTACCAAGTTTGGGGCCAACTTTTAAAACTAGTTCTAGTAGCTGGACACACCTAAAGGATCTGACTGAACTCCATTAGATTCTCCAAGCGATCTGTGATCAGGGAAGGTTGGATCCATTGGAACTCTGCTGTGCCCGTTAGGACCGAACAGATCCCGAATAAGGATAATCAACAAAATTCTCCTGACCCACCACCGGTCAGTGAAGTTAGGAGGTCTTTGAACATGACTCCAGGGTTTTGGAAATGCTTGCACCTTGGACCCCACTCCAGAAACATGGCGCCACTCTTGCTACTAGCTCAGGAATTTTCAGGACTTTGAGGTAATCCTTCTCAAACCAGGCATGATAATAAAAATATTTAGTAAGCTATACAGGAGGTCCCAGCCAATCAAAACAGATTACAAGTTAGAGTACCAGAGCGATATCCCAGAGACCCCAAGTTTCACTTACTGAGCTCTAGATCTGGGGGAGATTGGGGTGGGATGCTGGCAGAGGGGCTTTGACCTCCACCTATATGGGAATATTTCATTATTTTAGCCAGCACATTACTATCATATAATGTATAACAGGTGAATGCGAGTATCACCCAAATTTCCTAAGCCAGAGCTCTGCAAGCTACATGCTGTTAGCATTTGCTAACTCAGCATGAGGATACACAACCTGCACTGATTATTCCCTTGCCTGTTACTAGAATCTGTTTGCTGGCTGTCCTCTCGTTCTCCAGCCCAGGTCTTGCCCACCGTACTCAGACCTAGGCACCATTTGGGCTGCCTCTGCCCCTCTGATGGCTCAGAGAGTTCCTGCCCTTCTCCTCTGATATCATCTGCCCCAGCGCCTCCTCTAGAATTGGAAACTGCCTCGACCGACAGTGGCATTTCTCATCAAACCAGATCTCAGAGTCTACATTTTCAGTCGGGGAAAGTGTTCCCTTGCCTCTTCTGACCCCACAACATTTAGGTTGCTACTGGCCTGAGGCTTATCAGTCTGCCAAGTGGTTCTCTCACAGCCACACACTTGTTGCCATCTCCTCAACTCAGGTCCTCCTACATCTGTGATTCAAATAGTTCCTTACCTCTTTCTTTCTGTAACTTTCCACATGGGCCTTTCATTCGCCAATAAGGCCTCTCGTGTGAATTCTCATCAATAATTAGGCAAGCGATAAAAGACTTCAGGCCTTTGTCTTTCCTTTGAGAGTTCTTGTGCGCACCTACTATGTGCCAGGAACTGTGCAAAAACAAAACCTGAAGAAAAGGGACCAAATCTATGACCTTGTAGAGTTGACTTTCCAACTGGGACAAGAGAGAGAATAAACAAATATACAAATAAAGCGTCTGTTGAGTGGTGATAAATATAGCAGAAAAGGCAAACCAAAGTAAGAGGATAAGGAATGCCATGGGCAAGGGGTTGCTATTTCACTGTCAAGGCTAGGGTGGGCCTCCCAGGTGCAGGTGAAGGTGCCAGCCATGCAGGCCCCCAAAGGAAGAGCATTGCAGGCAGAGGTTATTAAAGTCAAGTGAGGGGGAGAGTCACAAAGAAGATGAGGTCTATGGATAAGCAGGTGCTGAACCAATAAGGAGGTCATGAATCTTTTTTTAAGGTTTCATTTATTTGAAAGAGAGAAAGAGAGCACAAGCAGGGGAAGCAACAGAGGGAGAGGGAGAAGCAGGCTTCCTGCTGAGCAGGGAGCCCAATGCAGGGCTCAATCCCAGGACCCTGAGATCATGACCCGAGCCAAAACCAGACACGTAACCAACTGAGCCACCCAGGCACCCAGGATTTTTCTTTTTAACAGCCCTACTAGATAGTTACACAACTTTGCCTTTTTCTTTCTGTCACTGACCATGCCATCTTATAGGTTTTTCATATTTCCACCAAGTTTTCACAACCATTACTGTATGAATATATTTACTAACTTGAAATGTGGGTCTGAAAAAGAGAACTTGCCTGTGGAGTGGTCAAATAACATTTATTCTCTGTAGAACACCACCGGCCCGGGAGGTACGTGGAAACTGACAAGTCTGCGCCACATCACCTCTTGCCTGGGTTGCGGTAACGGGCTACTAACTGCTTCTGTCCTCACCTTCTAGCGGTTTATTCTCAACGTGGCACCTAGGTCCTGATACGACATCGTATCATCACTCCTCTCCTCACTCAGAGAAAAAGGCAACATCTAACCAAAGCCCTCATGGCCCTCCGTTACCTCTCTGCGGTCAATGCCCTGCTAACTCCCCTCCAGCCCAGGGGCCTCTCTGGCATTGTTTAAACACTCCATGCGTGTTCTTGCTTTAGGGCCTTTGCCTCGGCTGCTCCTCTGCCTGAAACAAACTTTGCCCTCCCCCCACATGGTCACTGTCACCCACTTCAATCAAGTCTCTGCTCAGAAGTAACCTCCTCCTTGAAGGCTGCCCTGAATGCCCTATTCAAGATGACAGCCTGCTCAGCTCTCGTAAGCCTACTTACCTGCTCTGGCTGTTCTTATCACTCCCAATACAAGACATAATTGATTAATATAGTTTGCACATGGTTTTCTGTCTTTCTCTGACACTTACTCCTTATTGCTTGGCAAGACCACGTGTGCCACGATATCAAGGAACCTCGTTTTGTTCACCCATGTATTGTAAGTGACTAGATCTTTACTTGGCATGTAGTGGTTAACACATAGTCACTGAAGGAATAAATCACAGCAAATATTCAAATATTCTCTTCCTTAGATTACTTAATGTCATAAAAGCACAAATGCCATTTAAAATAAATATCCATTACTAAAGTAGGCCTGCATTTTCTTGAGACCCACTCTATGTATCTAGATGAGTTTTTATACCATAATAGACCACTCACCTAAAACTTCACAAAAAATGAATTTATCGTTCCAAAACCTTATTACCATACACACAATGTGTTTACATAAAGTATATAAAAAGTGTGAAGAAAATAATAAAACTGAAGTAACCGTGTATCCACCACCCAGTTTAGAGTGGAAAAGGCCAGTTACTACATTTAAAACCTATAGTGAGGGGCACCCGCATGGCTCGGTTAAACGTCTGCCTTTGGCTCAGGTCATGATTCCAGGAGCCTGAGATCGAGCCCCACATCGGGTTCCCTGCTTAGCGGGGAGCCTGCTTCTCTCTCTCCCTTTGACCATCCCCCCTGCCTGTGCTCTCTCTCTCTCTCTCTCTCAAATAAATGGGTAAAATCGTGAAAAACAAAACATAACAAAAGAGGGCACCTGGGTGGCTCAGTTGGTTAGGTGACTGCCTTCAGCTCAGGTCATGATCCTGGAGTCCCAAGATCAAGTCCCACATCGGGTTCCCTGCTTGTCAGGGAGTCCGCTTCTCCTACTGACCTCTCTCATGTTCTCTCTCCCTCAAATAAATAAATAATCTTCTTAAAAAAAATAACAAAAGACCTACAGCAAAACCCTTCCCAACTCATTTCCTTCTCCTCAGTGGATGTAATTACTAGACTGAATTTTCTGCTAATCGATTTGTCACGTGTTTATGATTTACTACATATGAACAAATCTCTAAAAATACAAAGTTTAGTTTTGCCTATTTTAGCTTTATAGATAAATTGAACCACACTATAAGTTCTCTTGTGTGACTTGATTTTTGCATACAATAGGATTTTTTTGATGCACATAGGTCAATGCACATGGCCATGGTTCATTGATTTCCCCTACTGCATAGTTATAGGTTTTTTAAATATATAAAGATTTTATTTGTCCATCACACTGTTGATAGACACTTGGATTGTTTCTTCTTTCCCCATTCAATACTGTGCTACCACAAATAATCTTATTGACAACATTTTCTCCCAAATGAGTTTCCCTTCTTTTTCTCACAGAAGGAGTTCTGTCATTCCACATCATTACCAACTTGGGTTGGCTGACTTCAAGGACTCTGTTTGTGGCTGATGAACTCCCTCTTCCCTTGCTCTCCTCATTCACTCCTGGCATCTGCAACAGAGCATAAGATCGTCTTCTGGACAAAAGGCATAGTTTGATTTGGGAAGCAAGCACTGGTTTAAAATATTGTGTTGGCTCCCACAAGGACATAATGAATGATTGAACCCATGTAAATCATGATACCCAGGAGCAAAAATGTTATTGAGGACAGGAAAGGAGACTTAAATAAATGTGGCAACACTCCAAGTTCATGAATAAGAAGACAACATAATAAAGATGTCAATATTCCCTAAATCAATACACGGCATCAATAAAATTTCAGTCACAATCCTAACAGGACTTTTAATAGAACTTGAAAAGATAGCCCTAAAATTTAAATGTAGGCACAAAGAGCTAAGAATATCTAACATACTCTCGGAGAATTGGATGAGAGACTTTTCTTACCAAATATTAAAACCCATTAAAAATCAGCGATAATCAAGATGATATTGTGTTGTTATAGAAATAGATCAAAACAGAGAAGAGCCTGGAAGAAACTCACAAATACGAAAAAATAACATATAATGGCTGGCATTTTGCAGGTTAGTGGGAAAAATGTCAGTGATTTGATAAATGGTGCTGGGATAATTTATTGGAAATATTGATTGCCTATTTCACTCTTTATGCAAAAATAAAATCCAGATAGATTAAGGCCTTACTATGTAAGAACAATTTTGAACCTTTGTGTTGGTGCTCTAGAGGCCCTGGGGAGAAGTTCTGGGAGAAGGGTGCTTCTCTTCCAAAGAACTAGTACCTCATCTACGAGCTCCAACTCTTGAAAATAACAAGAAGATAAATGGTTATCTTATATCCCTTTCTTCATAAAAAGAAGAAAAGACAGCCTCACATTTAGAAGAAGCATATAAATTAATATGATCCATCAAAACTCAGAGACAAAATACTATTATGATTATCAGCTAAAAAAAAACTTCACCAAGAATTTCTTAGAATAATGAGTTCCCCAATTACATTTTAAATGGAGTTTTTGTTTTTTTTTTGACTTTCAGAAACACATTTATTCATGGAGAGAGACAAGCTTTTGCATGTTACCAAAGATTACATTATCTGTATCTTAAGTAACATTTTCATAGTTCTCTGAAGCTAACAAAATCTCTTTTGGCATGTGCTCCTTAAGTAGTAAAGGCTGAAAATGAAAATGTCACTGACCTAGGAGATCTTAGGAGTGGCATAGACTGTCCATCAGCGTGCTCTTGGGATCACTCAAGGTGTTTGACAGCTGTGCTAAGCAACCATCCAGAGTGCAAAGACAAAGACGTAAACTCAGCCAGGGCTCTCTGCCACCGCACTGAGATAAGTCAAGCCCTTTAACACCAGAGGCTGCTAAGGGTTTATTCCACACACTCTCAGCAAGATAAGCTGCCATTCACGCCTCACAGGACACTCAGATCTGGAAAGCAGCTTAGAGGAAAACTAAAGAGACACGAGTAAGTATAATTATTTCGGGGTAGGAAACTAGTAGGTTTCTGGTTGTTTAGACTCCAGCTCCATGAAGAGCCATAAAAAGCATGTCTCCCAGGCTTTCCAAACATGATAATGGGGAACAGGAGAGAGGAGTAACTCCAAGGTCCTACACGACGTCCCACTGTGTGTCAGCCATTTGCCCCCATGATCCGAGACTCATTTTGTTATGGTGGAATTCCTTTCCCCATTCCACAGAAGAAACTGAGGTCCAAACGATTAAATGAACCCCCCTAAGGTCATAGAGAGTAGAGATGGGAGGAACTTGGATTTAAACTCCCTGTTTCCTCTGATTTGTCCAAACAGGCTCATGGTCCATATGGTTGGGCTGTGAGAAGGTGAATAGGGCATGATATAAAACCTTGACTGCATAGTTAATCAGGTGGGGAGTGCTGGACTTCTCTGTGCTAGCTCTTAATGTGGTTTACCTGCAGGCGGAATGCATACTTTAAGGTTTTTAGGTTTCCGAGACGGTTCTAGTTTCCAATGTTTCTGTTCTGTCCTGTATACCCAGGACAAGCAAAATATGAGTCCCCTTTCTTTTTTTCACTAAGAAAGTATAGTCACCTTTTCTGTAGAATTCAGTGTACATATATTTTGCACACACATTCCTTCTTTGAGATCACCACCAGGAACTTCCCTGGAGGGCTACAAGGTTAGGGCAAACACGCCCATGATATTGAACTTGGAAAGTGACCAGTGTAAGTAAGATGATGGATACCTGGAAGGAAAAAAACAAATAAACATGGTTTTGTTTAAAAAGAGCCATTTCCACCAAATCAGTTTGTGAATATCAGTGTCCTAGTCTGAGAATATATGACCATAAGGAATGTTATCAAAGTAACCCCTTGTTCCCCAGTTTCATGAGCCACCAAGGCAAATCCTAGAACTGAGAATCGTTGCCTCTGAAAGTGGGAAGGAACACCAGAGGTCAGCATAGCTGGCCCCAGATCTCTGCAGGAAGAGAGGAGGAAGGGGAAAGAAATCACTGAGACCTCCTTATCAATGGGCAGGCACTCTTCTGAATACTTTCACTTCACAAGTTCAGAAGGTTGCATGCCAGAAGAGCTTCTTGGAGAAGGTCTTCCGTATCAGAGTGATAGCCTAAGTGTGTTGTGACAGCACCGTTGCTGGGCATCGTGCATTTCCTTGTAAAATCACAGTCTGCATGTGACCCATCTTCATTAAATGTCATGCATACAACAAAGAATAAAAGTAACTTGAAGCCACGGATAAATTTTGGACTTAGGTAATGTTGGAACAGCAAATCTATTTATGGAATCAAACTTCTGGTTTCTAAATGAAGGGAGATGGTCACTTCTGCCTTAAAAGGCTTCATTACCCACCCCCACCAAGAAATGTCTTTTCATTATTTCCCTTCAAAGGAAAAAGGTCAGGTTACAGAGTCAAGTTCCAATCTAATCACATGATGTCATAAGACAGCAATTCTGTTTAAACGATCTTTACAAAGCAATGTGAATATATGACTGGAAAAATGACAAAGTGAATTTTAGATAAGTACCTTCAGTGAAGCATGTTCTGGTACAATTTACTTAGTGTGGAAGGCCAGGAGACCAAAGCCATTGATACGGTTGTTCGCATGCCGTCCAAAATTATTATTAGTGAACTATCTATCAAGGCTTTGTGTTTTAGACTTGTTGGTTAATTACCTCTGGGGATTTTGTGCAGTTGGGATTGAAAACAGCATCTAAAAGGAATTCTAGTGAAGAATAACAACAAAATTCTTTAAATAGCCAACCAGACAGCTAAATGGAGTTCGGCTAGATGAATAATAGAGAATTATAAGAGTTTTTAAAGGACATTTCTGCAGTTGCCTGATTCTGACACTCTTAACCATACAGCAATCATCGGTTTAGCTAATATGAGGCACTGGTGTAATAAAGCCAAGTGACCAAATTTGTGATAAAAGAAATTCCAAAATATGCAGCCCCAAGCTGTTATTCCAGGCATAAGAATGGTCATTCTCTGCTGCATGGTTAACATACTTGGGAGTTCTATCAGCTTTCCTGAGATAAGATAAGAATGCCTGTCTTGTGAATACCACGGACAACTTGAGGGCAGAGGCTGTATTCCATTCATTTATCCTTGGAACCTAGTATGAAGCTTGGCACGTAGTACCTGCTCAATGAAATCAATGAACAAAGGAGCATATTTCTGATATTTCCCCATTCCATACTTATCCTCTTATATTTTATATACTACTATACAGAGAATTAAGCTGAATGTTGTTCAAAGGAATCTATATTCAAATTAAGGATACCAACCTACCTAAATGTCTCACTCTTCCTCAACTCTGTGGATGCATTCTAACCCCTAAAAGTATTTATATCTCTTGCCACTTGTCATCCATCTTCTGTCCCGACCCACTGCTCTCCTATGACTACCTACTCTCCTTTCTCAGGAGTCTCCTTTGAAAATATTGAGGTTCTCCTCTTGACCATTTCTTTATGGAATGAGTGTGTTAGTCATAATGGCCAGGGTTTGACCTATGGGAATTCTGGTCCTCTGAATGGCGGATAAGACCAGAAGGATCTGGGAATCCTCTAATTAGGAGGGCACATCCTTCCCAACCTCTGACTCCCTTCCCTAGGTCTTCAAGATGGTCTTCAAGATGAAGGTCTCTGTACCCTTGTTCTTAATGTGTTTTCTATGTAGTCATTATTTCTTCTACAGTAGATTGGATTGTGATCCAAAAGGAGCCAAGGTGACTGTTGCTACCCCTAAGCTTTGAACATATGCATATAGCCGGAGAAAAGGCGTTCCTCTGCTTGGTCCAGTCCAACTCTCTGGGCGACTATATTAGGTTTGGAGCACACCCCTCATGGAAACAAAATGGTTTTGGTTGGAAGCTCCCCCTGCTCCATAAATGTTGTTTTCTGGAGCTTGTGGTGGTGACATCAGACAGTTCTCTCAGGAGTCAGGAATCTTGAGCCCCAGCCAGAGGCAACTTATCATGGCTAATAATTCATCATTCACCACCAGCACTAGAACAAATGTTTATTAAGCACCTACACTGTGTAATGCACAGTGCCACAAGGCTGGCAAGGAAACGCACCACACTGGCCACCCTGACAAGCATACCAATAACAATAAAAGGCTGCTATTTGTTTAGGTCTTTCTCTCTGCCTGGCATCGAGTCCCATGCTTTATGCTCATTCTCTCATCCAATTGTCCTCCCAACCCTACGATCATCATCTCCATTTTATAGATGAAGAGTCTGGTCAGAGGGCCAGGAAGAGGAAGATCTAAGATTGACCCCAGCTGTGTTCACTCACAAAGCCCAGGCATTCCCTTCAACACAGCATTCCCCTAAGAGGGGGGGAATGGATGGAGGGGAGACAGGTGACAAAGACAGCACAGCCGGGAGAAGGAGGAGAAGTCATAGGGAGCAGAACATTGTCTATGATGGAGGGAAAGAGGAAAAGATGGAGGGAGCTATAGCCACATGTGAGGTAGAAGAAGTTAGAGAATTTCATCCCTAATATCCTCCACTTCCTCTGGGAAGTGAGAGGCAGTGTCATCTGGTAAGTAAAATGAGTGTAAGGACAGGGCAGGGGGTATGATGAATGCTTTAATTGTTTTAAGGTTTGATGATGATGAGAATAATAATATGATGAGAGATGATGAATGAGAGGGTGAGAATAATAATATGATGATGAGAATAATAATAATAATGAGATGATGAGAATATGATGAATAATAATAATGATGATATTGATAATGGCAAATATGGAGTCCACCGTGTGTCTGACAATGCTCTGATCTCTTCACATGAGTAATTCTTTTTCATTCTCACAATTCAAAAAAACTGGAAACTGAGGCTCAAAGAGATATACACTAGACCTACTGTGGAACATGGTACCAAGTGGTGGAACTGGGACTTAAAACCCAGACATTTTGCCTCCAGAACCCAAGCCACTGAGGGGAAAGTGAGAAGCTTTGTAGGGACATGTGGAAAGATAACTTCTAACTTACTTTTCAATTAAAAGATAAAAATTGAAAGTAGTGGTCTGAAGGGGGCATGGGGGCAATTTTTCTCATAGCACTCTTGAACTGAAAACGGGACAGCAAGGACACCATGTCAAGGAAGTAGTTGAAACCGAAGTTCAAGAGAGAAATGAGTTCATATACGTATGAATGCATTGTAGTTTCCAAAATACACCTCCTATACATATAAAGCATCATAGTTTCCAAAATTTTGACCTAGTGAGTGATACAATTCACCACATATGTAAATCCCAACCATTATGAACGTCCCTAAAATATATCATTTCCCTCCATCAAATACAGTAAAATATAACATAAATTTTAAGCAACCTTTACAGAATCTTAACCGGTCCATACAAGAAGAACCAGAGCCATTTCCATTTCCATGAGTGGCCCACTGCTTTCTATGCTCCTCGGAAGGAAACTTCTGCAGGGTCTTACACCCTCTGCTGCGTGCTCTACAAGCTTGTGGCTTCTGCGCCTTCTCCTTTGGCAAGTCTTTACTCTGTGATGCTGTCAGAATAGTGGTACCCCATGTCAGCTGGTGATTGAATCTGTACATTGCTACTTTTTTTTTTTTTTTTATTCCTTTGAAACTGTGTAGATTTTATTTTCACCTTCGTGGCTTGAAAGCACAGAATAAAATGTATTGCCCAGATTCTGGCACATTTAGCCTAGGACTTCCTATGGTCAGAAAACCTTGATCCTTGCTCTGATAAGGCCATTTTATCAATCCCTCAAAAGCCTTACTTTTGCAATCAATAAACAAGGGAAATGGTGCTGGAAATAATAAGGTTTGGTTCTAATCATTGTTATTACTAATGTAGAGATCAATTCATCTCCCTGCTTTGAATCTCTTTATTATCCCCCCCCCCTTTAGGTAAAATCTTGTTTTAAAATTTAATATCTACTCTACCTTTTATCATGTCCTAAGTTATGAATCAAATCCTTTTGAAAACTAAGAAATTATTTTCAGGGATTAAATGAATACACAGTTAACCCTCATTCAGTGAGAAGCTCCATTCATGGGAATGGCCCGTTTCTTTTATGCCAGTTAACATAGCCATTAGAATATTCCACGCAAGAGAAGCTCAAACCCTGAACTCCAACCAAGTCTCCATTTTGTGTCTGAAACAAGAAAAAACGCCAGTGAGAAGCACAGTCTGCACCCCCCAGAGAAATGCAGGATGCCTGCAAGCCTGTCCTCTCGTGGCTGCCTGGGTGTGAATGATGTGAGCAGAGTCGACAGGGGTGAGGTGAAGGAGTCTGAATGAGAAATCCACCACTGTTACAGTGTGCACTTAGGAGTCATTTATTTTCTGTGTCCTCTCTCCTGCCTTCCTTCTTTCCTTCCTGCCTTTTCTCCTTCCTTTTTCCTTCTCTTACCTCCTTCCTTCCTATCTCCCCTCCCTTCTTTCCTAAATATGTGCTTTGAGTGCTTTAGGTTTTTCAGTTTTTAAAATACATATGTTAAGGAAGGAAAACGTGCCTAGTACAGTACTCCCGGTCCGTATCAACGTCATCAGACCCTCACGGTCGCCATATGGAAAACCATCCTCTTTATATAAATGGGGAAACCAAGATGCCGAAGGGTAAAATGACCCTTCCCGGATAAAACCCTTGTCAAAGACCTCTTACAGTGACCATGAAAGTGAGGAGTCTTAACTAAGATGAACGAGGAACCAAGCAGGGACTTTTCCTTTTTTTGTAGGAAAAAAAAAAAATGTGCTGGGCAGCAAAAGAACAATAAATCAAGGAATTTGGTTAATGGTTTTAATAATTTCAGACACCTGATATAGGTTTCATTATTCTATAGAATTTTTGCTGACACTATTTTAACACTTGGAACCAATAATTCAGCCAAAACTAAGCACACTGACATCGAGTCTCCCTCAAATATATGACACCTGACTTTCCGCTATAACAATCTGCAAATATTTCTCACATAATATAGCTCATGTAAGCCCAAACACAATGTAGTCTCCCTATTTTTCCAATGAAAGATTTAAAAAAAATAGACTGGGGGTGTAGGGACCTTGAATACATATCTTTTCAGAATATAGATGAAACAGTCAAATGCTTCCTTGTTATTTCATTTAATAATTTTAATGCTTATATGTTTTAAATGTTATAGAAAACAAAACACGAGTTTAGAATTGTTTTCATTTGCACATTTTTCAAAATTGCAGGAAATCTCCAACTTCAGTGTCATCACGTGAGCCATTGGGGGGGGCATTTCGCACATTTTCCGGACCACCCCATGTCCCCTGAGACACCTGCAACATCAGTCTGCCACTAGAAGACTGATCCCAGGGGCGCCTGGGTGGCTCAGTGGGTTGAAGCCTCTGCCTTTAGCTCAGGTCGTGGTCCCAGGGTTCTGGGATGGAGTCCCACGTTGGGTTCTCTGCTAGGTGGGGAGCCTGCTTCCTCCTCTCTCTCTCTGCCTGCCTCTCTGCCTACTTGTGATCTCTGTCTGTCAAATAAATAAATAAAATCTTTAAAAAAAAAAACAAAAAACAATACTGATCCCAAATATGGATTTGAAGAATACTGACTCTTAGTCTTTTCAGTTTTCCTGTGATGTTTGTGTATGAGCTACCTAAGTAACCACATATTTTATTGCTGCTTTTTCTTAAAATATTTTCTTTATTTATTTGACAGACAAAGATCACAAGTAGGCAGAGAGAGAGGAAGGGAAGCAGGCTCCCTGCTGAGCAGAGAGCCTGAGCGGTCCTCGATCCCAGGACCCTAAGATCACGACGTGAGCTGAAGACGGAGGCTTAACCCACTGAGCCCCCAGGTGCCCCTATTTTATTGCTTTTTAAAGTAGATCTTTGAAAGGTTTCTCTTTTTTTCTTCCTTCTGACATTCAGTGGTCGTAACTGGGAAGCACACTTCCAAGAATAATGACAAAATTTGGATTACACTTCTTTGCCTTGTTTTTTTAAAAAAATTAATTCAAACAGACCTCGATAAATATCCATCTGAGGTCGTTACACTGTCCAAGCAGTATTTCATGGGTCAAAAGAAAGTGACTGAGACAGTCTCTGTAGCACGAGGCTTTGCAAGGGCTCAGAATTTTAGCCGCCTTCTCTGAGCAGCTGACATTTAGACCTCTGAATCGGGATTATTTCGGAATGGACCATGTATGGGGAAAAATGTGGATAATGATGGTCATTCCAGAGAAGGCAGAAATGAGGATCTCAGATTGGAAACTAATTTTAGTTATCCTGCACATGCTCAAGCTATTGTCACACTTCCCTGTATCTCTCTTCTCCCTGAATGGTCCACTCGTGTGGCAGGCAGTGCCTGATAGCATTTATGGGTATCTTCGTGATGCTCTTCCCAGCATGCTTTGAAAGAACTCAGCATTGCCCTCTGGTACGAATGACTTACGAGAACGACTTGTAGCATTCCATTGCTCAAAGAGCATTGAGAGATGTCAGAATTCTGAAACAGCTGTGGGAACTGTTGCCAGCACGCATCTTGCGAGCAGAACTTACAAGAGTGGTGGATTGCAATGCCAGAACTTTGTGAAAATGTATTCGTCACAAGATGGAGTCAAGTGGTTCACACATTGGTGTTTTATCAGTTGTTGACCGTTGTTAGTAAACGCAGAGGTATCCTACCAAGCAGATCGCCTTTGCTCAAAGACTGCCTGAATCATTGAGGCAGTCGATTTTTTTCTTTTTAAAGTAGGGGCTTGAACTCACAACCCTGAGTTCAAGACGTGAGCCGAGATCAAGAGTCGGATTCCTAAAGGGCTGAGTCACCCAGGTACCCTGAGGCAGTAGAATTCTGCCTAGAATGTATTAGTCAAGATGGGGCCCGTTCATAGTCCACATAGCTCTTCCACTGCTGTTTCATACTGTTACTCAATTTTCGTGAGCTCATATCTCATCCCTTAACTAGTTTATGGATGGATCCTGGGACTGTCTGAGACCTGCGGGAAAGAGGAGAGCTAACTAACCATGGAAACTAGATTCTGGTCCAGCAGGCTGAAGATTCTTGATAGTGATCTGAGATTACTCACTAAAGAGGAATTGAGTGGAGTGCTTTTCAGAACCTCTGGAAACAAAATTAGATAAAGATGATATTCACTGGGAGATGTTACAATGTGAGGGGAGAATGACCTGTACCCTTTGGAATATAAAACAAAGATAAGGAAGGGTTTTCATATTTGGGCATATTTTTATTAGCATTCATCATTCCTTTCTCTGCCCTCCAATTTTATTAAGCACACACTATACACCAGGCACTTGGAGAAGGACTTCTCTGTTGCTTAGCTATTACATTCTCCCCAATTTCTTTAATATTTTATTTAGTACAATATTTAAGAGCATAGTCTTTTTGTGTCACACAGAGTTTTTTGCATATCACACAATAAGACCTCTTATTGACCCTATGAACTTGAGCTGATTACTGAATCTTTCTGAGACTCTCTTTTCCCATCTATAAAATGGAGGTCAAGGGATGCCCGGCTGGCTCTGTCCGTGGAGGGTACAACTGTTGATCGGGTTGTGAGTTCAAGCCCCGTGTTGGGCATAGAGAGATTACTTAAAAATAAAATCCTTAAAAATAATAATAAATAAATAGATTGGTAAATAAATAAATAAATGGAGACCAAAATACTCCCTCCTTCATGGGGTTGTTGTGAGACTAAACAAGATTATGCTTATAAAGTAGCTTAAACCCAAAGTGGGTAAATGGTAAGTATTCGCTATCACTATTTAATGCAAATTTTTCATTTTTCCATTAGATTGAACTATTTGAAACTGCCATTTTTGTATGTCAAAAATAGTAGAATGTTGGTGACTTTATATGGTTCAACTTCATGTATGTTGTGTTTGCTAGAAGGACTTATGTTGGTTGTCATTACAGTTGAGGAGACTGATCTCCTAAATAGTATAAATAAGGAAAGGAATATGTTATCCAAAGACTGAAGGTCTTTTTAAGTTTGTTTCAAATTGTAAGCTTATTTCATTCAGGATTACACTTCTTTGTACAACTGAGCACTTAATTTAGGGCTCTCTACCTAGAAGATGATTAAAAAATATTAGAATAATGAATTTATACATATGAAATACCTGAACTTTAGGAAGCAACCAACTACTGAAAAAACAAAATCACCCTATTGCTGGGGAGCCTGAGTAGCTCAGTGGGTTAAGCAACTGACTCTTGATTTCAGCTCAGCTCATGATCTCAGGGTGGTAGGATCGAGCCCCTCTTAAGATTCTCTCTCCCTCTGACCCTCCCTGCTCTCTCTAAAAATATTAATTAATAAATCAATTAATTAACTAGTTTTTAAAAACTTAAAAACCCCCTAAGATCAAGTTGACACAGTCATTTCAAAAACATGAATAAAGAGAATATTTCTGATTTCAGTTGACCTGGTTGAGTTTGGGAATTAGATCTATCCTATAGAAACCATTTCACTTCAATCCAGTGATTCCTGATGAAAAATAAGGCTGTGCAAATGCCAACATGGAAATAGAAGTTAGGTCAAGGGTGAGGGTTGCAGTCATATCCCTGTCCTCTCCAAAAAGAAAAGAGATCCCATATCAGAAATCAAAGAAGCTAGAAGTTACAAGGCTCTGTCTCCAGCCAGGAGACACCTGAGAGCACCATGCAAAATCAAAGGAAGCTTAGGTTCTTCACGCCTCAACCCACATGCCAGACCTAGCTGTACTGCTAGGTCTGAAACTACCCCTAACAAGAAATGCACCTTTGGTCCCTGGTTTGGGTCCAGAGGTAAGAGTTAAGTAATGAATGGTTGCTTTGATACCTGGTCACTGGATGTACTCTCGGGGGAGTTGTGATGAAAGAAGAATTTAATACATAAATGTGAATTTAGAATATAAATCAGGAGGGTGTTTGCAAACCTATAGAGACAGGAAGTAGATTAGTAGTGACAAGGGTGGGGTGGAGGTGAGGCAGCTGAAGGGTGTGAGGTTTCTTTTCGTGGTGTTGGAAAGAGTCTCAAGTTGCCCAGCTTTGTGACTTTCCTAAAAAGTACCAGATTATACACTTTAAATGGGTGAGTGATGTCGTATGTGAAAGATATCTCAATGCAACTCTTTCAAAATGCAAAGGAAAAGGTGAAAGAGAAAGGTATTTTACAAACCTTTATCCCTACCATGGAGGTATATAACTTTGGTAAGCATTTTGGTGTGTAAGTCCTCTGGACTTTTTCCCATGCTCTAAGACCTGTTTAGTAACCTGTCTTTTTAAACTTAACCATGTAACTTGCATATTTTTAATGCCAAGGTACATTTACATCATTTTCATTAAATGGCTGCACAAAACTCTATTTATTTACATAGACCTACATTTGCTTAGCTGTTATCTTATGATTAAATATTAGGTGGTTTCCTTTTCTTTTCTTTACCATTTGCATATGTCTTTGTACTTAAAAAAATTAACCTGGAAAATCTCTAATAAACAGACTGACGAACCCATAACACGTCAGTGGCACAAGCAGAAAATTTGACTTTTTTCTTGCTTTTAACACAACACAGTCTCTATGATAGATAAACACTTAACTGTGTTCCCGGCACAGTGCTTTGTGCTGCGGGTGCTACAAATCACACTAATTATCTGTCCTCAGTCCAGCCTTGAATCACCACTTTACGGGCGATATTTCTAATTCCTTTAGGTAATAATTCCAAGATAATAGCATATCTTATACCAGACAGTAGTTCATTTCCCACGGCATATTTTGCTATCATAGCCTATACCCTAGAATCCAAGAATGTTAGTGCCCACAGATCATCTGTTGAAACCCTACATCATTATATTGTCGAAGTGAACCAGTAGGCAGAAAGACGTTTAATGCCTTTCCCCAGAGGACTTAGTCAGTCTCTAACAGAGCTGAGATTTGAACCCAGCTCTTCGAGAGTCCAGAGTATTTCCACCACAGGACATTGGCATCCCCCAGCTAATCCCTGCTCTATGATAACCCCCATCCCCCTCAACTGTCCGGCTCTAGAACCCTTCTCCCCATCAGCTGGTGCTGTGAGAGTAGAAGTTGGATATGAAACAAAATTCTGGGTTTTTTCCACTGCTAATTACAGTTAGAAATCGGGAGACTGCTATTAGCTAATGCAATTAACACTAAGATGTGAACGATATTAGGGTTAATCTTTCAGGAAACATGCATATTTTAAAAGAGAAGTCACCAACAATTTGTACTTTTTGCATACTTGCAGCCCTTGGCCATTTACAAAGTACTTTCAAAAGGAGCCGCATAGTAGTAGGAGATCTTATTGTACGGATGGACTGATCCGAGGCTCAAGGCCAGGCCTTCCTTTGTCTGGACAGAAATAGCAGGTGTCAAAACTGGAGCAGACACCAGATCTCCCCTCACTTAACCCAAAACTCCTTCCTCTCACAAATTATCCTAATGAATGGGTGGGATGTCTGTCCAGGTATTTTTGAGCAAACTACACTCTCCCTTCCTCCAACAAGAATAGGAGGCAACCACCTGGCTCTTTCCTTCTGAAAATTTGTTCCCCCAACCCCACTCCTGACGGGAGAAATCTGGGCTCCTTTGACAGCTGACTTACAGACTTAGATGACAGACCATTTCCTATCTGCATGGGGCCAGCGTTCTTTATGAAGTTCACCAATGAGCACAAGAGGCATTCCTAACTGTGCTTATTTACAATTCAGCTTTAGTGGAGACCAGGTTGAAAGATTCAAGGGAAACGGATACGAAATGTTTAAAAAAAAAAAAAAAAAAAAAAAGAAGGATTTTGTACTTCTTTAAAACAGTTACGCCCAGGGAAGCAAGAGCTCCTCCTAATCCTCTCTGCATTCTTCCCCATGACCCAGGCTGCCACTTGCTGCCCGCGTGAGGATCACGCTCTTTACATCACAGGGACTCATCCGCCCTGACACATCCTGGTCACTGCTTCTCCTTCCAGCCTTTCAACACCAAGTCCTGGACACACATTCCTTGAGAGGCTGCGGGCGGCGGCCCCCGTGCGACAAGTGGCCGCGCAGTACGAATGCTCAGCACAGTCCAGCCCAAGCTGCGGAACGGGTTATCACAGATCAAATTCCTGCTGCAGTCACTTCCTCTCCTTATTGGGGAATCAGGGCTGGGCTTGAGGCATGGGCTGGACGGACGCCCTTGCTGTGCACCAGCAGTCCTAAGAAGCATGACTTCTCGGCAGTGTGAGCTGGGAGGGAGCCCTCAGTGGTGCTAACGGTGGATGCATCCAGAGAGAGAGAGACCTGGCCAGCCTGCGGCCCTTCGGCCATGCACACACTCATCCACAAAGGCCAACCGAATGCCTGCATTGGCCAGACCCAGCTGGACACAATGGAGAGGGACAGTGAGGTCTGGTCCTTGCCCCTGAGTAGGGTGAGTGGACAGTGTGATAAAAACACCGTGTGCAGGAATCCTGAGCTGTCTCACTGTAAGGGCATCTAGGGATGATTAGGTTTTTCCCCGCAAGACTGACCCTCAGCAGTTTACGACCTGTCTCCCTGCCTCCCTGAATGGGCTGTGCAATTAAGATTAGAACCCAGAACCCAATCCCGCTAAGCACACTTCCCACCTTCCCCACAGACACCCCTCCCCACCAAGCCCAAAGGACAAATCAGAGAGAGAATCTCATAGGGTCTTTATTCACAAATGGTTTTTATCATTTCTGGTTTAGGTCATCACAGCTTGTTGAGACTGTCTTTGAACAAAGATGATCTCCTCGGGAATACGTTTTTGGTGTAAACGTATCAGGGTGTCATTCCCAGATGTATTCCCTTCAACTTCAAGCCGGTTCGAGTACTCACCGTTACAAATATTCAGCTAGTACAGGGTTAAGGTGGAAGGAGCTCTCCTCTCCTTTATCTTGCAAAGAAATAAGCAAGGGTGCTATTTCTAGTGTCTTTCCTTGCCTTCCTGAACAGTTTCTTCCTAAACCCATTAGGTGAGGTCCGGCAAAGCAGGCATGCAATCCGGGAAGGATGGAGAGAGAAGGGAAGCGTGGTAGCCTAGAGTGGGGAGTCTGGGTCTGAGTGGGGCGAGAGGGCCATCCCACCAGGGATGACTATGGGGAAACTGGTTACTGAAGGATGACTGAGCAAATAAGGAAATATATTAAGGATAACAGGAGCCAGGTCCCTCACTGTCAGAGAAAGGAGTTACAAACACGGAAGGTAAAACGCTATTATAATGAACTCTGTGGTATTAAATTTTAAATGAAGGTATTATTATGAACTATGTTTTTTAATAGATATAGATACAGATATAAATGACATAGGATTGATACGGATGATTAATAAATTATCATTATCTGCAGAACAAAAATGTGACATATTTACATCTGTGTCTCCATCTATTTCTACAAATGCATGAATATTTCTAACTAGGTATAGACATACATATACTCCCTACTCTGACCACTGAAAAGGCCCAAGAGCAGAGACACTGAAATAGCAATGAGCATGGCTAGAGCTCAGAGCTGACCTCCGGAACACCATCCTCCAACAAAAGGACCCAGTGTTCCCTGAAGAACTGCTCCCAGAGCAGGAACAGGAAAATTACAAGAATGAGCTTGCTCAAAAGACAGTAAATAAGTGCTCAAGGAAATGGAAACCAGTGTGCAGCACTCCCTCTGGGCAAACTGGTGAGAATTTGAGCATCCAGTAACTCATGATGGTGACCCGTTACAACCCATTGAATAAAATAGGAAACCGAGAGTCCATACCATAGAAACAAATGAATGAATGAATGAGTGAATGAATGAATGAATAGGCTATTCAATGAAAAGTGGGATATTTACATAGTTCCCAAGTATCTCTCAACCAGATCCTCATTAAGTATAAAGGGGAAAAGAATTCTCTCTCAGGGGAAGAGCTTTGTAGAAGCTCTTCTACAAGATCCCGGTGAGCCTGGTGAGCACAGAATTCAAGCGCCACCTGATGGGAAGCAATGAGGAGAAGACAGCCTCGCTTTGGCAATGCTCCAACCAGGGAGTGTACCCTGGATCCAACCATAAGGAAACATCAAATAAATGTAAATTAAGGCATGCTCTACGAAATAACTGATCTATGACCTTCAAAAAAAGTCATTAAAGTGAAGAAAAGACTGAGGAATTGTTTCAAACGACAAAAAAACATAAAGGCATATGACAACTACATGTAATTTGTGATTCTGAATGGGGTCCTTTTTCTATAAAGAACCTAAATGAGACAGTTGGCAAAAGGGGATTGAGGGCTGGGGGTTTGATGGTAGCAGTGTACCAGTGTTCACTTCCTGATTCTGATGGTTGCATTGTGTTTATGTTAAAAAAAAAAAATACCCTGGTTTGTAGGAGATACAGATAAGGTTTCACTGGTAATGGGCATCAGAGTGGCAATTTACACTCAAATCAACCGGGAAAATAAAGTTCATTTTTCTCTGCTTTCAGCTCTTGTATAACTTTTTGTGTCAGATAAAAATAAAGCAATAATGTGGAACTGGTACTCCTCTGTGAACATGAAGGAAGCATTGTGCTCCTGCCTATTTTTTCTTATTTACCTTGTCTTGTGAACCCCACTATTCCCACCGAACGAGACCATCAAAATGGGATGTTAATTTTTGTGCTCAATCTTGTGGTATTATGTCGAACAATAAAAGCCCCTAAGTGGTGAGCATTAGAGCATTTACCTCTTTAACAAAGATGTGAGAGGGAGGAACATCGCAGCTGGCCAGCCACTATTTACGTTTTTAAAATTAGACATCTCAACCGAAGCGAACCAGCTCTGGTTCTCAGGCTTTGTCTGAGAATAATCCTGAGTAGACCTCTCAGTCGGGAGGTAATGACCAGCATGGGAACAGGGTGGGGGTCTGTTGGCTCCCTGAGAATCTTTTTTTCTATGGCCGTGGCAGTGAAAACCTGTGTCCTTTGTGCGCATGCGTCCATGAATGCTTGGGTTTGTGGTAGTGGGGAAGGGGGAAACTCTGCAATGGTCTGCATTTGACCACACCTTCTAGCTCTCATGTTTGGACGTTCTCAAGCCTCTTTTTGGTTGTGTAGGATCTGAATTCCCACGTGCAATGTACAGAGCAGCTCCCAGACTCAAATTCTGAGTTTCATAACAGAGTATTGTAATTTTATGATGCTGAATTTTATAATACAACTGTATAGAATGGGTCATAGGATCAATTATGGAATCGGATTTCAAGTAAGCTCTAAAAATTCTCTGAGTCTTGGTTTCCTCATCCTGAAGTTAATAATAATAACACATGGCTGGCATGAGAATTAAATGAGCTCATATATGGCAAGAGGTCAGCATGGGGTTGGACTTGTAGGAATCACACAATGAATGGTCACAGTTACTGTTATTTAGTTTGAAAGGAAACACAGAAACAAGAGACATATGGCTTTGAACTAGTCACGTGACCTCTCTAGCTCTTATTTTGGACATGAAACATATATTTAATGTGAGTGAAAGCTATTGTCCTCTCCCAAGTGGAGCAGCCTACACCAGTAGGTTCTAGCTTGGGGTGGAGGGTATCATGGAGCGGTCTATTTCCACCACCCCTCAATCTTAGTTCCTCGGAGGGAGGGAAGGGTTATTGCTGAGTGAGATAGATGACGTGAATGATTTTCTATTGAAAGGACCTGGGCCAAGACGTGTAGACAGGAGGTGCATACCAGTATATCTTCAGCCATAGATTGAGTCCCTGTTTTGAGTCATTGAGGCAGTTTGCTGAGGGATGTCATGGAAAGTCAGATAATCAATGACTTCTGAGTGTTTACACATCACAAGCAGCAGCCCTATGAGCCCCTGCCTGGGCAGTCCTTCCCTCCTGCAGTCAAGGTACTAACAGCTTCCTCACATCATCTTTGGCTTGCCAGGCTGTGCCCTCTAGTGTTTCTGGATGGCCCACAGATCCCCCAGGAACAGCTCTGGGAACATCACTGAAAATGCCTGATAAGATGGGGGAATAGAGTGGGAACACATAAATACTGTATCTTGGAGTCTTAGGAGGCAAATACACAACACCACTATTTCCTAGTTCAGATATGAGCATTAGACACAGCACTAGCAATAGAGGTTAAAATATCATCTTTTCATTAATAAAAGCTGGGTTAGTTTGGCTGTTTTCCTGCAAGACTTTTTAATATTTTGCCTGCCAACTCGCTGGCACCCCGGGACACCACAGGCCAACTCCATAGGGCCTGTCCCTGGAGTTACCACACAGCTGTGTGCAGGTGTCAATTCCCTGTAGACAGATCCTGACAGGAGCCTGGAAAGAGCGAGCTACCTATGCCAGGCCCCTCCCTCGTAGCCCAGCGGATAAAGCATATCTCCTCCTCCAAAAAGGAGGCTGGAGGGTCTCTACTATACTATATTGATTCATTCCCACAAAATGGAAGAAAGGGCCTCCCTGCTCTGCGAATGTGAGGAGTGGAGTTAGTCTTTCTGCCTACCACCACGCTGCAGGAACAAACCACCCCAAAAGCTTACAACAAAAGTGTATTTCTTGCTCATGACATGTCCTTTATATGTCACCTGCATATCTGCCTGTCATCTTCCCTCTGGGGCTCAAAGGAACAGAGTAGCCTCTGTTTGGAATGTCACTACGTCTCGTGGCAGAGGGAAAGGGAATGTGCCGGAACAAATACTATCTCCTCCAACTGCTGCCCAAAGGAGACAGGTCCTCTTTCCATCCACAGGCAGTGGCCAAAACAAGTCACGGGGCAAGTCTGACATCAAAGGGCCAAGGAGAGAAAATGCTTCCTTCCACCCCAGGAAAGGGCAGCTATATCTAGAACAATAATATGATCTCCTATCTTTCCTTACACTGAGATACGGGGAGATCTGGCTGGGCAAGAACAAGATGGCATCAGTAAATTCTGCTGTGATAAGGAAAGTAGAACAGCTCTACGGTACAGGCAAAAAGCTGGTGACCTACCCTGGAACTGTCTGCTACTCTATGAACAGTTAGTCTGTAGGTCATGGGCAACGGATTGGTAATTGTGAAGGGCCTCAAACAGCACATAAACCAGGGACAAAGGATGGATATCAACATGGGAATTCCAAGGATAGAAGAAAGAGGTGGAGGAATAGCACACTAAAAAGGAGTTGCACTGGGGGATTTGGACAAGGAGATAAGATGGGCCTTCTTTATAAGGACAGTTATGGGAGAACATTGAATATTGAGTGGCTACATTGGATCTATGTAGAAGTAGAGGTATCTCAGGACCTTGGAGATGGACAAGGCATACTAGCTGTTGTCTGGGGCCTCCTTGACCCTTGAGTAGGGACACAGGGGAGGGGCACAGGCCACAGCCACCAAAAATGTCCATAGACCACATACAGGGGTTTGAATGGACAGCAGTGGCCAAGTAGGGAGGTGACTTGACCCAGGAGAAATACTTGGGTTTGGGTCTTCTGCGCTATTAGTTCCAAACCTCCCTTTCCCTCTCTGGGGACCAGACCAATCCCTGATTGACTCAATAGATGATCCAGCATCTACCCCCAAACCTACTGCTTCCAGGCCACAGGGTAAATTTGAGCCCAGAAGAGAGGGAGAAAAGGTGTTTCCTATCTCTTTGTTCCATTCCACTTGCCTATGGTACTTGCCAAGTGACACCAAGAGTGTGAACCTAGGGCTCATGGCCCTGAACACATTCTCGTGCTGTTGCTTTGGATTTTAGTTTCCATTCATTTGTATTCTTTTCAGACAAAATTCCAGGAAACCAGAAATTGGCAGTGGGATGTGGTAGAAAGAACCATTGGCTTGCTGTGGGAGGGTATGGGCTCCGCATGCCAGCATCCTGGCCGCAGAGCCTCGAGAAGACATGTCACTTCTCCAGGCTTCATTTTTCATCTGTAAAACGGGGGAAATATCGTTGTTCCGAGGGAAATCATAGAAGTGAAGTTTTTGTAAGTTAAACAGAGTAAGTATAAGAGTAAGGTATTCCCTACAGATCATTCCAACTTCCTTCTGTCCAGCACACTCATTCCCCTCTGTGTCTCTTACCAAGCATCTCAAGATCGCACTGAGCTCCACCTTCTTCGTCCCTACAACCACCTTGTGGCTGCTTTGTAAACGTCATGCTCCCGGGAAGGGTTGGGAAGCCGGGGAAAGAAGAAAATGACCAAATTTGTATAGAGAGCATTACTTGTTCGTTCTCGCCAAGTTAGGTGATAAATTCAATGCATTGCTAATCCAAAGCTCTTGAGAAGTTGATTCCAAATTCATAGGGCAGACTGAACAGCAAAGAAGAGCCAAGATGGATGTGAAGAACAGTAACAAGGAGAAGGAGGAAAATAAATTAGAAAGCTATAGTTCTAAAAACTGGTATCATCACAAGAGCAAGCAAATCGATCAACGTAACACAAGGAAAAGTCTGGAAGCATATCTGCATATATCTGCATAATTCAGCATGCGGTCGGGATACTGTTTCAAATCAGTGGGGAAAGAATTCAATAAATGGAATTGGAACAACTGACGTCCGTTGAAACCTAAGTCACACATTCATAAAACTAAATCCTAAGTGAAGTATAGTTCAAAAATTGTAAAAGTATTAATATCAAAGGGAAATATTTTAGAGGTAAAAAAGGTTTTTAAACAAAAATCTTGAAAACACACAAACCTAAGCCTTAAGTTAAACAATTGATTAAACTGATTATATCGAAATAAAATTCAATGCAAAAAAAGGCCATAGACAATGGTAAAAAGATAAGTGAAATCTGAAAGAAGAATTTTGCAACCAAAGAATAGTAGTATGTCAAGAAGCTTCTGTAAATTAATGTTTTAAATTACCCAAATGAAGAGAGAAAAGTATATATTTTTTAAACAGTGTAAGAAGTTTATAGAAGAAAAGCAAATGGTCCATAAACTTATGAAAAAAGGATTCACTGATCATCAGAGAAATGCGAAGTAAAACAATCATCATGTCCTTTTTACCAATCTAACCACCAAAATTTAAAACCATTGTTTGTAACCATCAGAGAGAACCTGAAAAAGGACGTTCTCATTCTCTGCTGGCGACTAAAGGAATTATTCAATAAATTGTGCTCTATCCATATTATCCACTGATGCAAAAGGGTAGAACAGATCTCAGTGTATGACATAATACAGTCTCTAGACATACTGAGTGAAAAACATGTTGAAATGAAATACATACATGATGATACTATTTATGCAAAACATAGAAACACACTACAGATTTTCCCTGGATGCAGGTGTGTGTGTGTGTGTGTGTGTGTGTGTGTGTGAGAGAGAGAGAGAGAGAGAGAGTATGTATGCATCCACAGACGACATCTGCCCAAAAAATGATGACGGTCACCTTTGGAAAGGAGATTGGGATGGAGGTGCTGGTCACAAGGAACTTTAGTTTCAACTTCCATGTTCTAATAGGCTGCATGGGTTGTGTAAGTAGAGACTTAGTTGAAGATGAAAAGGGTGACGTGACAGATGGTATTTTCCAAAGATGGTGACAACCGTAACTCCAAGTTCCCTCGCTCTGCCACCCCCGGTGAGCTTCCAAATGTCAGAGCCAGCATCCCACGCCAGGCTGATGACATCCAAGCCCAGCTTGCAACAATTTTCAAGTTCTGCTTGATCAATTAGCCTTCACGAAGATCCTATAAGGTGACACTGCTGGTGTCCCCATTTTCTAGAAAAGGAAGCTAAAGCTCATTCAGGAACCACAGAGAGCAAGCAATTAATAGAAAAAGAAACAGGAAAAAAATCATATGGAAAAATACTCAATCATCTCATCAATAATCAAGGAAATAAAAGCAGAACAAAGATATATTGTCATACTTACTAGCCCATAAAACTAGAAAAAAAAAAGGATTACTTTTATTGCTATGAGATTTAGATACAGAAACATTACAGGTGGAAAGGAAAATTATCATAATACTTTGGGAAATAATTTGGTGCTGTGTATGAAGAATCACAGTGCATTCAAATATTTCGAATTTGATCTATTTCTGGGAGTTTACCTCATGGAGGCAATAAAAGAATCAAAATGTTTTTGTACAAAGACGTTCATTGCAGTATGATACATATAATTGGCGGGGGAAGCCCTCTTTGTCCTGGGTTTGTATACTCCCCCCTTTCTTTGTTAACCTCTTTGAGTGATTAATTAAAATATATAATTATGAACATTCAGGACACACATATAGAAATTATGCTAATAGATAAATTCCCCATAGAAAAATGCCAGGAGGGATTACACAAGAATAATCAAACTTTATGAGAGTGTTAGGGTCAACTTTATCTTCAAGAAGCTTATTAATGTTCTCGTCATGTTTAAAAGTTTGTTTTTAAAAGGACAGTACGATGTCGAGGATGTTTTTCTGTCTGCCAGTCTCTCTTCCTCAGTCACAGCTTATGTCTGAAAGTGTCCAGATTGGGAGATCTTGTCCTACGGTCGGGCACAGAGTGTGTTTCTTCCTGCCCCCGAGGTCCCCAGGACCAGCCAGGAGATCAAGGCACCGCCCCTGTGCCCACAGCAGCGAGTCAGGTCTGGAACATCCACGATCTCGCCCTGAGAGTCTGGCATTCTTCATCATCCAGGCCTGTCCGTTGGCGGCTGAGGTCCTTGACAGTCAGTTAATCTGCAGTGGGGTTTAAAGCCAATGCCTGCAATTGAATTATTCTGTTATCTAGATTGAGGATTAGCACCTCTATGGATTTGATGTAGAAAATGGCTCAGAAATCCCCCTTGACAGGCTCTCTCTTTATCGAGAAACCACTCCGATCTCACCCACTTAACAATTCATAGTAAGTGGCTATATTAACTGAAATTAGGTAGGTCCCAATCTGCCCACTCTGTCCGACCCCAAGAGACAAGGTAGCAATAACCTAAGCCTGCCACCTCCCCAACCCCACCCCCTCCCTGCCCCCCTTATCCCTGCCACTGACCAGGTCAGGGCCTGGACTGACTCTGACTTGAAGTGCATAAAACCCGGACCCCTTTTCATAGCCCTTATTACCAGGACATAACAAGCCTCCACACTGCACTTTTACTTGCCTTCCAGGTCATTCTCCCAGGAGAGCTAAAAAGGATCTTTAAAAGACCCTCTGGTGGCTTCCCATTGCATAGACCCTGGAAACCACACCCTGACCCAGCCTATCATGCCCACTCAGCCTGGGCCCTGGTACTTCCCTCTTACCACTGAGGAACCTCTTAGTCCCTGGCAAACCAAAATAGTTGATCAGGCTACTTCCAACCCCCCACTCCCCACCCGCAACTAACCCACACTCCATGCTCATGCTTTTGGAAGGTCTTAGCCCAAAAGCCACTTCTCAGAGAGGCCAGACTCCTCCTTACCATTCCCCTGCATCTACATTTGGGTCTTCATTGTGATTCTCTCTCTCGATACTCTTTTATTTGGCTTGAGGGCACTGAAATGATTCACAGTCCTTTATGAAGGACCTCCTAGGTGCCATGCACTGTGTTATGAACTGGGAATAAAGCAGTAAACAATACGGAAAAGTCCCTAACTTCACAGCCCTTACATCCTGGTAGAAGAATCGGGTCTGATTACATAGAGAGACCACATCACATGTTAGGGTGTAATCAGTGTGATTAATAGAGGAAAATCAAGCAGAGAAGGGGATGGAGGGGGCCGGGGGTAGAATTTGCAGTTTTAAATAGGGTGCCTGGGAAGACCTAACTGAGGTTACACCTTGATCTTAAAAGATAAGGGATCAAAACAAGAATCCCTGGGGGAAATGTTCCGGACAGATGGAACAGAACATGCAAAGGCCCTGAGCAAAGAAAAACTAAGAAGCCAGAGTGGCTAGAGCAGAGGGGTGAGGGGAGCAGCAGGAGGTGAAGGCAGAGAGGTCAGAGAGGTTTGACCCTATAGAACCTGGGAGATCCCCATGACTCATGTGACTTTGACACTGAGTGAGACAGGAAGCTGTAGCTGAGTTTTGATCAGCAGAATATCTACCTTAGGATTTCTACCTTAGGATTTAACAGGGGGGATCTCTGGCAGATACATGTTAGGAGGTTTTCAAAATATTCTGGTGACAGATGGGGGTGGATTAAACAAGAGTGGTAGAAACAGAGTTGAGTTTATGTAACCCTGTGTATATTTGTAAGGCAGAGGTGAAAAGATTTCCTGATAGATTGGATACGGGTGGGAAAGAAAGAAGAGTCCAGAAGACTCCAATGGCATCGACTTTAGTGGGTAGAGGCTGCTTTCATTTACTGAGATGGACAGGAAAGGCGGTGGGCTATGGGCTGGTCGGGGATGGAACACCTGGAGTGTGCTGAGCTTTAATTGACTAGAGATCAGGGAGAGAATGAGACAAACGAGGCTGCAGGTCAAAGGAAAGACAGGCTGGATATAGACACTTGGGAGATGTCAGCATATAGACTCTATTTAAAGCCATAACACAGTGAATGAAATCACTGAATGAGTTAAATGTAGACAGGAAAAAAAAGGAAAAGTCTAAAGACTAAGGTCCGGGACACGTCCACCTTTTGAGGCTGGGGAAGTCAGGGGGCGGAGGGGTGACGGGAACAGCAGTGTTCTGAGGGCCACTGAGGGAAGGTGGGGGGCGCCCAGTGTCCAATGCTGCCGCTTTGTCAAAGAAGAGAAGAGCTAAGAATTAACTCTTGCATTTAGTGGTTGAGGAAGTCATTAGATTTGTTAAAGGCATTTTCAAGGGAGTGTTTGGGGTTAAGCCTGATGGAAGAGGGCTCGAGGGAAGTAGGGAAGAGACAGTGTTTTCCTCTGGTTCAAGAAATTTTGCTCTAAATGGAAGGAGAGAAAAAGAGTGGTATCGAGAGGGCGACGTGCTATCAGGAGAGAAATTTATTTTATTTTATTTTATTTTTTTAAAGATTTTATTTATTTATTTGACAGAGAGAGATCATAAGTAGGCAGAGAGGCAGGCAGAGAGAGAGAGAGAGGAGGAAGCAGGCTCCCTGCCGAGCAGAGAGATGCAGGACTCGATCCCAGGACCCTGAGATCATGACCTGAGCCGAAGGCAGCGGCTTAACCCACTGAGCCACCCAGGCGCCCAGGAGAGGAATTTATTTTTTGTTTTATTTCTGCCATTGTTTTATTTCCTCTGAATGTGGGAGACACGGCAGCATGGATTTCTGCCTACGGGAATAATACAGAAGAAAAGCAGAAATGGGTGACACACGGAAGAGACATTGATGAGAGGGAAGAAAGGGGACCTAGATCAGAAGCAGGGAAGGGTATTAGGTGGGACCATGCAGAGTCAGTCCTTAGAAACAGGAGAGAAGTCAGAGTCCCCCCACACACACACACACACACATACATGGTGGTGGGAACATTGGAAAGTCCCTTCCAGATCGCTCCTAGGTTCTTAACAAATAAGGAGCAAGGTTTATTAGTCAGTGTCCCATCTGGAAAAGAGGAAACATTCTCAAGCAGAGAGAAATGTAATGCGAAGAATTGCAACAGCTGAAGATGTCACTGGGAAGAGTGGTACCTGCAAGGGGGCTGTTGATTTGCTACTAAAGCCACTGTTGAGGCCGAGCAGGGCCCACGCTCTCCATCAGCGGCAGAAACACTGATTGTCAGGAGCCTGCACCTGGAAGCCACAGCTTTGCAGGAACCAAAACCAGATTGACCTCTCCCCAACCCCTGCCCTCTAATCTAGGGACAAAGCCTCCTCTTGGCAGGACCTCACGATAAAGCAGCTAGCAAGAGGGTCTGGGAAATGTAGTTATGAAATGTCCTGCCCCCTGCCGTCCAGGACAGATCTTGGAAGACCACAAATGGAGCTAAGTACCACAAACCACACAAGACCAACCTCTGAGAGTGAGGATGGAGAAGAGACATTGGACATTTAGGGAGAGAGAGACATGCAGTAGTGGTCTAGCAAAGAGAGGGTATGACTGGACTTAAGAAACACAGTTTAAAGGGCACACTATATGTCGGTGGACAAGCTTTCAAAGTTAGAACACTCAGCGTGGCTATGTGCTCTTCTCCAGCTTTGTCCTACTCAATGGAGTAGGGAAGATGTGGTTAACCAGGAGGTTCATTGAAACAAGAGTAGGGCAAGGAATTTGAGGGTGTATTTAAAGTAGTGATTATAATACCTGGCAGCAGAATTTTGGCTGAGTAAGGGAGGAAGTGAAGACATGGGGAGAGGCAGACAGTAGACATGTTTATGTACTAAATTCATATCTCCTCTGTAACTGAGTTTCTTGTCATCAAAGACCATTCTCTTTGCTCACCACTGTGTTCCTAACACCTAGAATGCTGCCTACCAGCCAGCAAGAATAAATATCTGCTGGATAAATAACCAAAGGAAAGAATGGATGAGTGTGCTCAATGCTTTAGCCCCTTCCAGAGACCATGTCTGACGTCATCCATTTCTGTCTCCTCAGTACGATCAGAGTGCCTCGTGCACTGGAGGCATTCAGATGTATTTGTTAAGATGAAATGTATCATTTTGAAAGGGAAGAAAAGGAAGCCCAGCAAGCAGAAGCAGATTGTGTCATAAGATACATAGGCAAGCTGTACAGGATTTATAGACTCCAGCCAGTGGAGTAGAGGGGCAAATGGAGTCCTGGTAGTGATTAATATAAGCCAGTCAAATGCCAAGTTCAAATTCAGTGGAAGCACACCTTACAATTCCCAATCGGTCTAAGCTAAAGGAACGAACAGCAATATGGGGGCATCAGAACAGACGGGGGCCATTCTTTGTGCAAGACTTTGTTGATGGCGGGGGTGAGATGAGTAAAGCCTGATCCAAAGGAACTGGGAGCCGATGAGCGAAAAAGCCAACTCTCTCTTCCACTGACGACCCCAACTCTAAACCAACTCCAAGGCCAAGCAGGAGTATTGTCAACTGAGCTGTCTTCCAGCACAGGGAAAGCCAAGTCCAGCCCTGGTGAGCCTGCCCAAGCCAAGTGGTGGGGGAGATCTGAGGTGGGCTGCCACAAGCACATGCTTGTTCATTCGGCCTGGAAATTTCTGGCCCTGGACAAAATTATGAATTTGGCAATGTTGTCTCATGAACTTTTAGAATCTTGGCTCCTGGATCCCCCCTGAGTCCTGTATCTGTTCTCCTTAATGTGAGGTGAAGTCTGCCAACACTTCCTCACGTCCCCTTCAAAACTGCTTACAGTCAGAAGAGATTCGAAATTCAAGAGAAGTTGAACATCCCATTTTCCCAGTTCCCTGCAAGCTTTCTGGGGGTGAAGACCTTGTCTTGTTGACCTCTGAGATTTCTGCAGCACCTTCTATCGAAGATGCACAGGGAGTGTTTTTTCAAGGAGCAAGTGAATTAATGAGTTCATGACTGGGCCACCTCAATGCAGCATTCCTCCCAAGGCCCAAATTCACATTTTCATAGCTGACACTCTGAACAATATTCTTTTCTTAGGGAAATGCAAATAAAACCCATGAGGAGACCGCTCCTCATAGCCTCCAGGATGGCTCTCATAAGAATAAAAATTAAAAAATAAGTGTTGGCAAGGATAAGGAGAAAGTGGAACCCTCAGGCATTGTTTTTGGGAACAAAAAATTGTTCAACTGCTGTGTAAAACAGTCTGAGGGCTCCTCAAAAAGTTAGACAGAAAATGACCATATGACCCTGCAATTCCATTTCCAGGTGTACACCCAAAAGAACTGAAAACAAGATCTCAAACAAGGTCATGGACACACAGATTCACAGCAGCCATATTCACAGTAGCCAGAAGGTGGAAGCAGCCAAAATGAATACCAGTAAACGAGTAGGTAAATAAAATGTGCTATATCCATACGATGGAGGATTATCCCGTCATGAAAGGAACGAGATACTGGTAGATAATACAAAACGGATGAACCCTGAAAACATTATGCTTCGTGGAAGAATCCAGACACAGAAGGGTAATATTGTATGATTTCAACCATTTGAAATAAGCAGAGTAAGTAAATCTGTAGAGACAGAAAGTAGATTGGTAATTGCCAGGGGCTGAGGGGAGGGCAGGAGGGGAGTAACTGCTTCATGGGTGTGGGTTTCCCTTCGGAGTGATGAAAATGTTTTGGAACTAGATAGAAGAGGGAGTTGTGCAACTCTGTAATGTACTAAGCGCCAGTGAATTCTTCACTTCAAATTGGATAATTCTATGTCATATCACTTTCACCTCAATAAGAAAATATTAGCTCTCACTAACTGCATAATAGATCATCCCAAATGTAAACACAATAAACAATCATTACATTACACAGTTTTGGAGGGTCAGGAGGGTCAGGAATCTAGGAGGGCTTAACTCTGTAATTCTGGCTCAGGCTCTCTTATCAGGTTTCAGTCAAGATGTTGGTAGGGGCCGCAGTCCTCTGAGGGCTTGACTGGGGCTAATAGGTCCGCTTCCAAGATGGTGCCTTCGTAAGATGGCTGTTGACAGGAAGCCTCAGTTTCTTACCACATGGACCTCCGCATAACACTGCTTGAATGTCCTCACAACATAGCAGCTGGCTGCCCCCAGAGTCAGTTATCCATGAGAGCATAAGGCAGAAGTTACAATGTTTTTTATGAACTAGCCTACAAATTCCCACACCATTATTTCCACAGCATGGAGTTGGTCAAGCAAGGTGAGTCTTATTTGGTGTGGGAGGGACCTACACAAAGGCATGACTACCAAGAAGTAGAGATTATTGGGGGCCATCTGGAAGGCTGGTTACCACACCCCTTTCCTCATACATAAAGGGTGGTAATGAATTAATGCATCACTCACTCAGCCTGAACCTGACTGCCAAAAGTGGACAGCAGAAGGCAGCTTCAGGAAAACATAGGAAACGCTGCATGTGAATATCATGTATGTGACAAACTGTAGAGAACATGCCTGAATATGGACACACATTACATGATGTACACCTTGCAACATTTTTCTGGGAAACCAAAATTTTTGGAAGGAAGTCTTTCCTAAGTAATTGTACTATTGATCTCAACTAATAGAGACACTGACTTATTATAGCATAGTAATGATGTTGTAAAGGAACCAAGGCTGAGTGTCTTGCCCCCTCCTCTTGTCCCCTTGTCTCCCACTTTCCTCTCATTACACGTGAGCACACAGACTCCCCAGTCCTTCCTAGGCCTGCGCCACTGCCCAAGACCAAGGCTGCTTCCCTCTTTCCTCAAAAATGGCAACTTTGCCAAAGTTACCGCTCTTAGAGCCCAAAAGACACTTCAACAGGTCAACAGGTTTGGTTGTGTTGTCTCATAAGTCAGATCTTCCAAGATTCTGCATCAATCAGACTGCTGATTGGTACATTCCTGAAAGTTAGCCAGATCAATACAATGGTACCACAATCTTGACTTAGGTGTAATATTTTGGGGGACATATTCGTGAAGGCAAGTGATCCAAATGCTGGTCATTTGTCATTTGGAAAGAAAAAAAATGGTCAGTCTTTTGGAGGTTTTTACTTGAATAAAGAATTTGGTAACAAGAGCAGTCAGCTAATTCAGTCTTTACAGCCTTTTGGCCTCTGCTAGTCTCTTGTTCAAGCTACTGCTTGCCATAGGTAAAAAGCAAGCGTGACGTATATAAGGACATGCCCTCGCACAGACTGTCAGCAAATTAACTCCTCTTACCTGTTCAACCCCAAGAGAAAATAGATATATTTCCAAAAGGGCTCCTCCGCCATCAGTTGGTTGATGAAAAGATGGTAGATACTGATAACACTGATTCCTACTGTTTGTTGACACCTGAGCTGGACTGCCATCTCTCCTCCCCTGCACACTCTCCAAATATATACACACATATTATCCTTGGTTGACAATAAGCCCATGAGTGCTGAAGCTCTCTCCCTCTCAGTCTCTTAAATGACAAGGTCGTCAAATGAATTAAACATCAAGAGGAAGTCCTTGGCAAGTCTTCGAAATCTGCGGTCATTTGCTTAAGTAAACCGACTGACACATTTGGGCAGCATAGCAGGAGGGTCCCTGATTCTTGAGGGGGAAAAAAGTGCACTTCAGGTCACATTTTAAAAGAATCTTCTGGAGTCAATTATCATATAGTTTCGCTTACTTGTGGAGCATAAGGAATAACATGGAGGACCTGGGGAGACGGAGAGGAGAAGAGAGTTAGGGGAAATTGGAGGAGGAGACAAGCATGAGACTGTGGACTCTGAGAAACAAACTGAGGGTTTTGGAGGGGAGAGGGTGGGGGACAGGTGAGCCTAGTGGTGGGTATTAAGGAGGGCACGGACTACTTGGAGCACTGGGTGTGGTGCATAAACAATGAATTCTGGAACACTGAAAAAATAAAATTAAATGGAAAAGAAATCTTTTGTAGAATTGTTTTGTCGTTCCTAAAATGGTGGTTTTGGAGCGAAGTGTTTAAGTTTACCTAAAAGAAAAAAAATTGACAATTTTTTTAAAAAGAGAGAAACTATTCCACTCATCTGATTTATACCAAGCAAAAACGTAATATAAATGCTGAAACAATTCAAACCAATTTTATGTTATTGTTAGAGATGAGAAAAGCTTTGGAGGCTAGAAAAGTTGAGAAATTAAGGGTAAAAGGAGCATAGCCTGAGTCACAAGGACACACAGGTTCACGCACAGATCTTTTTCCCCTAGGGTAATGTCGCCACCTTGTGGCCAGATTAGATATTGCCTCTAGAGAGGAAACACGGGCCAAGTTTGAGTTCACAGCTGTTTTTATAAACTGCATCCTCTGGGTGCCCTGGAGTTTCTCTCTCTTCCTCCTTGCTGTACCGCTTCTATATACTGCCTTGCCATTTTGGAATGCTACTTCTTCCAGACTTTAAAAATCATTATCCATCCACTTGTGGCCAGACCTACATATAATTACTGTTCAGCCAGGTCAAGAACTTAGCCCAAGGTGGAATACCCATCAAGAACACGTGCCGAGAGATTCTCACCTACTTCCCCCAGCAGCAGAAAGAGAGTGTGTTAATAAGTTGACCAGAAAGCCTAGTCCATGGGTGAGACAAAAAATGCAGTATGATCTTCAGGTCATTGGCAAATTCTAATGAGCATTTTCTAATCTGTTCTACTTCTTCACTACTGGGTATAAAAATAATGTAGCCCAGGATGTAATTTCTCTCTGGTGGCAAAGATCCCTGTCTGACACTAGGGCTCATTGAGAACAAGAGGCAGAATTAACTTAGCTTTCCGGAAGGTCAAGGACAGCCCTTGACTGTCAGTGGGACTGACCACTGGTGAGTACCCTCGCCTGACCCAAAGCTTCATCAGCATCCCACCATTAAAGGCACACTGTTTTGGGGTTTTTGGTCCTCTTCTTTCTATGCTCTCCAGGACCCTAATAGTAGATCACACAGGGGAAGGAACATCTCAATGGCTGCCATTCCTGCCGGGACACTGGTGGGAGATCAGGGGTGACTAACTTGGGAAGCTACCAGATAAGACTTCAACAGCCACCTGCTCTTCTAGAGATAGTCAGTAACCTCTTCCCATTAGGCCACTGCCCATCCCTTACATCTAAGTATGCTTTAGCCCCATGAACCAGTCTTCTTCATACAGGAGGATACAGCAGGAGAACAGGGAGAACTTGAGGGGTTGTGGGGAAAGCAGTCAAATAGAGTGATTAAAGGTCAATGAAAGAAATAGAAAGAGGGGATGTGAGGCCATTTATGGCAGCATGGGGGACTTCCTCCATTTCAGTCCTACAGTCTCTTGATAGTGGAGCTGCTCTAATCACCTCATCTGATTTAGGAACAACTCAAAATATATCCATGCTGCTTTGGGGTCTTAAAGTGATTAGATAATCTTTTTTAGTAAAATGCTTCTTTTTCAGTTGGTTAAACTCTGCCTTTGGCTGAGGTCATGATCCCAGGGTCCCGGGACCCAGCCCTGCAGAGGTCTCCCTGCTCAGTGGGGAGTCTGCTTCTCCCTCTGCCTCTCCTCCCCATCCATGCTGTCTGTCTCTCTCTCTCTCTCTCTCAAATAAATAAATAAAATCTTTATTTTATTTTATATTTTTAAAGATTTTATTTATTTACTTGACAGAGAGAGAGAGGCAGGCAGAGAGAGAGGGAGAAGCAGGCTCCCCACTGAGCAGAGAGCCCAATGTGGGGCTCAATCCCAGGACCCTGAGATCATGATCTGAGCTGAAGGCAGAGGCTTAACCCACTGAGCCACCCAGGTGCCCCTAAAATCTTTATTTTTAAAAAACGTTAACCACTTTGGCAGTTGACCCTGCTTCCTTTTCCGTGGTGCCACTTCTGCCTTTATGGGACTCTCCGTCTGTGGTGAGATCTCTGGGCTCTGAACCTCCAGGGTGGCCCCCTCAGTGGGGGCCGCTGGCCTGACACCAGCCCTCAGGGGCCCCAACTCTGCCAAGGGGAAGCTGCTCCTTTTGTCCTCCACCTTCTTCCTATCAACCCCAGATCCAGCCGCGTCATCGGGTAAATTGGGTAAGCTTTCTCCCTCCAGGATGAAATAGTATCTTTTCTTGCCTCACTGGTCTTGCCTCACCATTTTTTGCCTCACTTAGGTGCTTCCAGAGAGGCTACAGCCAGCCACCCCCAACCTGCACCGGTCCCAGCAGGTCCAGTTCCCCCCCTACCCCACCACCCTGACCACCTGCGCTGCTCTTTCTGGAGAATTCAGGAAGACAGTAGCCCACCACAGGCTCAAGCCATTAGGTCTGGGACCACATCTCTATCTCTGGGGCTGAAGTTCTGTGGAAACCTATTCACTTTGGGGGCCCAGCCTCCACCAGGAGCCACCCCTGGGGTTGGGGGTCAGAATTCAGGTGAAGTGAGGCCTCCCAGAGCTCTCTTTGGAACTGGTCTAAACCCCTTAGTGGTAACCCACAGGCATTTCTCTCTGTTACAGGTGAATAAGGGAGCTGATCGCTTCCTGGTGCTTTAACTGTCTGTTCCCACAGCTGGGAGGAACGGAGCCAGCCCCACACACATACAGGACATCCCTGGCTCCCTTCACCTCAGAAACAAGAATTAATGAGCAAGGCCTATTGGGGGGTACAGAGAGATGTCCATAGACGATCCTGTAGGAGTTTGGAGCACTTTTTTTTTTAAGGGGGGAGGGGCAGAAGGAGAGGGAGAGAGAGAGGCTCTCAAGCAGGCTCCATGCCCGATGAGGCGCTTGATTTCACTGCCCTGAGATCATGACCTGAGCTGAAATCAAGGGTCTGACACTTAACCGACCGAGCCACCCAGGTGCCCCATTTGGAGCACTTGAAGAGGGTGGGACTGGAGGGGGGGTGGGGGTCTGTGTGCGTGGAGTGAGAAGACTCTGAGGGGTCTCAGCCTCAATCTGCAGGCCACATTGCTGAGTGTCAGCCCGGCAGAGGCATGAGCTGGTGTGGCCACCCGCAGTCATGAGTGGGGAAGGCCCAGGAAAAACCTCCAACTGGACTAACATAGGGTCTGGAGGAGCAGGCCAGAGGCTCTGAACCTGCAGATTTGGTCCCCTGTGGCTTGTCAAGGGTCAGAAAGGCAGGGCTATGTGCATAAACACAGGGCGGGCACCATCCCATGTATCAGGCCAGGACTTGGTCAACCAGAGCTCGGAGTGGATCTCCAAGCAGGGCCCAGGCTCTCACAGCTCTGTCCTGGGACCCAGCAGGCACAGTCCGCTAGCCCCGACAAGGCTTGTCAAGGTAGACTTCGGTCCTTCAGCCTACAATCTCAACTTCATCTTACTAAGAATCTTCCATGCGTGTACCAGGATTTTGGCCTTTAGGATTGGGCGCTGGGGACAGAGGGGGGCAAAATTCCAAAAATTCCATGGGCTCGGGGGCTTACAGACATCAAACATTTATTTCCCACAGTTCTGATGACTGGGACATCCAAGATCAAGGTGCCCACAGACTGGGTGTGGGGTGAGAGCTGTCCTTCTACAGATTAACATTCCATCTCCAGCCCCACCATGCCGGTGACCCCTGTCAGTGTTTGTTCTTTGAGGTCACCCAATCCAGCAGCCCATGAAGTTCACCATATCTGAATTCCACCCAACGCCCCAGACCCAAGCATAGTACAGGTTTCTCAAGGCCACCAGCCTTCTGTTTTAAATATGATCAAACCAACATCCATCTGTTACTTCATTCCACTTGTGCTCAAAGAACTCAACCTTCTTGCTAAGTCCATTGTACTGGTTTCTGAGCCTCTCTGGAAGCATCTAAGAAGTGGCTAAGAATTGGCCCATTCATTTTCCACACAGGGAAATCTATTTCCTTTCTTTCCTTTTCGTTTTCCCTCTCTTGGGGTGCCCACTGCCATTGACCTCTGAGAACCAGGAGAAGGGGTCTGGGAACCCACATCCCCCACTGTCCTCAGCTGAGCCATCCCCACCACCTGCTGTGTGCTGTCCGGGGAGGACATGCCAGTGGGGAGCCTTTGAGGGTGAGAGGAGCATGGGCCCTCGAGGCTTCACGCAGAGATCAGGAGAGCACATCACCTCCTATATGCTTTGTGGTCCACTGTTCACATTGCTGTAGTATCTGCCCTGGTTTCTTAGAGACACTGTCCTGAGAAAAGGCTTTCCCTTCCATCACATCTTTGGTTTCTACTCCCAGTCCCCACTCACCACCCTGAGGTCCCCAGTATGAGCCCCCTAAGGACAACCGGGAACTGAATGTGAGACCTCACAACGTGCTCGGCATTGCTTCCCCCAACCCGAGATTTGTGGTTGGTTTGGACCACTGCCCAGCTCCTGCTTCCCTGACCTTGAGCTCTCCCTGGGTTTTGTCCTCAGCCTCCTGCAAACAGTCACTGGGAAGGATCACCAGAAGTCCTCTGTCATGACTAAATCCCAGCTGGGACCACACAAAATGCTCCCTCCCAAAAATCACTGAGGGTCTTGCAAAATTTCCATGCTTGCCCACGAGGTACTTCTCAGAGAGAAGAGGTCCAAGACAGAGAGGTCAAGTGCCTGGCCTCCTGGGTTGGAGTGACACTCGTCTTGCAGAATTTCCTTTAGGGGAACAAGTCTTGTCCCTTTGCTGCCCTTCCTTCCTGGCCAGCGGTGCTCCTAACTCTTCCCATTATCCTTCTTCTCTGCAGCCTAGGGAAGAACCAGCTGTGCCTGAGCCTCAGGTCTGAGGGTCTGGGGGCCAGCTCTCCAGCCAAGGGCAGTAGCTGCTCTTTGTTTATTCTCTCATTCCCTGCCTGCTCCATGACTCAATTTCCCAAGGGATCAGGATGGGGAACCTTTATCCATCTCAGGATGCTCGGCTTCACTTCAACCTGGAGTGAAGAGACCTCTTCACCCAGATCTCTGGGCAACATTTCCTGTGGAGCCTCTCCATGGGCCTGTGTCACTTTTGGTCATGCTTTTCCCCCAGGCTGTCCCCCTGAGCCTGTCCCCTGGGGGGGGGGGTCTCTTGAGCACAGTTGTTTTTGTCCATGGGCCCACAACCCCCCCCCCCACTGCACTCAGCCCTCCTGCCTGGCCCAGGCATGAGCAGGAAACTTCCAGTGCTGCCGGGGGCCACCCAAAGCCGTGACCAACTTGTGGTGTCTCCTAAGACAGTCACACACAGGGTGGGCCTTCTCTGTATTCAACTGCATTACAAATTTTAGCAAAATCTATAGACATTTTCAGTGGGATGCAACATATAGTAGGGTGCGGGATTTTCAACCCATGGCTCCATGAATGCTTACACGAAGAGACCCTTGTAGCTGTGACCTGGATGAAGATGTAGAATGTTCCCAACACCCCTAGAAAGTTCCTTCAAGCTACTCCCTGGCAATGCCCACCCACACCCTGGTCCCAGGGGAGTGGAGAAGGCCAGTAGCAGAATTTTCTGAGGATCTCTTGGCAAAAATCAAACATAGCTTGGTCAGGACCCTTGGAATGGAGGCTGACGTCAGCCTGTCACAGGCTGGCTACTACCCCCAGGATTCTCCTTGGGGGACATGACAACTGAATAGGGTCAAACAGGAGGAAAGTGAGGGTGCCAGAGATCATTAAGGAGAGAACAGGACAGTTGGCCATTGTACTACGTGCCTAAGACCACGTCCTTATGGACGCAGCAGAGAAAGTTTGAGGGGAGCTGCATCATTAAAAGCATGGGGGTGAATTCCCACGGGAGAGCTTCACTAGCTCACACTCTAGAGCACGAGCAGGGCAGATCCCTGCTCTAGCCAGAAAGTTCTCCCTTGCAGTCAGAAGCACACTGAGGAAATGGGCTTACCTCCTTATGTGGCATAGACCCATACCCCAGCACCCCGAGAAGCACTTGATTGGGTTCCTGTGTGTGTTCTGAGTCCTTTGCAAAAACAGTTGCTGCAGCCTCACACATTGGCCTTGGAGCTGAGGGAGCCCCTGGAAACGGGGTCTGGACTAACAGAAGGAAGAGCGGGTAGGCAGAGCTAGACAGTGGGCTCCCAGTAACTGTTCTCTCAGTCATTCTACGAGAAGCGCATGGCATCGGGTGCGTGTGTTGTGAGTGCAGGGATGTGGTGAACCTGGAATATCCAAAGGAGTCATGTGGGGAGCAGAGGGTGGTCACTGGTGCTGGGATGGGTCCAGATCCGGGGATACATGTGGGGATATGTGTGCCGAGCAAATTAACCCCCCCCCTTTCATGTGTATGTGTAAGGAACGCTTTGACCTGCAAATAAGGAGAACACAGTCACAGGCATTCAAACAGACAGTCATTGCTCTGTATCTGATGAATCCGGGGAAAGATGGTCCCAGCTGGAGCCACTCTAGAGTGATGCAATCAGGCGCTCTTGCTCTCTCTTTCCTGAACCATTCCTCTCCAGGACTGTTGCCTGGTGGTCCCCAAACAGCAGATGCGCCTTCCGGCATCAGCGTCCTGTCTGCACCGAAGGAAGAACACTAGGAGGGAGCAAAGGGCAGGCTTGCGTGCCTGCTGAGTCTGTCCTTCTGTAGGGAAGGAAAGACCCTTCTTGGAAGTCTCATTTAGCAAACTCCCACTTAGATCTCCTTGACCAGAGCTGAGGTTGTTCGGCTACCCAAAGACCAGTCACAGACTGAGGAAGTCGACCCTACCTTATCTTCTTAAGGGAAACAAGGTGGATGTAGCCTTGGCCTTCCAGCCTCGGTCCTCTTGGCTGCCCTTTAGCTGCCACTTGAACAAAGAGGTTGTGTCAGCAGGAAAGCAGGGCTGGGGAATAGGGACAAAGCGGGGAATGAGTTCTCCGTGGATTTTTTTTCTCACGTAATATTGGAAAACTCTGATCAACTATAGACGATGAACATTTCTTTCAAAGGTCTTAACCTCTTTAGCTTTGGATCACTCTCCAGTGCCTTCAAACACGTATTTCATCACTGTTTTGCCCAGGTTTGTCTTGTTATGTCTGATACAGGCTAATTCATGATTATCAGAAGCTAGAAGTCTCCATATTTTTGTCAGTTCACCAATTTATATTTATTACGTTTGGGTTAACTGATGCTTAGACTCATTCAAACCATTGTCTAAGCAAAGAATTTGCAAAATAAAGTATTTGTTTGGGCTCACATACTCGAATCCTGGGGAGTTCTGAATAGACAAATTGCATTTGGTTCTACCTCAAGATGACCAAATGAGTCTATAGGACATTTCACTTACCCGGAAGAACAGAACGTCACAGGAAGTAAGAACCCCCACTACAAGACTTACCATGACTCCTACAGAACCCTCTTTGGGACATTCATGTCCTGGACCACGCCTCCCCCTCAGACCATCTCTACTAGCAAGATCAGCTCTGCTAACATCCTTGATGCTTTGTTGTGTTGGGTCTAGACTCACCCTTCCTTTGTGATGGCCGAGAGAAGGTATATGCTTGGGTGTACAGGGACTTAACAGAGCTGATATCCCAATAAAAAAATACAGGTAGATAAGTGGGTCCAAAAAAAAAAATCCAATCATATACAGTCTATAAGTCTCACTTTAGATTTAAGGGCACACATAAGTTAGAGACGAAGGGATGGACAAAGATATTCCATGCAAATTGCACCTAAAATAGAGTAAAGGTGGCTGTACTTGTATCAGACAAAGTAGACTTTGAGTCAAAAACTGTCACAAGAGAAAAGAAGGTCATTACATAATGATAAAAGGGTGAATTTACCAGGAGAATATAACAATTATAAATATATGTGCACTCAACACCAGAGAACCTAATTACAAAATATAAACCTGGGGAGATCTGAAGACAAATGGGTAGCAGTTCAAAGATAACAGGAAACTTTGATACTCCACTTTCAATAATGGCTAGATCATCCAGACAGAAAATCAATAAGATGATAGCAGGCTTGAATTATGCTATAGACCAAACGGATCTTTCAGACCTATACAGAACACTCCATCCAACAACAACAGAATGCAGATTCTTCTCAAGCTCACGTGGAACATTCTCGAGGAGGGATCAAACATTAGGCTACACAGCAAGTCTTAACACATTTAAGAATGATTTCAAATACCTTTTCCAACCCAGTGGAGTGAAACTAGAAATCACTAACAGAAGGAAGACAGAAAAACTCACAAGTAGATGGAAATGAAACAACACACTTTTGACTAACAATTGGGTCAAAGAGAAGTCAAAGGGAAAATTAGAAAATATGTCAAGGCCTACAAAAAAATGGAAGCAGTTTGAATCTTCCTTTCCCTTCCCTTCCCCTTCCAAGCACCTCGAATCTCCCAGAAGGAGCTCCTTCTGAAGAAAGTTTATTAAACTCTCTTTGCCCCAGTTCCCCCATCACTTCCATGTGGACACATTCCTTCTAGGCATGGGCTGGCCTACTCCACCTGGTGCGTCTAATAGGTCTTCAGTATGATACTGAGCAGGGTTAACCGGCTTAATGAAAGCAGAGTCAGGAAAAAGCAGAATTCTAAATTCTGCTTTTAAAAAAACGGGGCTAACATTGTAAAAATTAATAAGGATAACACAGCTCTAAGCAGTAAATTCCAAAGGAGGTCGCCAGTCCTAGCACTCCCTCACCCCTGACCAGTCTTGGCCACAGGGAATAAGAATGTGCCCCAGGTGATTCAATCTGGCACCTTTCCCAAGATTTGTAAATTAAAACTAATGGAGATCAGAATGAAGAGAAATCCCTTACTCTCTGATGAGGATGCTGGGAAAGTGGGGACCTTGGGGCACACGGTGGTGGTGTTTCTATCCTCTCAGAGAAAGCTGACATAAGATTCTGAAGCTGACACACAGAGAGAAGGAGAGTCTGGAGTGGGAGAAGAGTCTGGCACCTTCAGGCACCTAGGTCTAGCCACCCGAGACCAGAATATCCCTATCTTTCTACAGCAAGAGGAGACAATAAATTCACCCTTCTTGCCTCAGTTAACTTGATTTGGGGTTTTATCACTTGCAAATACCAAGGTCCCAGTTCATACACTCTACTATTCATTTGGCATGTTCTTAGACACTCTTTACTGTCGCAAGCAAATGTTTTCACGTAAATGTCTCACTTCCCCAACAAGAAAATCATTTCCTTGACCACGGTTGTTTTGCCAGCATACCTGTCCCAGTACTGAGCACATGGTTAAGTGTTTTAAATATATTTATTAATGGTTATTATGAAGGAGATGTACAGTGTTAGGAAGAGGAGAGAATTTCTGATAGCAGAAATTCTTGTTAAAGGCATTCCTTTGTGTTCTGACTTTGCACCTAGCTGACCAGACCACAAGAGAGCCAGCTGTGTAATCTGGGACTGTGCCCGCATTACACAATTTATTTGGAATATTGGAAATGGCTTTCCTTTTTTATATTGACTTGGCGTTCCCAGTTAGTTTCTCACTCCTGTCAAGATTTTCAGGAAGGTTCATCTTTCTCTGGGGGATGGGTGTTCCCCCACAGTCTCTCACAGAGCTCTCCCCTCAGTCCAAGACAAAATATATTATAATAGTACTTATTAAGTTGAGACTAGTGCCTCGATGAACTAAAAGGCATTCTCTAAAAGGCACGTGACTGGCCTTGCAGACTGGGGATAGTTTGTCAGAGGGGATAGTTCCCATCACCTGCTGAGAGAACACCAAACTCCACCCCCTTCAGCAGGGGAGGCCACCACCTGCTTCGCCCAGAGTGCGCAAGGAGTTGGTTTTGTTTTATTTTAAATCGGAGTTTTATTTTATTATTTTCTTAATCGAGTATAATTAAAGTACAGTGTTATAATAGCTTCAGTGGTACAGTGGTCATGATTCAACAATTCTATACATTTCTCAGTACTCCTCAAGACAAGTGTGCTCTGAATCCCCTTCCTTTTGGCGGGCAGATGGGCAGCTGGTCTGATGGAGGCAAGAGGGACACTTGCACCCCGCTGGCCACCCTGTACTGACTCAGCTTTATCATCTGGGAAGTTTCACACCTTATGTGCTTCACTTGAAATCCTGGCAAACTCTTGCCTTCTACACGGTGACGTCAGCATGGTTTGGCTTCCCTTTTTTGTTTACAAATAAAAAAAAAGGCAACACCCAGAGATCTGTAGATAATAGGATTTATGTTTTACCACTGAGTCTCAACATTGGTTGGGGCATTGGGAAAGAACTTAATTTGGCCGCTGAGTGGAAAACAAGGGAGCGTGTCTTAGAAAAGACGACACGGGGTGGTGGGGCAGGGGGTTGGGGGGGCCTTAAACGCCCTCGCTTGCGCAGATGGAGAATCCTAAGACGCCCAGGAGTCCAGTCTTTGAGCAGAAGCGAATACTGACGTTTTCTGAAAAAGGGACAAATTTGTGAAGAAGGAGCGTTGAGAAATACGTTATTAGAATGCAGCAGACCCATGCCTTCTCGTTAATGTCTTGGCGAGGGATCGTACATGTAATTCTCTGTTACCCAAGGTTTTAACTACCCTTGTATTGCAAAGGGTAATGATGCGTTAGCTTAAATAAGACTGACAAGTCCTGGGGGCTCCTGGGTGACTCAAGTCGATTAAGTGGCTGCCTTGGGCTCAGGTGGTGATCCTGGGTTCCTGGGATGGAGCCCTCCCCAATCTTGGGCTCCCTGCTCAGTGGAGGGTTCTGCTTCTCCCTCTCCATCTGGCCCTTCCCGAACACTCTTGTGTGCTCTCTCTCAAGTAATTAAATAAAATGTTTAAAAGAGAGAGAGAGAGAGAGAGAGAGACTGACAACTTCTAGAAGTGCTGTATGGCTCTATTTGATTAATGCTTTGACATTCTGCATGGGTGCCCTATCTGTGTGCTTTTAGTCCTAAGTACTAATGACCCTGCTAAAAGAAAAGTATCTTCAAAAATTTTTCTAGACAGTAAAAATGTGATAAATGCTCATTATTTTCTTTCCTCTTACCTTCTTCCACTACTCTGGGTAATTTATCTTGCTGCATTCACCATCTGCAGCCTGGCCCCTCTTTCCCTCTGGCTACTTTCCCATATTGGAAACTTTGTATAAAAATACCAGTGATGACTGCAATGATATATGCTAGCTGGACCACTCAGGGCTTTTTTTCCTTGTCAATCAGTGCACTTTGCTTGCTCTTCCTTAGACTCATTCTATCTGAGATTCTGAAAATAGTTTTTGAAACCTTTTTGAAGAATAATTGACAAGTGGATTTGTATGCTTTTCAAGTGTACACCGTGCTGATTTGATATCCACACGCGTTGTAGAATGATTACCAAGACCGAGAGAAAACATCCGTCACTTCACACAGTTAACGTAGGTAATTCTTTCCTGTGTGTGCTGCGTGGTAAGAATGCTTAGGATCTCCTCTCAGCAACTTTCAAGTATACAATCCTGTATCATTAACGCCCATGAGCACGAAGCACAGGAGGAAATCCAACAGTTTTCTCCTGGCACCCAGGACATCTGAAAATTTCATCCTCTGTGTTAACCCATCAACTTCTCCACCAGAGGGCGTGTTCCTTAGGGCACCCTAATGCCCTCAGGAATGAGTTTCATTCATTGCTCGCTCTCCCTCCTGTTTAGCAGGATTGCCACACACCGTAGGTGTTTTGTTCCTGAACTCAACCGAAATGAGCCATGTTTCACGTCTACCTGTACTTCACACAACCCCAGGTGGAATGGCCCACACGGGGAAGCTTCCAGGAAATGTCTGGGAAAGGAATAATTCAGTACTCACCTATCTTCTCAACCACTTCCCCCTTGTACAGGGGGATGTGACTGCAGAGATGCCTGATCGGGGAACCAACCAGGAACCAGTCTATGTCCATGATCAAGGACTGTAGGGGGCTGTATTTGACCCAGAAGTATTTGTCAGAGTACATGTTCTTCATAGCCTAGAACAGCAGAGGAGAAGGGGACAGGATAAAGCAGGTTGACTTAACCTGATGTCCCTTATTCTAAGCTTTTTCTTTTTCATACTATGAAGCAGAAGCCCATCAGCAATGCTCAGGATGCCATCTCCTTCTGAGCACTTGGTCTGCAGGGAAGCCTTGATATTACCAATGTTATATCCTTCTTGGTGGCAGTGAAACCCAGGGAGGGTGACTCCCATGGCACAGGGGGCACAGATGGGAAGTTACAGGGGGGAATGCAACACCACATTCCAAGTCTTGGGCTGTATTTGTTTATTCTCACTGTCCCGTGTTGTTTCTTTGCACCTTTGTGTTGTGGACTAATATGACTTCACTCGTTTTTCTGCCAGTCACTATTTCTAAGAGCCTTGCTGTTCAGTCCTTTACAGAAAAACACTGGAATTTATGATAAGTTCTCAAATTGGGGGCTGGATGGTAGAAATCAAGCTAAGCAAAATCAATAAAGGAGAAAACACTTTAAGGGATGGCGAGTGCATAATCATGGTAAGATGTAATATTATGATCTTTCCCCTTACTCTCTTCTTTCCTCTGTAGGCACCCATTTTCCCGGGCAAAGGAATGGGGAATGGGGAAGAGTACTGCAGAATCACCTGTTTCTCGTAGATGTATCGTTCTAGTTTGTCCAGAGCAGGGATCGCCTTGTGGTCCATCTTCAGGATGTAGCAAGCTCTTCGGGAGAGCAGCCGGGATGCGATGTAGCCCTGCGGCAGGAAGAACACAGTTATTGGCCTGCCTGGCTCCCCGGTTCCAAACTGGTGGGGAGGACATTTGAGCCTCACTGAGGAAAGCCTTGAACATGTGCAGTGAGTGCACGTGACCATTTGTCGCGAGCCGTCCATTCTACCCATTCGCCTTCTTTTACATCATAGGTTTACTTTTTGGCTTGTTGTTTCTATCTCTGAGGTTGTACAAACCCACAATCTGTGCCCCACTTCTCATGTTTTGCAACCAGGGCCTGTAGTGTCAGGTTTGAGCAATTAAGAAGCAGCAGCTGTCTGTTTCCTTCTTTCTTTTTTTAAGATTTTATTTATTTACTTGACACAGCGAGAGAAGGAACACAAGCAGGAGGAGTGGGAAAGGGAGAAGCAGGCTTCCTGCCAAGCAAGGAGCCTGATATGGGACTCGATCCCAGGACCCTGGGACTATGACCTGAGCTAAAGGCAGATGCTTAACACCTGAGCCACCCAGGTGCCTCTGTCTCTCTTTCTATTGATTTCGTTCTGCCTTTTCCTTAATTTGGGGTAAATACAGTATTCTTTAGAACTGTGCTTTCCAATATGTTCACTCCCAGCCACATGGGTTATTTAAATTTAAATTCAAATTAAGTAAAATTTAAAATGCACTTCCTCTGTCACACGAGGAAGTGTGACACAAGCAGCCACAAGCAGCCAGTAGCTTGTCTGTTGGAAAATACAGATATAGAGCATTTCCAGCATTGTAGAAATTTCTGCTGGACAGTGCTGCTTGAGAAACTCTCCTTCGAGTGGCATGCTCCCCCCCTGCCAACACGCACACGTTTCATCCACTCTTCTCTCCTTTACCATCTTCTCTCCCTGCTTTCTCCATCTCAAACCCAAGCAGGCTGGAGGGGGCTGGGTTGGAGGCAGGGGGTATAGAAATAGCAATGGTAGGCGAGGCCCAGGAGCCAGACCAAACCGGAGGCCACCTCACCTTCACCCCGAATGGAATTTTCTCTACAGAGTCCCAAATAATTATACAGTCCGTGAGGCTGTATGTCATACAGGGAGAGAGAGAACCTCAAGCAGACTCTGAGCTGGGCTCAGATTCGGGCTGGGGGCTTGATCTCATAACCATGAGATCATGACCTGAGCTGAAAGCAGGAGTGGGACACTTAACTGACTGAGCCACCTAGGTTTCCCAAACAAAACCACTTCTTCTAGTTCCCATTTTTCAATTCTTACAAATTGCCAGTTCCTAAAATTCAAAAAGAGCCCGAGGCGAAGCCTGATGGCCGTGCAAGGGGCTTAAACCGAGTCCTCACAGCTCTGGGTTTTTTTTGTTTTTGTTTTTGTTTTTGTTTTTTTGTTTTTTGTTTTAAGACACTTGGGGGATTTCCCTGAAATCTGCTTTAAAAAACAATTGCAGTACAACTTCTTTTAAAACTGTATCTTTCAAAAATTTTGTGTTTTCAGATATATCCTAGAACTGCCAATGCCAATGGGGAGGAGACATGTGAGGAGGTTCCTACAAGAAAAAGAGACAAAAAGTACGTTCACATGCCCAGTGAGATGGACTGTGACCTACTTATATCCACAGTACATAGCTCTGTCCCATGGTAAAAGCAGTCTCCTGATCAGATGAAACGAATAGAAAACAAACAAATAAATGGATAAAGGACCCAATACCTCTTCTAAGCAGGTTTCTGAGATTTATTGTTAATAGCAGTAACTGAAACTTGTAAAGATTTTGGATTAACACACTTTCCTTCTTCCAGAAGAAGTATGATTTATTGCATATCCTACTGACATAGTTGAAGAGGTATAGTTGTTCGGGATTTCTGCTATTCTATGATTGTTTATTCCATAATCGCTCTTTTTCTGCACGATTTTTTCTATTAGAAGCCCTAATGCACTCATTTATTCATTCAGCCAATATTTTTGAAAGCCTGTGTGCCAGGCTATGCTCTGGGTTTTAGTCCCCTCTTCTAGACACTGTCTGAGCCTGTAGTGAGGCAATTATCATGATGGTCCAATTACCACCTCAAAAGATCAAACAGGTGTGTATGTTACCTGTTACACATTTTTCTTAGAAGTGGTTTTGTTTGGGAAACCTAGGTGGCTCAGTCAGTTAAGTGTCCTACTCCTGCTTTCAGCTCAGGTCATGATCTCATGGTTGTGGGATCAAGCCCCCAGCCCGAATCTGAGCCCAGCTCAGAGTCTGCTTGAGATTCTCTCTCCCTTGCCCTCTGCCCCTCCCTCTCCTCAAATGCACACATACCCTCTCTCTCTTTCTCTCTAAAATAAATAAATAAAATCTCCCTTTTTTGAAAAAAGGGAAAAGTGGGGTGCCTGGGTGGCTCAGTGGGTTAAAGCCTTTATCTTCAGCTCAGGTCATGATCCCAGGGTCCTGGGATCAAGCCACGAATCGGGCTCTCTGCTGAGCAGGGAGTCTGCTTCCTCCTCTCTCTCTCTCTCCCTGCCTCTCTGCCTACTTGTGATCTCTTTTTTTCTGTCAAACAAATAAAATTTTTAAATCTTTTAAAAAATTAAAAAGAGAAAAGCAAAAGTAAGGGAATTCTGGAAGAATTGCAAGGATAGTTCTTGGAATTCAAATGCATAGTAAATGGCTGCCCCTTCACCCTTTAGAAACCCAGTGAGTCTTGAAGAATATAAAAATTCCTTTGCAGCTTACATGTTTATAGTCAAAAATCGTGGTAGAGGAGCATGAACCTGAATGGATGTTAATGATGGCAATATTTTTTTGATTGTCGATTGTCACTGTCTCCTGAAGATTGCCACCATTTTTGCTTGGGCTGATGATGTTATAAACCTAGATTAACAACAAAGACATAATGGTTTTTCCATAAGTCCTATGCACTGGAAAGACAACCCTGCCAACCAAATGAAGCCCTCCACTTGTGAGCAAGAGACTGAAGTCTGAAACCTCCTCCCTGGCATCCCAGACCGAAAACCATGCTAAAGTAAGAATGTGAAGCTCTTCTTCATGGTTTACTATATTATACACAAGAGAAGCAAAAACATCACAGAAGAAATGAAAGTGACCACATTGTAAAGCAATGGGTTGCATTTTTTTTAAGGACTGCAGTTTGGAAAGAAATAACCAAACTTATCATTTCCTTTATTGGTTATTTCTGGGATGCCATCCCAAATAGGGCATATGGGCTCTCTACCGTGCTCCACATAGATGATCTTGTATCTTCCTTTTCCTCTGCCAGTAACTGTAGGGTATAAAGTCCAAAGAAAACCAACTTACCTCATATCCATGAGATTGTGTCCCAAAGATGGCCAACACCAGAAACACCACCTAAAAAACAGACCAGTTGCATCTATTCTCTATAGGGCAGTCATTAAGGATGGGGACTTACAGAGACACTGGACAGGATAAGCACAAGTATCTTGGAAAATATACATTTAGAGACACAGGTGGGTGATCATGGGCAATCAACAGTCCATCTCCCAGATGCGAAACACACATTCCCTCATTAGACAGGTGTTTGCTGACTTCATGCTATTTGTCAGACACCAGGTTCTACCTTTATGCCCCATCCCTGACCCTTCCCAACATCATAAGCTTGTAGGCAACAAGAGTTCTTATGCCAGATACAACCTGGAGTAGGTGAACAGTGAGGAAGGACTCCTTTTACTACGAGAACACCCTGGTGTGACTCACAGTGGATTTGGATGACAGAGTGAAGTTGGTTAAAAAAAAAAAATGTATCAAATTCCCTTGAAACCAAGAGGGTAAATTACAGTGCGATTCATGGTGATGAGATACAATGGATTCCCAAGGGAAACGATGAAAATAGGATACTTGGAGGCATGGCAAACTTTCAAGGCTGACATCAAGGAAAGCCTCTATATTCTCCTTAGTGATGCCCTCAGACAAATGTTAGGCTGATGGACCATGAGACTGACACTGACGCAGTGATGACATTTTGCTGCAGTTGTGTGAAGAGTCTTATCCAATGGGTAAAAGACCCAGTTTTGCCTTCTTTTCTGAACGCTACCATGTACGCCACTGCCATTGCAAGCCACTCATGAAGGAGGTCTGCAGGAAGGCAAGTATTTTTAAGACCTGTCAAGAGGATTTATTTACTTTCCTAACATTCACCAGTAACATTTCTCTTCTGATGACTGGGGAGGAGTGTCTGACAAAGGCCAGCATGCAGATCTCCAACCTGCCTACTCGCCCAGCCACATGCCTTCTCTGACTCCAGGCCAGCTCTATAACCTCTGACACTCTTCTCTATTCTATTTAAATGGGTCTAATACAGAGGTTTGAACAGATGGGTGGAGGACTGACCACCATAGTAATACAATTAGAGAGAGCTCAGGAAGTGCCCCCGCCCCCCAAATAACCACCTGCCCAACACCGTGTTTAATACACCGAGGTTACAGGATTAGGTTTCAGCAACAGATCTCCTCTTGGAAAATCAAGAGACCCTTGGAGATGGAACTCTCTAAGCCAACAATCTTGAACACCTGATGGGAAGAAACTTACCATTTTGCTTTCTCCATCACCAGCTAAATGAGGACAAAGGATAGATCACTGGGGAAGGAGTTCCATTCTAGGTCAAAACATAGACCTCTGCTCATGGAGCAGTGCAGAGTGGAGCCATGGGAGACTGGGGTCAGGATTGGGATCCGCAGGAGGAGAGATTGCACAGCAGGAACGTTGTACCGTAATTGCTCCTGCCAGGGGGGCCGGAGATGGGTACATTTCAAGTCTAAACCTCATGTTTACTGGAAAGGGAAAATCACATTCCTCTGGCCTCAGTCTCCTCATCCATAGGATGGGGGTAATACTGCTCAGCTCACAGAATTCTTGAGGTGAATAAATCAAAGTATGTTCAGCATAGGATCTCATATGCACTCAGAAAATGATAGCTGCTATTATCTTTTAAAAAAAAAAAATTGTCCCTTCTCTTTTAAATAGTAAATGCAGTTGTCCCAAAATGCCTACATTCCTTCTCAAGCTCATGATAGTAAGGAACTGTTATTAAGAATTCTCCAAATTAAAATTCTCTAGGTATTTCCAAGATGTTTTTTTTTAAGTAAATGTCTTAGAAAATAGACAATGGACCGATAAATATCTGACCTCATATTTAACACTATCGTTGCCAAAGACATTATTTAATTCAACGACAGAAGCTTAAAAGCTTGCATAGTGTTCATCTAAGACTTCTGAAATTCAAGGCATATTGGATTTGAACATTTTCTCTCAGAGCCACCACAAGAATATAAAGAAGCATAAAAAAATACTCACAAGGACTTTCATTTTGCCTGATGGGAAGAAGGTGCCAGACGAGGCTGCCGGTGCAACTCCAACCCTTTATATTAGCTTTAAGGTGTGGAAATCTCTTTCCAGAACAATTACGTTGGAAAAGGCTATGTCCATATCTCTGACAAACACCAGCAAACTCCTTTATCAGGATTGAGACACAGCCACATAACCTGATATCAATAAACTTCATTAGTCAGTAATAAAAATCTGCCACTTGGTCACTCAGTAAATATTCCTTGCTTATCTGTGTAACATTGCAGTCAAGATTTCAATTTCCACCCTTTAAAAATATTATAAGATGCTTGTTCTACACCAGCATCTTATAGACAAACAAGTCCTACTATCTGCCCCTGATGGTCAAGTCCTCCCTTCAGACTTGAACTGGGTTTTCAGTGTCTTTTCATGTGTGCCCTGTATTTTGAATTCTTCTGACTGAAGGATGGACGTAGGACTAGAGGAAACACAGTGGCTGGGGGACGCCTATGACTTAATTTCTTCTCCCTGTTAAAGTCACTTCCAATTTCCACAGACTCATGAGGAACAAGATCTAGAGAGCACTCTGCCCAATTACCAGAGTTAACCACAGGTTTACATTAAGCATTGCCCATAACTCCATAAAAACTATGAGTTATACATCTCTACTTATCCTGAAGGGCACTGAAAATTTCTCAGATTAAAAAAAAAAAATGAGATACAGTTGAATTTGTGTAATTTTTATAATACCACACTCAAAAATGTTTGGCTAGGGTTACAGTGGGATCATTAATTCAGAAGGCAGGGAAATATAAAAATAAACATTACCTGTCAATGGCAAATTTGTTAACCATTGAGAATCGCTATGGTAAGCACAGAAGGAACACAAGTGATGTCCTTGTTCTACAACCGAATGGCTTCCTGACTAGCAGCTTAAAAAATGGGACTTTTAAAAAGCAGATATTGGGCAGTTTGGGGGTTACCTAGTTTCCTGGAATTCCCCTCCCCTGGCTGGTCAGTTGGGTGGATGAAAAATGTGCTGCTTTATTAAGCTGTTTTGAGATACTGGCAGCAAGAAGAACTCCAGTTTTATAACACATCTGCAAATGCTCTCCCATATCTGGCTCCCAAGACCCCAAAAAGCAAGCCAGCTCCCACACCTGCAGACATGAGGGCAGACAGAAGTACTACACCCTTTGCATTTCTTCCTCTTGCTGTCTGCCTTCTTTGTATTGATAAAAACTCTGCATTCTCTTTCTTTCCCTTCTATTTCTGGAACATTTTGACTTTTTTATCATTTAGTTCTAACTTTGAGGTTTTAGCTTGCATCTTTAGTTATTCCCATCATCTACAAACCCAAAAGGAGTCCTGTATTTTGAACTCAACAGAAACAAAGAACTCAGTTATCTTGGAGTCATTACTGAGCATCTTTTCCAGCCCCCTATTGTTGTCTTTGAACAGTGTTTTACTTTCGACTTTAAAATAGCACAAAAATACTCAAGTCTCCCATCAATAGATCATTAAATTTGTTCAAATATTTTATCAATTTGGGGGCTAATTCTTATTTTTTATATCCCAAAAACTTTATTTTCTTTTGGTTTAAGTATATCTTTTGTAGTTCTTTTATTGGGAGCCACTGGGTTTTAATTTCTTATTATGTCTGAAAATGTTTTTATTTTCTCCTTACTTTAGAATAGGAGTTATAGATCGACAGGTATTTTCCTTCTATCACTTTAAAGATGCTATTCCTGGGCAACTGGCTGGCTCAGTGGGTTAAGCCTCTGCCTTTGGCTCAGGTCATTATCTCAGGATCCTGGGATCAAGCCCCACATCAGGCTCTCTGCTCGGCCGGGAGGCTGCTTCTCCCTCTCCCTCTGACTGCCTCTCTGCCTACTTGTGATCGCTCTCTGTGTCAAATAAATAAATAAAATCTCTTAAAAACATAAAGATGCTATTCCATTGTCTTCCCGCCTCCACTGACGCTGAGGTGAAACCTGCTAGCAACACAGTTACAATGTTCCTGATTTGTTCTTTTCTAGTTACATGCTGTTGTGCTTCTGCTATTTTGTCTCATAATCTCTTGTTCTTTTTTTTTTTACAAGTGTAATACCTTCATTTATATCTTAACCACATCCTTAGTCTACCTCTGAAACTTCTAATGTGCTGTAATTAGTTGAATAATTGTTAATTAATTGAATGTAATTTTTTTTAAAAAAGCACATCCTCGGTTATTGTCCTTTTCTTGCTGTTATCTTGTTCAAACCAAATAGCAAATCCATTCCCAACTGTTTGTTAAGTTAGTCACATAAGTTGAAACGCATTTTAACTCATACTTTCTTTTATTTTTTAAGATTTTATTTATTTATTTATTTGACAGAGATCAAAAGTAGGCAAAGAGGCAGACGGGTGGGTCGGGGGGGAAGCAGGCTCCCTGATGAGCAGAGAGCCCAATACGGGGCTCCATCCCAGGACCCTGAGATCATGACCTGAGCCAAAGGCAGAGGCTTAACCCACTGAGCCACCCAGGCACCCCTAATTCATACCTTCTTTACTATGATCTTATCTTTTTTGTTATGACTCTTGCCATTTTTAATTACGGTGCACTCAATGAATTCATTACCATGTTATTTATTGCCATACCCAAGCATGAGCTCTAAAACTCCTGTTCGTGGGGGGAGAAAGATTCCATTCTAAAAGGTCCTGGGAGGAGGCTCTAGTTATTTGGGCAGGCTACCATAGATCTTACCGTAAGAAAAATTAATTCTAAATTAATTTTTAAATACATATAAACATCGTATATCATGTAAAAGAAGAAAAAATGGAAAAAACTGCAAGAAAATACATGTAAACTTTGATCCAATTTTTGCAATGCAAAATATTTTCTAAGGCTAAAAGTATTGGAATAAATCACAAGAAAAAAGATGTACAAACCTCACTGAATAAGATATAAGGGATCATTAAGAGAGAGTAAATAAGTTGTTAAGAAAGAGTAAATAAGTTGTTAAGAAAGAGTAAAAGCACATTTAAAACTCAGGAAAAGTATTTTTAACACATAGGAGAGACAAAGAGGAATATTTTCTTTGTTTTGGAGGGAGTGAATAAACTTTCTTATTTTTATTACCAATAAACAAACAAATATATAGTTAAAATCTCCAAAAAGTAATATTTTAAACTGACAAAAAGGTTTTACAAATTCACAAGACAATAGTGGGTGCATACCATCCATTTTTAAAAAATAAAACCTTATTCTTTATTTTTTAATTTAATTTTATTTTTTCAGTGTTCCAAAATTCATTGTTTATGCACCACACCCAGTGCTCCATGCAATATGTGTCCTCCATAATACCTACCACCAGGCTCACCAGTCCCCCACCTCCCTCCCCTTCAAAATCCTCAGTTTGTTTCTCAGGGTCCACAGTCTCTCATGGTTCATCTCCCTTCTCCAATTTCCCCCAATTCACTTTTCCTTTCCTTCTCCTAATGTCCTCCATGTTATTCCTTATGTTCCACATGTAAGTGAAACCATATCATTGACTTCCTCTGCTTGACTTATTTCAATCAGCATAATCTCCTCCAGTTCCGTCCATGTTGATACAAAAGTTGCGTATCCAACCACAGTGCTTTTTAATGGGCAAAGAACCTGATTAAGGGAAGAAGGGGCCCTACCAGGTGTGGAGTTGAAGCTCCAAAAACATCCTGCCTGGATTTGAATTCTGAATTCTCTAATTTCTCACCATGTGCCTCAAAATCCTCTTGAGGAAAGGAGAGCAAAGTGCCTGCCTCCTTAGAGCATCCGTGCACACATGGACAAGCTCACATACAAAACATACTTCCAATAGTCACTGGCTCAGAGTAAGCTTGCAATAAGATTTACCTAATATTATTACACTATTTATTATAAGCAAAACATGCTTAAACTTGTAAGTTATTAAAGAATTGCAAATTCAAGCAGCTTTATTGAATTAAATATAAATGGAACAAAGATAGCTGGAAAATCCCTACGTATCTGAACATTTTCAAAAACCACTTCTAAATAAATCATGGGTTAAAGAGGTAGTCAGTCACAAGGAATTTAGAAAATATTTTGAACTTAAGGAAGTGAAAATGCAACATATCAGAATTTGTGGGATGTAGCTTAAAGAGAAAATTATAGTACTGAATACTCATACTAGAAAAAAGAAGGGGCAGAAAGGAAGAAACAAAGGGAGAAAAAGAGAAAGAAAAAGAAAAGAGCCTCAAATAAATGATTGAAGTATTCACCTTAAGAAGCCTGAAAACAAATATCAAACTAAACCCAGAGCAAGCAAAACAGGAAATAAAAAAGATAAGAGCAGAAAGACATGAAATTGAATACAGAAAAACAAGAAAAAAATTCAATGAAAAATGCCAATGGTTTATTTAAAAGACCAATCCATCAATAAATTTGTAAACAGAATGTTCAAGAAAAAAAAGGCATGAATTGTTAATACTACTGATAAAAAGGGAACATCAACACATTGCTGTTGATTTTACACCATTAACAGAATAATAAGGAAATATTTCAAACAACTTTATGTCCAAAAATTCAACATTCTAAATCAAATAGACAGAATTCTTGATAGATAAACTACCAAAATTTACTCAAGAAGAAATAACTATCTGGAGTGGGTTCGTATCAATCAAGGAAATTGAATTTGTAGTTATAAACTTTTCACAAAGAAAATTCCAGGACCTCACAGGCAAATTCTACCATTTCAGGAAGAAATAGTATCAATTCTACACAAATTCTACCAGAAAACAGGAGAGGAGAAAACACCTCCAAACTCATCCTATGAGGCCAATATTATCCTAATACCAAAAATAGACAAAGATATTATGAGAAAAGAAGCTATAGACCAAAATCCCTTATAAACAAAGATGAAAAAAATCTCCAAAAATATTAACACAATGAATATAGCAATGTATAAAAATAATAATACATCATAATTGAAAGAAATTTTCCCTGTGAATTCAAGGTTCATTTAACATTTGCACATCAGTCAATGTCATTCAATATGTTGAATATAAAAATAAAAAGCCATATTGAAAGACCCCAGATGTCCACTGATAGATAAATGGATAAAGAAGATGTTGTTGGTACACACACACACACACACACACACACACAGAGGAATATTACTCAGCCTTCAAAAAGAAAGAAATCTTGCCATTTGCAAGAAGCGAATGGAATTAGAAGGTATTATGCTAAGTGAAAGAAATCGGTCAGAGAAAGACAAATATCATATGACTTCACTCATATGTGGAATTTAAGAAACAAAACAAATGAACATATGGGAAGTAAGGGAAAATAAAATAAGATGAAAACAGAGAGGGAGACAAACCATAAGAGACTTTTTATTATAGGAAACAAACTGAGGGTTGCTGGAGGAGAGATGAGCAGTGGGATGGGTAACTGGATGATGGGCACTGGGGAGGACCTTTGATGTAGTGAGCACTGGGAGTTGTACGCAACAGATGAATCACTGAATTCTACCTCTGAAACTAATAATACGCTATATGACAATTAAAATTGAATGTAAATTTTAAAGAATTTAAAAATAAATAAATAAAAACCCATATGACCATCTTGATAGAAAGGCATTTGGCAAAATTCAATGTACATCAAAGATGACTGCTATTAAAAAACTAAGGGAAAAAAGGAGTTTTTTCATTTTGATAAAGTTCATCTATAAAAACCTGCTGCTAACATCATGCTTAAAGAGTCATAAAAGAAAAATTGTTATGGACTTCAGGAAAGCTATTAACTTCTGCTGTCCCAAAGATACTGTTAAAAACCTGAAAATAAAAACCACAGATATAGAGAAAATATTTGCAAAGAAAAAAAAACAAATTTTACAAAGAATCTATATCTAGAATATATAAAGAACTTACAAATTTAATAATTATATAACATATATTCCAATTTATAAAATAGGCAAAAGATTTAAAAGATGGTTTACCCAAGAAGATGCACAGATAGCAAATAGGTACATAAAAAGATGCTTAGCCCTAATGGTAATCAGGGAAATGCAAATTAAAACCATAATGTACCTATTAGAATGGCTAAAAATAAACCAGCAAACAAAAGTGAACAATCCAAGTGTTGTCAAGAATTTAGAGCAACTAGGAATGCAAGATACTACAACCACTTTGAAAAACCATTTGGTAATTTCTCATCAAGTTAGTGAAATTATCACAAGACCCAGAAATCCCACTTCTGGGTGTTTACCCAAGGGAAGTGAAACTATATGTGCACATTAGAACCTGTAGGTGAATATTTGTAATAGCTTTTTTTGTAATCACCCAATTTAGGAAATAGCCCAAATTCTTTCAGTGGGTGATTGGGTAGATAAATTGTGGTATGTTCATCTAATGAAATATTGCCTAGCAATAAGAAAGGACCAACTCACTGATAAACAACACAGATGAATCTCAAATACATTATACTAAGTGAAAATAGCAAGAACCAAAAACTACCTACTGTATAATTCCATTTATATGAATGACCATCTCCTGTGTGAAGTGCTTGGGTAGGATTCATGCAGGCAATGAGCATTGCTACTTCTTAAGACCAGATGAGATAAGACATTCCTGCGTGCCTCTAAACTCCTGGGGTTATAAGCCAAGTCAAAAATATTCATGAGAAATTTGGTGCTTAAGTATGTGTGTATGATATGACTTCTTCCAGCCCCTGAATTATTAGTAGATAAATAAATGTATATTAAATCTAAGATAAAGCCACAATCTCTTCAGAAAAGCTTGGCTATTTTGTAAAAAGATTTTATTTACTTGAGAGAGAGAGAGAGAGAGAGAAAGCACAGAACTAAAGGGAGAAGCAGACTCCCTGCTCAACAGAGATTCCCAACGCAAGGCTCCATCCCAGGACCCAGGGATCATGATCTGAGCTGAAGGCAGAGACTTAACCTACTGAGCCACCCAGGCACCCCATATGACATTTTAGAAATATAAAACTAAAAGAACTAGAAACAGGTGAATGATTGGTAGTGTCTGAGGATGAAGGGTAAGATCACATATAATGGGGAACAAGGAAGTTTTGGGGAGGTGGTGATAATGTTCTGTATTGATTTTGCTATTTGTTTCTTAAATTCCACATATGAGTGAAGTCATATTGATAACGTTCTGTATTGATTTATGACTGCATGCATCTGTTAGAATTCAGGACTATAGAGTCATAAGGATAAGCTTTACTGTTTGTAAATTCTATTTCAACCTCATTAAGAAAGTAATATTCAGTAAGTATAAAAATATAAGCAAAATTTAAAAACCGATTGAAAACTGAGTGAAATATTCAACATATATAAGAAACAGATGGTAATATCCTCAATTCATAAAATGTTTTATAAATCCGCAGTGGGAAAAATGAACACATGTAATTTATTTTAACAGGCAATGACCTGCTTTGAAGAAATAAAATAACAGGAGTTGGTTGAGAGTTGAGACTTCTGATACATCCCACTTGAATTTAATTTTTTCAAACAGTTACTTATGGTATGAGCTTTTGCAAGTTATTGACCTCTATGTGCCTCAATATCCTCATTCATAAATAAAAAGCAATATAAGGACTCCTCACAAGATTGCTGGGCAGATGAAATGAGGTCATACATATAAAGATTCAAAATAGTAGCTGACATAGTAGGTTCACAATAAATGTTATCTAAAACTATAGCCACCATTTATAATAAATAAAACACACTGAATCCATTAATTCTTAAGAAATTGAAAGTCAATAATTTATTAAGATACCATTTATTTCTCTTAATGAACCTAAGTTGAAAAATTTGTCTTGTTCTTTTGGTGGAAGTACAAACTGAGTTTTTAAAAACACTTCCAGGAGGATAATTTATTTGTATATAAAGAACCATAACAATGCTTATTCTTTTAACCAAGTAATTTTACTTTTATAAATATATCAAAATGCATAAACAGATATATGCACCATATTTCATATACTAAGATGTTCAGTGCAGTATTATTTATGTAGAGAATTACGAGTATCATATATGTTTAACAATAACACCACAGCTGTTAGAACTTCTGTTTGTGGAGAGCATTTAAGGATATTAAAGTGTCCATTATACAATGCTAAATGAAAAATTATAAGATTGTGTGTAAGGTATGGTTTTAATTCTATAAAAAATACCTCATACTCAACATAGGTATACATATACTCAAAAAACAGATTTTTAAAAAATATGCTACTTCTGATTTTAGTTCCAACATAAGAAGTGCTTACTCCTATCCTTGCAAGAAATAAGCTGAACAGACCAGAAATCAACTAACTACTTGGACCATTAGAGAACTGAAGTCACAGGGCAAACTGCCATGTCCGAATCTGGAAAAGGTAAACACAAAGAAGTACAGCTGAAATAAGTTTGCCTGGAGCAGAAGCCACCAGAGTCAAACTGGTAGGAACATCTAAGTGCTAATTTTGACAAGCTTTTGGAGTCTCTGAGTGTGGACCAGAGTGAGAGAAAGTGAGAAATTCCTGAAGGCCACTGGCAAATTTTGGATCCAGGAACCATACCAGGTTCTCGTGGTGAAAAGACAAGAAAATCGCCTCAGGTCTCTGTCAGGGAGAGAGGACAAGTAACCATTTTGAAATATGCCAAGAGCATTCTCTATAACAAAGGCTTGATCTCCAGTAAAAAAGAGTTTTCCAAAGCCTTATCTGACCTAGATGGAAAAGGGCTGATACCCAACACCCCGCTTTCACTTTCTTGTCTCATCTCATCTAAATAGGATAAAGTCACCGCCCAAAGACTCAGGCTCACTAAAAGACTGAGATTTAATTATAGAATGCTTCTCCTTCACAACTTATTATTACATCATTAATAGTGTTTGTATTTAATTACAGTGAGTTATAGCTAAAAATAACTACAAGGCACAGACTATTTAGGAAGGAGATTTTAAGGAAATGCAAAGGCAACAGGGGGACAAAAACTATGGAACTAAAAAATTTGAAGCCCTGACAAGAAAAAAACTTCACACAGTAACAGATCCCAAGAGTAAACAGATCCCAAAACATCATGCAGAAGGCTTATTTGCCTCAAATCCTTTGAACACTTTGAACAATTACAAGTCATGCTAAAGGGCAAGCACAAAACAACAGAAAACCAAACAAAACAAAAATTTAAAAACACAGTCCAAAGAGACAAAGCAAGCCTCAGAACGAGACTCAGCTATAACACAGATTTTGCAATTATCCAACAGGGAATTCACAAGATGTATGATTACTATGCTAAGGGATTTAATGAAAAAAGTAGACAACATGATGGAAAATGCAAGCAGTGAGGCACAACCTCTAAGAAAGAATCAGAAAGAAATGTTAGAAATCAAAAACACTGTAACAGAAATGAAGAATACCCTCGATGTATCCAGTCAATGTACTGAACACAGTAGAGGAAAATATCAGTGAACTTGAAGATATATTGGTGAGAACTTTCCAAACTGAAACAAGAAGAGAAAAAAGAATGAAAAGAAAAAGTGGGGGAAAATATCCAAGAACTATGGGACATTTTCAATAGGCATAGTAGGAATAGCAGGAGAAGAAAGAAAGAAAGGAGCAGAAGAAATATTCAATGTAATAATGGTCAAGAACCTCACGAAATTAATGACTGACACCATAGATCAAACCTCATTGAAGTTACAACACCAAGTAAACTTGGACTTTGGGTGATAGTGAGGTGTCCGTGTAGGTTCTTCAGTTGTAACACATGCACCACTCTGGTGTTGATTCTGATTAGGGGAGAGTGTGTGCTTGTATGGGAGCAAGGGAAATATAGCATATCTCTATACCTTCTGCTCAATTTCTCTGTGAAACCAAAACTTCTCTTCAAAAGGTCTATGAAAGAAAAAGAAGAAACAAAACCCAAGCACAACAAATACAAAATAGTTACAAACCTACCTATCTTTATTGACTAGTAGTAAAGAATGGCACATAGTAGTCCAACTGTATCAATGATCCCTTAAATGTGAAAGACCTAAATACACCAAGTAGAAAACGAAAACTATTTGAGTGGATCAAAAAGTAAGATCCAACTGAATACGAACTTGGGCAGCCACTGTGGAAAAAACATGCAGTTTCCTTAAAAAGTTAAAGATTGAAATGCCCACACTGTTCTCCAAAGAGGCTGCACCAACTTGCATTCCCACCAACAGTGTAAGAGGGTTCCCCTTTCTCCACATCCTCTCCAACACATGTTGTTTCCTGTTTTGTTAATTTTGGCCATTCTAACTGGTTTAAGGTGATATCTCAATGTAGTTTTAATTTGAATCTCCCTGAGGGCTAATGATGATGAACATTTTTTCTTGTGTCTTATAGCCATTTGTATGTCTTGATTGGAGAAGTGTCTGTTCATATCTTCTTCCCATTTTTTGATATGTTTGCCTGTTTCATGTGTGTTGAGTTTGAGGAGTTCATTATAGATCCTGGATATCAACCTTTTGTCTGTACTGTCATTTGCAAATATCTTCTCCCATTCCGTGGGTTGCCTCTTTGTTTGGTTGACTGTTTCCTTTGCTGTGCAGAAGCTTTTGATTTTGATGAAGTCCCAAAAGTTTATTTTCGCTTTTGTTTCCTTTGCCTTTGGAGACATATCTTGAAAGAAGTTGCTGTGGCTAATATCAAAGAGATTACTGCCTATGTTCTCCTCTAGGATTCTGATGGATTCCTGTCTCACACTGAGGTCTTTATAGAACTTCCCTATGACCCTGCAACTGCACTCCTGGGTATTTACCCCAAAGATACAGATGTCGTGAAAAGAAGGGCCATCTGTACCCCAATGTTTATAGCAGCAATGGTCACGGTCGCCAAACTATGGAAAGAACCAAGATGCCCTTCAACGGACGAATGGATAAGGAAGATGTGGTCCATATACACTATGAAGTATTATGCCTCCATCAGAAAGGATGAATACCCAACTTTTGTAGCAACATGGACGGGATTGGAAGAGATTATGCTGAGTGAAATAAATTAAGCAGAGAGAGTCAATTATCATATGGTTTCACTTATTTGTGGAGCATAACAAATATCATGGAGGACAAGGGGTGTTAGAGAGGAGAAGGGAGTCGGGGTAAATTGGAAGGGGAGGTGAATCATGAGAAACTATGGACTCTGAAAAACAATCTGAGGGGTTTGAAGTGGTGGGGGTGTGGGAGGTTGGGGTACCAGGTGGTGGGTATTATAGAGGGCACGGATTGTATGGAGCACTGGGTGTGGTGAAAAAATAATGAATACTGTTTTTCTGAAAATAAATAAATTGAAAAAATTAAAAAAAAAAGAGTGAACTGCCCTATGATCCAGATATCACACTGTTGGGTGTTTAAACCCCCCCCAAAATATAAAAACACTAAGACAAAGGGATAATGCCCCCCTATATTTATAGCAGCATTATTCACCATAGCAAAGACATGGAAGCCCCCTAAGTGTCCGTTGACTGATGAATGGATAAAGAACAAGTGGCATGCATATATATCTATAATTCAACTCTAAAAAAGAATGAAATCTTGCCATCTGCAAGGATGGATTTGGATGGATGGACCTAGAGAGCATCATGCTAAGCAAAATAAGGCAGTCAGAGAAAGATAAATACCATATGATTTCACTCACACAGGGAACTTGAGAAACAAAACAAACGAGCAAAGGAAAAAAAAAGAGAGAGGGAGAGACAAACCAAGAAGCATACTTTTAACTATAAAGAACAAACAGATGGGAGGTGGGGGGATGAGTGAAAAAATGATGAGGAGTGCACGTGTCAAGATGAGCACTGGGTGATGTACGGAATTGTTGAATCACTGTATTGTACACTTGGAACCAATGTAACGCTGTATGTTAACTACACTGAAATTTAAAATATAAAAATAAAAACAAATCATATATTCTATACAAAAATGTCATTTTAGGGGCACCTGGGTGACTTAGTTGGTTAAGCATTTGTCTTCGGCTCAGGTCATAATTCCAGGGTCCTGGGATTAAGCCCTGCATTGGGCCCCCTATTCAGCTGGGAGTCTCCTTCTTCTGCCCCTCCCCTTTGCTTGTGCATGCTCACTCTCTCTCTCTCTCTCTCTCTCTCTTTCCAAAAAATGACATTTTAATATAAAGACACAGACAGGTTAAAAATAAAGGGGTGAAAAAAATATAGCATTTAACACTAATTTAAAAAAAAAAAACTGGAGTACCTATATTAATTTTAGACAAAGCAGACTTCAGAACAATAAAACATTATCAGGGATAAAGAGGGGCATCACACCATGATAAAGGGGTCGATTCCTCAGGAAGACATAATGGTCTTTGATATGCATGCACCTAACGATAGGGTATCAAAATACATGAGGCAAAAACCCAAGAGAAACGCAATGAGAAATAAAGAAACCCACTATTCTAGACTTGACTACTCCTTCTTCAGTACTGAGAGATCAAACAAGCATAAGATTAATAAGGATGCAGATGAACTGAACAGCATCATCAATCAATTGGATCTAACTGACACATAGAATATTTCATTCTGCAATATCCGTATACAGCTTCTTCTTAAGCTCAAAGGAAACATTCACTGAGAAAGACCAGATTCTGGGCCATAAAACACACCTTAACAACATAAAAGAATAGAATCATACAAAGTAGTAGTAGTCTACCCAAGGGAATTAAAGTAGAAATCAACACAGAAAGGTAACTAGAAAGTCCCCAAATATTTGAAGACAAAATGATACACTTCCAGGTAACACACAGATCAAAAGAGTCTCAAAAGAAGTGAAAAGGAAATATGGTAAGAGGTTATCAGTGATTATTTCTGCATAGTAAATTGATATGTCAATTATTTTCTTTGAAAATTGTCCATATTCTCTACAATTTCCTATGAATTACTTTTATGATGGGGGAGTGGTTTAAGTTATTTTTAAAAAGAAACACTGAAAAGGTAGTATTTACAGGTCATGGTGACTGATTATGGGAGGCGGGGACACGGGGGTGAGAAAGCAGAGCTGAGGGCAGCTGGGGGGCCTGTCTTGATTGCCTGGTAGTTAAACATGCCATAAGACTACATATAAGTTATAGAAACAGCGTGTTGGGGGACTAATGAAAATATTTTGGTTTGAGGTAATCTAATACCCACATTTGTAAACTAACATCTAAAGCTTGGTGGGGTTTGATCTGTTCTTCCATCATGAAGAGATGGCTCGTGTGTTCAGAATGGAGGAGCTTCCAGGGAAAATAAGAGGGATGATAGAAGAGGAAGGTCAAGGTAGAATCCAACACCAACATTAACGGGACAGATGGAAGAAGAGAGGCAAGCCACCGTTTGGATGGTGGAAGGAGCCCTTGAAGGGCAAATGGGAGAAAGAGGTGTTGTAGGTGTTAAGGGAGAAGAGAAGTTCAAAAAAGAAGAGATTCTCAGGGTCAAAAAGTACAAAGAGGTCAAATCACCTGTTCCGTACATGAGTACTGAAAAGATACCAGCACATCCAACATCCAAGACTTGCCCTGCTCTCTCTGAGTCCCAGCATGACCCGTTACCCATCAGACTGGAGGCCAGATCCCAGGGGATCCAGCTATTACTGGGAGGTGAGGAAATGGAATCAGAAAATCTACATGATTCTTTTAAGAGTTGAAAAGGAAAGGGAGATAATAAGCTTTTGTATGCAGAAGATAGAGCTGAGGGAAAGTTTTTATGTTTGGTTTTGACTCATTTTTTTAGTATTGGGGGGATTTTCCCATATGAACCAAAAAGAAATAGCAAACCAACAGGCAGATGTTGAAATTTGAGAAAAAAGACATCTACCTAATGGTAGAAGGCAGGAATTGGAGGTGGGAGAGGCAGGAAGTAGGACCACCCATGGACCAAGGCTCCAGGCCCCCAGGGCATCCTCCATGGTCCCACCGGATTTACTTACAGAACAGAAGCCCCAAAATAAAATAATTAAAAATTTTAGGATGGCAACTGCAAAGTATTATAAACTCAAGTGTGGGACTCTTAGTGTGAGCCCCATGTAACTACCCTGGTCCCGTGTCCATGAAGCCAGCGCTGTCTCTCCTATACACTATAGGATCTTGGGGTAGGAGCACTGGTTGCTTGGCAACCTTGACTCTCCTGTGGCATTTGTGCTGAACTGGGGCCTTGTGTTAGCTGAAGCATGGCGCACTGGTGGTTGTTGATTATTTTTCAGTGAGGAAACGAAGAAAGGATTGCAGGCCTGGTGACCTGCTGAGCAGCAAATGAAAAAACTTTCCTAGCTTGGATGTGGGGAGTTGGTTTTTTATTTAAACCCAGTGGAACCTCAGAAGAAAACGGCCACTCCAGAATCAGCCCCACTGGATACGTTTTATTAAGCGTTTCCAGGAATTGGAGGCTGGGGTATGGGTAGGAAAGGAGTAGTTTAATTGAATAAACATGAAAGTTCGGAATTCCCCAAGGCACCTCTGAATACCCAGTGTCTTCATCTGAAGGTGCATTCCTCCAGGAGTGGAAAGATGGCGCATGTGTGTATATTTTCTACCTGAGATGTAGAAAGGAAACCAGTTCCGATAAGTCACCCTGCAGAAAACTGAAGGATTAGCAGAATCCCACATCATGGTTCAGCCACCTTGGGGCCAGTCCTTGACGTTGGCCTTCAGCTCCTGCCAGCAAAGCCCCCAGAGGAGGCAATTCCCTGAGGGGGTGCACTGGGTCCTCCCAAGACCTGGGCCCCAGGTGCACCCCCGCAGCTGCCGCTTGCTGGTCCTCCCAGGATGGGGTGGGATTGGATGGGATATGCAGCTTCCCCCATTGAGTCTGGCCCTCCCCCACGCCTCAGGGCTGCAGGGGAAGGAACACACCTTCTGCGGGAGTGTTTTTACACTACTTTCTCTGAAGTGCTTCAGTGCGAATGCAGAACACAGAATAATTGTTCTTATTTCCAAGTCATCTACAAGACAATTAGGAAAGCGACATATTCCTTCACGTGGCGATTTCCATTCCTCATATGGTCATATTTTCTCCAGCTCCTTTTTAGGATGGAAGTACTTAACCAGGTCCGATTGTCCTTCAGGATGACAAAAAATGAAGTTGTTTACCAAAATTCCCTTTATCTCTACTTTCTTATATTTTATGCAAATGATGTCATCGCTCAGGAAACCTTCTTTGAGCAAGATTTTTCCAAACCCTATCCACAACTCTCTCATGCTCAAGGTTAATGACAGATTGGAGATAAAAATTATCACTGGTGGCCTCTAAGGGGACCCAGAATGTTTGGCAGATGCAACTGGACAGACATGCAAGCAGCAACAGAAAGGCAGAGTTATATAGACTTTGGAAAGCAAGGGCCTCTGGGAAACAACAAAAAGGAAGGGCTCGATGATGCCCCAGGGAAGAGCTTCCCCTGCTTTGCTGTAATTTGAAAAGAATTTCTTTCCTATGCAAAATCAAGTATGTAATAAGCATGGCTTTTCTGGAATTGGAAGCTTTCTAGCAATGATCATACATGTGTTATTTTACATGGCCCTTGTGCTGGTTTTTTTTTTTTTTTTTTTTTTTTTTTTTTTGGACGTGGTGTTCCTGGCCACAAGTGCATGTGGAAGATTTGACGGTGTGGCCACAGCCCCCACCGCTGGGGTCACAGGACAGAAACTAGGGTCCAAGCTGCAGCCTGGTACCCCGAGACCACAGGAGCAGGCAGGAGTTTTCCAACCTGCCTCCCCCACCCCTGGGGTGACCCAATGTATTTAGACATCACAAACAACCCACCGTCTGCCTTGGGGCTGTGTCACAAGTAATGTCCAATGGGTGTGAAGGATGCTCAGAAAACAACAGCAGAGGCAAAGAAACTGGGAAGGAATCTCTGCATGAAGGAGCTTCCACACTCAAGCCACTAGATCATGGTGGATGTCCAACAGGCCAGCTGAACCCTAAATATTGGGGGAAACAGGGGAAGGGTTGAAGGGAAAAAAAAGATTACCAAGGGCTTCCTGGATGTTAATGACGTCGAGGTCCACCCGTCATCCACACAGGAGAGGGAATCTTGAAGGAGGATATTTAATGATGAGAAAGGCCCAGTAAGTAAACATTCTCCTCTACTCAGAGAAAAAGAAGGAAAATAAAAGTTTGTCTGTGGTGAAGCTCCGAAAAGCCCCCCAGACTTATGGGAGGAAGCTATCACAGGCAGAATCGCATTCCCTGTTGGTTCCACACAAGGGAGCCCCCACCCAGCTTGACACGACAGGGTGTGGGGTAAAGTGAGGCTTTGGGCGTGTGAACCACAAGATAAAAAAACGATAAAGGCTTGCCTCTTGGCGTGGCTTGGCTTCCAGCTGGGCGATCAGGGCAGGCACTATTTACTCATGGGCTGGTTTGCCCCACACTAATCCCAGGGCACTGGCCCACACCATCTCCTGGGACTCCCTTGCTATGTAACCATGACCAAAGCAAAGCTGCACCTCTCCGGCTGGCTCCAAAAATCGGAATGAGTAAACATAGTGCGTTTTTTTATTCTAGCTTGAGCATCTCCTTTATGTAATTCCAATTTTTTTTTCAGGATTTATTTATTTATTTTGAGAGAGAGAGAGAGAGAGAGACAGTGCTTGTGGGAGCATGGGGAGGGGCAGAGGGGGAGGGAGAGAAAGAGAGAATCTCAGCAGACTCCCCACTGAGCATGGAGACCGACCTGGGGCTCAGTCTCAGGACCCTGAGATCATGACCCAACCCAAAACCAAAAGTCAGATGCTCAACCCACTGAGCCACTCAGGTGCCCCAGAATGCTTATTTTTAAAATGGGCGTATTGGGCATCAGGTGTATGCTAGTATATTCTAGTTCTGTGGAAGTGGCAAGAAGGTTGACATGTTCTCCTTTCTCCTATGGAAGGAAAAGAAACACATAAAATATTGATGGGAGAGAACAAGAGACACTCACACTTCCTTAGGACTTTTGGCCTTAGATGAGACAAGAATTGTGATTCCCTGGCCCCCCACCACCTCTGGCACTTCCGTAACTACCTCACAGAGTACGGAGGAAGAAGTTCTTCTGATTTTTGGAACTAATGAAATAATGTCATATAAAGGAGGAATTTCTTCTATTTTTCCCACAAGAAATCTAAAGCCTAGAGGGTATGAGACTCATAGAAAGAAGGTAGCAGAACAGAATCTAGGTCTCTTGGCCCCTCGTTCCAACCAGTAGCTCTCCAAGTGGCTCTTCACGTCCAGGATGTATCCTCAGAAGTAGCACAATTGTTGTTTCCCTAAGGAGGGTACCACTCAGGGACGTTAAGGAGTGTTAGGAAAAATAAATCAGTAGAAAAGGAAAACAACCAGGTTGTATGGTCAATTAAATTTAGGGGAATCTGCATGAAACAACACGACATTGATTTCTCCCCTACAGATGTCTTAGCACACTTGATATGTGAGTGTAAATTGTCAATCTCTAAGAAGGGCATTATTAGAGTCTGAACCCTATCTATCTATCTATCTTTCGGCTATCGGCTATCTATCCGTCTCACAATGCATCCATTTCCTGGAGGATCCTCCACACCAGCATTTCACAGGCCCACTGGAAAAAATGTCAACCTTGAATCTTTGGTAATACCTTACCAAAGGTAAGGTATTACTTGCAAAAAGTGTGTTAGACTGTACTCATATACCAAAGTGACTACCCAAGACTGGACCTAAAGGCACCATGCTGTTCCCTCTTTGACTTTGCAGGGATGTGACAGTTCCTAAAGCAGATGAAGGCCTCTTCACCTATGTCTTCCCTCCCACCCCAGGTTTATTGATCTTTTGCAGCTTAAAAATAGGTTTGCAAGAAATTAGTGGACACATTAAAAACATGAACAAAATCTTATCACAGCTACACTAACCCACTTACATTTTCAAAGAGACATTGCTAGTGAATCAAGCTTTATAACTGTGTAGCCCCCTCCTAGGTTCCAGTCCACATGTATAAGGAAAATCACAGTCTCAGAAAGGCTTCTAAAGAGGGTGTTTATAAATCAGTGATAAATGAAATACAGTTTTCCTCTTCAGCAATTTGCTTTAGTAGGTTCAGTGTGGAGGAGAAAGTAGAAAAAAAATTAAAACTTTAATTCATCTCCAGGACTGTTTTAAGCATTCACTTGTCAGGCCAAGAGACAGTTTCTACCCTGTGCTTCTGCTGAAAACATTTTTTTAAATTATTTTGACATAATTTCTGAAAATTAAGTTATCTAGAAGCGAATGAAAGGAGAGGTTGCTTTTATAGCTCGGGGGGGGGGGGCGGGGGGGCGTCTCCCCTGAGAATTAGGGAAGGTATGTTGGAAGGAGTGGTATTTAAGAGGGGCCTTGACAAATGAATAGCAGCTTACAAATTAAAGAAAATCAAGAGGGTACCCCTCCAAGGTGGGACAACAGCATGCACAAAGGGGTAGAGGCGTGAAACACCCCGAATATTCCAGCAATTGCGGGAAATCTGGTGTAGTGGGATTATAGGAGAGACGCAGCAGGGGAGGTTTTGGAAACCTAATTTTAAATGACCTTCTGTACCATTCCAATGAGTTTAAAGTTCGTCCTGTAGGCTGTCAGTGAACATTTCTTTGCATAGAAGAGTTGTGTTTATTTACAGATGTACTTTAGAAAGATCACTTTGGGAAAAACGTGATGGAATATGAAAGACCAGTGACCGGAGTGATCCATCACACTACTATTATAAAAGTTCTGTTGAAAGAAGCTGTGGACAAGACCAGAGTCCTGGGGCCCTTCTGAGACAAAATGACAAGATTAAGTAAATGCCTAGACGTGGTGGTGAGAAGACATTGCTGAAGACAGCCCCCAGGTTTTCTGGTGGCAAGCATGGCACTCTCTGTGTACTGTGTGTGGTATGTGGTGTCAGTGAGAGAACTCAGGAGTGCAGAAAAGGAAGCAGGTGTTCTGGGAGTCACTAATAGACCCATCTTGCCTACGCTAAACCATCAAGATGGGTTCAAAGAACAGTACGAGGAGGAAACTATTCCCACATCCTGCTATTTGCAAGGCCTGCTATCTGCAAGGCCAAATGTGTCCACAGTTTCTCATCTCTGTTCTTGTTTGATTTTAGGGATATTCTTCTTCTGACTCCGAGTGACACCAAATACGTAAAATACCCACGCCCACAGCTGCCATTGGACTAGAAGTTATCGTAAGTCATATTGAGTTTGTTGGGATATCTTCAAGTTCAACAGTGATGAGTCAGCTGGGCTCCATGTCAAAGTGCCTTGGCAAGCAGGTTGATATTCCCAAAGGCTTCCTGGTGTGCCGAACCATGGCACAGATATGGAAAATGAAGAAAGATAAATCTTTGGCCCAACCTAGTCACACCTAGTTTGAGTAAATCTAGGTAAGTACAAATATGAGAAGTGTTCTTGTCTGAGTTCATGCCTGCCTTCTTCTCTACCCCGTTGTTTTGGTGAAGCCAAGATGAAGCTCACAGTGAGTAGATTTTTCCTTTTGAATGTATTATCTTATGATTAAGGATTGTTAACATTCTCAGCTAAGAGGGGTCTGCTTCTTAGGACAATTCACCATTGTTTTAAGAAAATCTCCTTTCTTGTCATTGAATCATGGCAATTATAAGCATCTCTGTGGAGAATGATAGTTGTACTGGGAGTAGACAGTTGTCTGAATGTTGTATTTCATGCTATCTTAATGAAATTACCTTCCAGTCCTCCTGATTCAGGGCTGGTCCCAAAGTAGGCAGTCCCTAAGCCCTAGAAAATGCCTGATCTTTCTCTACATTCTTGAATCCCACCCCCACACTTTTTTTTTTTTTAAGATTTTATTTATTTATTTGACAGAGAGAGAGATAGCAAGTAGGCAGAGCAGCAGACAGGGGGGTGGAGTGGGGAAGCAGGCTCCCCACTGAGCAGAGAGCCTGATGTGGGGCTCAATCCTAGGACCCTGAGATCATGACCTGAGCTGAAGGCAGAGGCTTAGCCCACAGAGCCACCCAAGCGCCCCAGTGAATTCCTCTTCTGACCAAAACTCCCGAGCATGTTCAGGAAAAACGACAATGAGATGGGTGAGAGACTTACTGTCACATTCTCTGCTGTGAAATGGATCTCCAAGTAAGAACGGCTTGCCTGAATCCTGACCATAGTCATTTATCCATGAAAACATCTGAAGCATGAAGCTAGTGCAGCATTTCCCCTGTGGCTCCAGATCAAAGGCTGAGAGCGTGGCAGGTAGACCACAGAATTCTACCAAAGTAACTGGTGGCACTATGTGTCACTTATAGCAAGACACAGGGAGGCCAGAAATCCGATGGATGTCTTCTTGCTTTAACATACTAAACATTATATTATAGCAGCCGCTGCTTCAGAGTGAAGTTGCAAAGGTAAAATGATTATCTATAAGTAAGCTCTAATAACAGCACAGTTTAAAAAAAAGGCGCTCTGAGCCCAGGTCAAATGTGGTTTCTCTCCTTGTTCTGCTGTGACAAGCCAAGACAAGTGTTGACCATGTTACTTAACAACTGAAACTTACTTCCTCATATGTGAAAGAACTGTGTTGTACTAGTAGATCTCTTAAATTTTCCCCATCTCTCACTGTTTAGGAGACTCATTTTTACCTCTTCTTAAGCTATCAGGAGAAAAATTAAGCAAATAAAACAATTAGCTTGAATCACTAGGACAGATCTCAGACCAGTTTGTCCCAGGCCAAGAAAATGCTAATAGGTACTCGGAATCAGGCACCTTATAAAATCTCTGTGTTCTGATAACTAATGTCATGTACCCAGTGACAAATGACTAATCCATGTGCCCTACGACAGTGCCTGACTTCCTTTCTGCCAACCACACTCGACAGCCAAAACTTTCCACCCTCAGTCCCTCAGTAGCAGCCAGGCTGCTTACTGACCCGTTGCTTAAAAAAATTTTTTTTAATATAAGAAGAGTACTTTTTTTTCTAGGAGGTCTGTGAAGGAAAGAAAGTATTCCAGATCAAATAAGAAAAGTAAATCATTTACTGACATAGTTCTCAGAACCTATATCCATTTTCATATCCTGTATGTTATTCATTGTCAAATGTGTTTTTTTATATGCTGTTTTTTCATAAAATATGAAATATTTCAAAATGCATAGTTTTTTCATAAGAAAAACTTTTATAAGAAATTTTAATTTCTTAATTAAATTTAATTTTAAATTTTATTAAAATTAAATTTAATTTTAAATCTTAAATTCTTAATTTAATCTTCTTTTAAAATTATTATTTTATTATATATTTATTATAATATACAATTATATAATATATATTATTATGTTATATTATATAATTACCATATACTATACAGTGCCTGACTTCCTTTCTGCCAACCAGAAAGGAAGTATATAATTATATACTATAATATATAATTATATAAATATATTATATATAACATACATATGTATTGTATATAATTATAATATATAAATATATAATATATAAATTATATATAATATACAGAAATATTTATATATTATAAATATATAAATAAATGAATATACAAATTATATATTATATATACTTTAAATTTATATATAATGTACATATAATTTATAATAATATACTATATATTATATATTATTATAATACTATTCTTACATATATTTTCGTAAGAGCTACATTAATACTTCTAAAACTATACACCACAATAACATGATTCCTACAATCTTACATTCTTTAAAACTTTCTATGGCTGAAAAGAATACAAAGGTCAAAGAAGAAAAAAGACGGACCACTCAACAGTGTGGTAAAATTAGTATTTTTTGTAAGCTTGGGTAAAGATAAAAAGAGGGCATTTTTTTTGCCATGTGATAGTAGACCAATGTTACTTATGATTTTTAGATTGTCTTCGCTGGACTTCTTGGAGTCTTTCTGACCCCAGCCCTTGCTTCCTATGTAAGTATTAAACTTTTTTTTTTATAAATTTTTTAAAAGATTTTATTTCCTTATGTGAGAGGGTGCGCAACACAAGAGACAGAGAGACCATGAGAGAGTCAGCATTAGCAGAGTGGGGAGGGGCAGAAGGAGGGGAAGAAGCAAACCCCCCACTGAGCAGGGAACACTTGGGGTTCAACCCCAGGACCCCAAGACCATGACCTGAATGGAAGGCAGAGAGTTAACCAACTAAGCCACCCAAGTGCTCCAGTATTAAACTTTTTGAAGTGCCTTACTAAAGTGCATTTGCCAAGAAACATGGTATTAAATTACTGTCAATTTCTTATAAATTTCAGGAGATCAACATTGGCGGTGACAGCAACAGTGGTATAAGTGGGCAGCAGTCAGTGAGCGTCAACAATGAGCATAATGTGGCCAATGTGGACAATAACAATGGATGGGACTCCTGGAATACCCTCTGGGACTATAATACTGTAGGTAGCCAACATACAATTTACATTCTTTACAAATATGTTTCTTTTCTAACAACAACAAATGTCTGCTAACCATAAAAGGATTAAAAATGATTTCTATTTTTTTTAAAGATTTTATTTATTTGACAGAGAGATAACAAGAGAGGGAACACAAGCAGAGGGAGTGGGAGAAGGAGAGGCTCCCCTGCAGAGCGAGGAGCCCGATGCAGGGCTAGAACCCAGAGCTCTGGGATCATGACCTGAGCAGAAGGCAGAGACCTAACTGACTGAGCCACCCAGGCACTCCTACGCAAAGTAATTTCTTTATCATAAGTAACATTGTTACTTATGATACTTAAATCATAAGTAACATTTGTCTGCACATAAGCATAGAGTTCTAGGTCAAAGTGCTTATTTTGGTCACCCACTTCACACCCTATTAATGTTTCCCACAAACAGTCAAAATTCAGACCAAGGAAAAGTAATTAGGATCTACTATGTCCAAGGATTGTGGGGCTGTTAGACAAATATGAACATCCTTCTGCCTTCCCTGAAGATACCCTCTGTAATGAGGAGAGACCTGCACAATATCACTGCTGCCTATCTCAGTCCATATTCAATTTGCTTCTAAAAAGACAGAAATGGACATTTCACCTGTAATTCAAAAAAAAAAAAAGGAAATGTAAAGGACAATATTAATTGGTAAGAGAAGCAAAAAACCAAAACCAAACCAAAATATCACTTGACTCTGGTTAGAAGACCCAATTCTGCAATTACTAGCTTTTTATTTAACAAGCTTTGTACTTTGAAAAAAGGCAACTCTTCATCATCTTAGTTTTATCGTGTGATCAACTAGAAAACCAATCCCAGTCTGACCTGTCTCCTTGAAATGGTATGAAGATCATGTGAGAATAAAATGTGATAGCAATTTCAAGTTTATTTCAGCAAAGCAGACATGTGCAGGGGGACTCCATGCTAGAACCTGAAGATAAAGCAACGAGTTAGACTCTGGGTCTCTGCCCTCAAGAAGTTTGTATTCCAGGCTTACAAATGTTAACAACAAAAACGATTGCAAAACTGGGCCAGATCCGGTGCTCTGATCTGAGTTCATCATAATCTTGGAGTTCCATTTCCCTCTGCTGGTCAAACTGATTTTTGGTAAGAAAAGCTCCTTGGGGAACCTACTTCTTACTATCTACTGTCTTCTTTACTAGAACTTTGCTGCAGTCAGACTCTTTGGCAAGAAGAAATGCATTGTGCATAGAATGAACAAGGACGCCATGCCCTCTCTTCAAACTCTTGATAAATTGGTGAAGGAAAAGAAGGTATAAATAAGACTTTTTAATTTGGCTCAAAGGAGGTCAGTAAATAACGAGGTCACAGTCATTTCCTCTTGACCACAGTACATTGTCATGTGCAGCACAAAAAGGGAAGAGGAACTGGTAATGGCCTAAGAAGAAGGAGCAGCCAGCCCTCAGTGCTGTGGCTCACACCTGCCTTTTCTGTTAGAGGAGCAAAGTTCTGCTCAAGCCAATGGCAGCGGTCTACACTTCCCCAAGTACATTTTTTCCACAAGAGTTGGGTTGAGATTATTATATTTAGAAATGAAAATAGTGGATACCCAGTTATGTTGGCGTTTCAGATAAACAATGGATAGTTTTTTAACTTAAGTACGTCCTATGCAATATTTAGGACAATATGATTTATCTAAAATTCAAACATAAGTGAGTGCCCTATATTTTATCTGCCAACCTTAGTGAAGTAGGGAGAGTAGACCCATTGCTCTTTAAAATGTTTGCCTGAGTTCATGTTTCTATAACTGAAAAACAGTCACCTTTCATTGACCAGGTAGAGAAAATAAACAACATTCTCAGAAACTGATTATCATACAGCTCCATTCAAAAAATATAAAGTGATCCAATGAGGTCCAAGCTTCAGAATAAATTTAACCCCAGACTTCTGCTTTTATGAGAAGCTGAGGTCTCACATCAGCTTAATCTTCTGGAACATAGAAATTCTGAGATATACAGGGTGGATGCTGATTATGAAAAAAACTGTAGCCCGCAATACTGCCTGCAGGCCTGGTACCCAACCCTCATTCAAGAAACCGCTGGGCTGGGAGCTCATTCTCTCTCTTCCTTTCCACACTCAGCTTCAGGGTGAAGGACCAGGAGGACCACCTCCCAAGGGCCTGAGGTACTCCATCAACCCTGAAGAAGTCAGTGACCTGAGCAAGTTAGGAAAACCCATTGCTAGCATGTGCAGGGGGATTCCAACATACATGGCTGAGGAGATCAAAGGTGAGTAGCCTTTCAGGAGTACATGCCAAGGTATTGCTGCTGGAATTGTCAGACTACTCTTGGGCATATCCATAGAAGACACCGGACCACTCAGCACTTGCTTCGTGCTTTCCGTGTGTTAAATTAGGAGCTCCTGCCAGCAGTCTTACCCGATAAGTTATTATTATTCTCACTTTCTGGATGAGGAAACTGAGGCACAGGGAGAGGTCACAGGTCTATTATCTGGGTCAGTCCCAAGCATTCTGGCTTTAGATTCTGTGCTCTTCGCAACTGGGAGGGAGTGGGAGAAGGAGAGGCTGGGAAGTAAATACTGCCTTTCAAGAGTGGATCTGGAGTTACTGCAAGATATATTTAAAGGAAGGCCTGAACTGCTAAGGAAAAAGAAAATGCCAATAGAATGTACTGACTCTTTACAGCTCAATCACTTAATTTCTGCACCTTCAAAGAATGACTTGCAGATAAACAAAGTATCCACCTACCTAATATAACAGCAACTTTCCAAATCTCTGAATTGATTGATTAAATCTAGATAAATAGCTAGACAGGTGATAGAGGTAGGTTGATCTTGAAATTAGTGCATAACTAGCTTGGAAACTGTCACACACACACACACACACACACACACACACACACAAGAGTCCTTGAAAAGATACTGATAACGGTCTCTTCTTTTCTTTTTAATAGGGCCCAGCCTGTTCTTTTACAGAAGTCGTTGTTACGATATTAATGTATTGTTGCTTCTCAACTTTTCCTACTGTGGACAAGTAATTGATGGTTAAAGAAAAAAAGAGTCACTTGGAGTTTAGTCATCAGAAGAGTCGATGCAAAAAATGTGGGTTCTGATGATTTTTATCATGTCATTCTGAAATGTTTTCTGCTGATTATGTTTGGCCTCTTCAAGTTTTAATAAACCTACTTAGCACTAAATTCCTTATGATTCCTGTTTGGAACGCACAGGCTCAAAAGTGCAACATGATGGTGGGAAGCTGTTGAGGTGCATGGGACCCGATGGCTAGCTTATATTCAGGGCCTGTCCCTTATAAAGAAGCCTTTCAGATGCTTTGGATACTACTAACCACAGTTCTGGGCATGGCTCCAAGACAATCCCACTGTTCCAAAGACGGATCCACAGCTGATGTGCACAGTAATCTTTCAGATCAGCAAGGGCAGAAATCCACTCAAACCACCTTTCACCAGGAGGGGTGAGGGGTTACTGCAAGGCTATTGGAGTGTCTAAAATAATCTTAGGGCAAGAAAATCAAAGAGACTGGAACCAAGAAGTATATTGAGATCAAGACCCACGTCTCCCTTCTCTCTCCCGGAAGCCACTTCTTAGTTCTTCTCTGTTCCTCTTTAAATTCTGCTTCTCTCTTCTTTCCATCTTGCAGATGGCTCTGTCTATACTCATGGCAGAAGAGGGTTGAACCAATATCTTAGCCTCAACTCCCATGTTTATATGCCTTTCCCCCTCAAGAGGTAATGGCCCAATTCCAATTTTCCCTGACCCTGTTTGGTTCAAAGACTCACAGTTGACCAGGGGAGTGGAGTCACCTGCTGTAGGTGCAGCAATGGGGTCTTCATTGAAGAAGAAAGAGCTCAGAAAAAATAGAGACCCCAAATGTTGTGTGTGACAATATGAAACTCAGTTCATTTTTGTTAATGCTCCCCATACATATTTTTTTTAAGTCCTGATGCCATAAGAGGATATCTAATCCTTGCTAATGTCTTCAGTTAGGATACCCCTAAAGAACCATAAGAACAAAAGACATTAATTCCATCATTCGGAAAAATGCAATATTTCCCAGGCCTTCTTGGGAAGCAATTATAATAATTTTCTTTATGCTGATGCAATTTATTTGCTATTCACATGACAGGTACTACCAGAGCAGTAGAATTTCCAAAATCCCCTGAAGCCATGAAATGTGGAAACCCATCAAACATCAAGGCCTTACATACTGCCCTGTCACTGGCAGTGTGAAAGAAAGAAACCTGTGATTCACAAGCTGGATACAATGTCATATAACTGACTTTTGGAAACTGATGAATCCCATGTTTCTTAGAAGAATTGTCTAGTCACTGTTTCAGGATAAGAAATTAAACTCACTAGGAAGATATAAAAATTCTAGGTTATATATTGTGCAGTCAGTTAAACATCTACCTTCAGCTCAGGTCATGATCCCTGGTCCCTGGGATCGAGGACCGTATTGAGCTCCCTGCTCAGTAGGGAGTCTGCTTCTCTCCCTTCCTCTGTCCCTCCCCCAGACTCATTCTCTCTCTCTCTCTCTCTCCCTCCATCTCATAAATAAATAAACTCTCATGGAAATTTCCTTTTGTATACACTAGGACATTTTCCTTTATATATATAAAGGAAAAATTGTAAATATTATAGCAGAATTTAACAATTAAAGATTTTGACATATCTTTCAATAACTTATAGATGAAGCAGCTAAGAATATAAAAACATTTAATACAACTAACTAACTTATTTTAATGAACATGTGTAGAACATTTCAGAATTCTGACTGGTGTGAGGTGGTATCTCATTGTGGTTTTGATTTGTATTTCCCTGATGCCGACTGATATGGAGCACTTTTTCATGTGTCTGTTGGCCATCTGGATGTCTTCTTTGCAGAAATGTCTGTTCATGTCATAAGTGACTCTTAGTCTCACAAAACAAACTGAGGGTTGCTGGGGAGAGGGGGGTTGGGAGAAGGGGGGCGGGCTTATGGACATTGGGGAGGGTATGTGCTATGGTGAGTGCTGTGAAGTGTATAAACCTGGCGATTCACAGACCTGTATCCCTGGGGATAAAAATATATTATATGTTTATAAAAAATAAAAAATTTTAAAAAAACAGAATGCATATTAGTCTTAAGAATGTATGGGATATTTACTAATATTGATCACATGTTAATGCACAAATCAGGTCTCAAAAAATTTCAAATGATTGGCATCATAAAGAACACATTTTTCTGCCTTCAAATTAAGTAAGAGAACAAATACTCCCTTCTAAATAAAACAACGTAACTACATTTGTTTTGAAATTAGGCAGTATATTTCTAAGTAACACATGAGTCAAAGATGAATTCATGATGAAAGAGGGATGCCTTTAAAACTGGGCAATAATTAAAGCACTACATTTCAAAACATCATGAGTGGCAGCTATAGCAATCGATAGAGGAAGATTTATAGTCTGAATGTTCATTTCATAAAAGAAGGTTGAAAATTGAGTCAAAAATTCAACTTTAAAAATGAGGGAGAAGCATAAAATATCAAAAATAAATGGGGGGAGAAATAATAATTGACAATATCAGAAGTTAATAAAATAGGGAAAACAATATACAAAAAAATATTTGTTGCGGCATGTGGGTGGCTCAGTGGGTTAAGCCTCTGCCTTTGGCTCACTCAGGTCATGATCTCAGGGTCCTGGGATCAAGCCCCACATTGAGCTCTCTGCTCAGCAGGGAGCTTGCTTCCCCCTGTCTCTCTGCCTGCCTCTCTGTCTATTTGTGATCTCTCTCTCACTGTCAAATAAATAAATAAACTCTTTAAAATATATATATATTTATTGAGTAAGACTTAACAAGTCAAAACGTAGTTCTTTGGGAAGGCATAAAATTGACAAACTTTAAGTAGAAATAACCAGAAATCCAAAAAGAAACAAGTAGAATGAATCTACAAAATAAAACAAAAAAGCAAATGAATAAACAAACAAGCAGGATTAGATCTATAACTATGAGAACAAACTGATGGATGCCAGAGGGGAGGAGGCTGGGGATTGGGCAACATGGGAGCAGGGGAATGGGAGGTACTGCTTCCGGCTGTGGAATGAAGAAGTCACAGGAATAAAAGGCACAGTGTAAGGATGACAGTCAGTGATATTGTGATAACACTATAACAGGATAGATTAAGTAGCTGCACCTGTGAACAAAGCTTAATAACAAAGAGTAATGTACAAACTTGTCAAATCACTATGTGAGGCACCTAATGTAACATCATGCATCCACTACAAATTTTTAATTATTTTTTTAAGCTAAAACACAAGCAATGCTAGAAGCAAACAAACAAGAAGATACTAAGCCATGGAAGCCACAGATACTGAGATGTTAATAAAATGATGTTGTGAACAACTCTTTACCAATAAGTTTGAAAGTGTAAGTGAATTGAATTTCTAAAGAAAGAACCTACCAAAGTTCACTCGATAAGAAATACAGAGACCGAATCATTCTATAACCAGTAATGGAGATAGTTCAGAAGTTTAAAAACTTTACACAAGAAAATTCCAGGCCAAGGTGGTTTTTATACTGAGATTAAACAAAACTAGAGAATACAGATTCTAATGTTATAAAACTATTCAAATATATGGGTGGATGTTGGCATGGGCAGTGGCGGTGGGGAGTCCTCTCCAACTCATTTTAATACTACTATTAACTTGATTCCAAAACTCTACGGGGATCATATGAAAAAGTACAGAAAAGTACATATCGATGTAAAAATGTCTTAACAAAATTTTAGCAAATCCATTGAGCAAAGTGTAGAAAAGATTGACTGTACCATGACCATGTTGGATTTTCCTAGTAATGCAAATTGGTTTGATATTAGGAATTTAATCATGTACTGTAGCAGATTGAAAGATTAAAAGACAATAGTCTTATGATGTATCTCAATAGTAGAAAAATTCCATAGTAAAGTTAAATATTCATTCATAATAAATAAGTAGTTCTCAGAAGATTTGGAATCTTTGATTCCAAAGATTTGGAATCCAAAGATAATCTAAGATTATCTAAAAAGAACTACTGTAAGTATCATGAAAAACAACGGAAACATGCCTCTTAAGACAAAAATAAGACAAATGCCTGTCATCAAAACTCCTATAAACACTGAACTGAAAGATAGTAAAGTAAAAAAAAAATTTTTAATATGAAGATTTGAAAGGGAGGAAGGAAGAAAAAGCTACCATTATGCCGACATGACATAGCTTTCTGTGTAAAAATACAAAATAGCTGCAGATAATTCATAGGATTCAAAGCATTTAGAAAGATTCCCCATAGGAACTTTAAACCAGTCAGTTAAGTGTCCAACTCTTGATTTCAGCTCAGGTCATGATCTCAGGGTCATGGGATGGAGCCCCACATCCGTCTCCAAGCCCACCTTAAGATTCTCTCTCTCCCTGCTTGCTCTCGAAAGAAAGAAAGAAATTCCTGCTTTAAAAAAAATGGCTTTCAAGTATAAGCTGCCTTTCTATATATCAGCAGCAAACATATAGAAATTTGATTTTGAAATAGCATTTGTAACAGCAGCAAAATATACAACATTACTTGGAAAAATCAATTTATTTAACATATTTCTTAAATAACTTCTACAGGCAGAGCACTATTGCACACACTTGAAATCCAATACAAATGCAAAGATCCTTGCCTCAGGTAGCTAATATTTTAGTTAGAGGACACAGGTATCAAGGATAAATACAATTAACCCACAAAAGAACAAATAGGTAAAGAAAGAGTAGGACATTTGGTAGAACAGTATTATGTAGTATTATACAGTTGGATGGAAAAATCATAAATACCAAGGGGAAAATGCAGAGCAAGGGAATCAAGAGGAAATAAACAGTTTGCAATTTTGAATAGGTATGTAGGCTAAGCATCAGTGAAAGGTGATATTGAGGGGCACCTGGGTGGTTCAGTGGGTTAAAGCCTCTGTCTTCAGCTCAGGTCATGATCTCTGGGTCCTGGGATGGAGCCCCACATTGGGCTCTCTGCTCCACAAGGAGCCCGCTTCCTCCTCTTTCTGCCTGCCTCTCTGCCTACTTGTGATCTCTGTCAAATAAATAAATAAAATATTTTAAAAAAAGAAAAGAAAAGAAAAGAAAAGAAAGGTGATATTGAAAGACAAAAGGAGATTAAGTAGTTAGCCATGCTAATATTTCTGGGTGAAAAGCATTACAGGCAAAGGAAAGAGTGTACAACCTAAGCCAGAAGTGTGCCTAGCCCATTAAAAGCACAGCATGGAAGTCAGTGTGGCTAAAGGAGAATGAACAAAACAGAGAGCAAAGGAGATGAGGGCGATGAGTTAAGAGAGGGACAGATCATGAGCAGCCTTTTGGCCATTGTGTGAAATTCGGGTATTATCCTGGGTGAAATAGGGAGACGCAGCAGGAATTTGAGGCAAGACGGGATACACCCTTACTAAGCAATATGTTAAACAAAAGATATGCTAGACTTCTCTGGAAACGTTCTTGAGAGACATTAAGGTAGACTTAAGTAAGTGCCAAGAGACCACAGCCATGAATCAGAGGACTTGTTATTATAAGGAGGTCAGCTCTCCCTCAATCTATAGATTCAATGTGATTCAAAACAAATTCTCAGTAGCCAAGAGTGTGTGTGGTACATGATGGGCTAAATTTAGAATATGCATGCAAGATCGGGGTCCCTGATGTTTCTATACATATTATGAGTAGAGACACGGACTGCTGTTTGCTCTCAGTTATTTTTATAGGGATGTTTGTATAACAAACAGCCTTAGAAGGGAGGTGGATGGCACAGAGGACCATAAGGAAAGGGAGGGAAATCCAAAGGGGGAGAAATCAGAGAGGGAGATGAAACACGGGAGACTATGGGCCCCAAGAAACAATCTGGGGGTGTGGGGAGCATGGTAACAGGGTGATGGGTATTAAGGAGAGCCCCTGCTATGATGAGCACAGGGTGTTATACTTAACCAATGAATCGTTGCACACTGCATCAAGGACTAATTATGTACTATACAGTGGGTAACTGAACACAGTAAATAAAAGAAAATCCAAAAAAAAATTTTTTTAAATAAATAAGACACTCTTTCAAGAAAAAAAAAAGAAAAGAAGTCTTTTATAACAACTGTTACTTTGTGCCTTCATCTTTTGTGAGTATAGAAAAAAGCATCTGATCTCTCGATCTCCTTGAATTATTTATTGCTCCATAATAAACTACATCAAAAGTTATAGTGGAAAAAAAAAAAGAAAAAAGAACAGTAACTTCAGGACTACAGATAGAGGGAAGGATTTCCTAAACTTTGCAGAAAAAGCTCTAGCCAGAAAGCAAAAATAGTGATAAATTTCTCTGCATTAAAATAAGAATTACACTACTGGGTATTTACCCCAAAGATACAAATGTAGTGATCCAAAGGGGCATGCACACTCCAGTGTTTATAGCAGCAATGTCCATGATAGCCAAACTACAGAAAGAGCCTAGACGTCCATCAACAAATGAATGGATCAAGAAGATGTGGTATATACATATAATGGAATATTATGCAGCCATCAAAAAGCAGAACGCTTGCCATTTTTAACAACATGGATGGAACTAGAAGGTATTATGTTAAGCAAAATAAGTCAATCAGAGAAAGACAATTATCACATGATCTCCCTGATATGAGGAATTTGAGAAACAAGACAGGACTGTAGGGGAAGGGAGGGAAAAATGAAATGAGATGAAACCAGAGAGGGAGACAAACCATAAGAGACTCTTAATCTCGGGAAACAAACTGAGGGTTGTTGGATGGGGAGGGGAGTGGGAGGGATCAGTTGCTGGGTGATGGATATTGGGGAGGGTATGTGCTAATGGTGAGCCCTGTGAAATATGTAAGACTGATGAATCACAGACCTGTACCCCTGAAACAAATAATACATCATATGTTAATTTTAAAAAAATAAAATAAAATTTGGCATATTTCAGTGTAAAAAAAAAAAAAAAAGAAGAATGTCTTTTTATCCAGTCACCAAAAATAGAGCCAAAAGGCAAGCCACAAACTAGAAGACATATTTGCAACACAAAAACTGGATAAAAAAGTAATACAGAAATTACATAAAGAGCTCCTACATATGAACAAGAAAAAAATGAATAAATAATAGAAAAATGGACACAAATATGTAATAGAAAAATGGACACAAATATGTTTCTTGAAGAAGAGGAACCCCGAATGGTGAACCTAGATATGAAGGGATATTACCTTCATTCTAATAAGGAAAATGCATATTAAAACCATAGTGACAGATCATTTTATACCCAACCTACTGGCAACTGAAAAAATCTAATATTGGGGGCTGGAGAGGATGCAGAGTAACAGCACGCAGCCATGAATTAGTAACATGAATTGGTAAGACCGTCTTGGAAAACAACTGGGCATTGTCTAATAACCTGCAGATGTGAACTTCCTATGGCGCAACACTACCGCTGGATATATATCCTAGAGAAATTCTTGCATATGGACATCCAGAAACATGTCACAAGAGTGTTCAAAGCAGCAGAGCTTGGAACAGCAAAAAACTAGAAACCCATCCGAATGTTTGGCAGCAGAAGAGCAGATAAATAAATTGTGATCCGTTTACTTGGTAGAATACTAAACATCACAATGAGAAAACGAAATTAATCAGAGCCAAACACAACAACATGAATGACTCCAGGGAAAACAATGTTCAGCCCACAAAGGGAATCGCAGAAGACAACATATTGTATTTATATAAAGTTGAAAAATACACAAATCTAAACAATGCATGTATTTTATTCTGGAAACACCTTCAAATGTGGTAAACTATGACTAAAAGCGAGGGAACGATAACACAGAGTTCGGTGTAATTGTGCACCCCCGAGAGGGAAAGAAGGGTTCATGGAGGGCAGATGGAAGGCTTCCAAGGTTGTGGCAAGGTCGTCCCTCTGCCTCAAACTAGACTGAGGGGAGGAGTGTTCATGGCTATGGGCGAGGTCATTATTCTTTATACTCAGCCTACATTTTTAAGTAGTCTCATGCACTAACTCAAGACTTAATGGCAATTTTTAAAAGTTAAAATCACAAAAAGTAAGATAATTTTGGAAGACCATAAGAGGACAGACCAGTGTGGATGGAAAGACACTGCCCTTTGGTTCCGACATAAAGCAGAGGCCTCTCATCTCTTGCTCAGCTCTGAGCCTTGTGGTTCCAAACACGCAGCCTTTGACCCGTGTCCCCAGAAGAGTAAGTGAAAATGAGCTCATTCAGCACCAGGATGCCGAGAGGTCTGCAGAGCGAAGCTGCTGTTCCTGAGGTGCGCTGCAGCCAAGCCTGTTCCCTGCCAGGCTCTAAATCAGAGCATGGAAGCCTGCCGTGCGCTTTCCCATGTGCACTTTGTTTGGCCTCAATGATGCCTGAGGAAGTCACACCAAACCGAGCCTTGCCCTGTGTGCTTCGCATCACAGGAGTCAGAAGATATGCAGGGAGCATACAGAGCTAGCCTGCAGGGCATCGGAAGTTTTGGTGACTTCATAACCCCGAGAGGCACCACAGAAGAGCAGATAATATCCTTGGCTATTGGGGCACCTGGGTGGCTCAGTGGGTTAAAGCCTCTGCCGTGGGCTCAGGTCAGGATCTCAGTGTCCTGGGTCCTGCATCGGGCTCTCTGCTCAGCGGGGAGCCTGCTTCCTTTCCTCTCTCTCTGCCTGCCTCTCTGCCTACTTGTGATCTCTGTCTGCCAAATAAATAAATAAAATATATTTTTTTAAATACCCTTGCCTATTATTTGAATATCTTTCTGGTGCCCCTCCCAGTCGCACCTCTGACAAAACTGTATAGTTTAAACCAAACCTCCAGCACTGGATCCTTCCAAAACATTAACTAATAAATTTTCACCTAAAGTCAAGTTTTCCAAGGAACTTTCATCTCAACAGATACATATATCTATTAGCTGATTTTTGCAATTCCCAGATATCCAAAATCGCCAATCAGCAATACCAGGAAGTACAACAAAATCGAAGCGAAAGTACGCCAAACCTTCCATTTAAATCACTCCTACTCAGATGTTCAAATTAGGCTTTAACCATCCTCTTTCCTGGCATGGCTTTCATCCACAAGATTCAAATCAGACAAAAATCACAGCTTGGTTCCCTTAACTAAGAGCATTGTCCACGGGACATCCCAGTTCAACTCTATGCCATTTATCTGTCTGTCTGTCTGTCTGTCTTTAACTTATTGAGCACCTCCTCTATGATGGACTTTTCTAGCCACTAAAGTAGGCTCTAGGGAAAAAGCAAAGAAAGTGCCTGTCTTACATTCCAGTGGTGGAGAAAAACAGTATATAAATAAATATCCAATATGAGTAAAGATGAAATACTGTTAAGGAGGGAAGAGAATAACATGGAGGAAGAACCATCAACAGAAATTTAAAATGGGGGAGGGGTTACTATTTTATAGAATTTGGCTGGTCTCTGTCCCAGGTCCCTGGAAGGTGGTTTCTACGTGATTGGAGCATCTTTGTTGTTTACAGTGGTCCTCTCAGACCACATCTGATAATTTAGGTTAATGAGATGACTCAGGATAGGAGGCGGTTAGGCCAGAAAGACCATCTGTGTGATTTGAGGGTTGGGCCTGTGAGTCTCAGGATAACAGCCTGACCTCAGAGGAGAGGAGGATGCTGGAGACTGAGTCACATGACCAATGATTTAATGAATTTCCAATAAAAACCACGGACCCCAAGGCTCAGGTAAGCTCCTCTGGATGGCATTACCCCACAGTAGGGTCAGGGGGGTGACAAAAAGGACACAAAAAGCTTCATGTTTGGAACCCTCCCAGACCTTGCCCTAGGCATCTCCTTTGGGCTGGTTCTGATTTGTATCCCATTACTATTATAGGACTGTAATAGTAACAGTGCTTTGCTGAGTTCTGAGTTGTGCTAGTGAATTACTGAATCTGTAGGGAGAACTGCTGGATTTGTAGCCAGCTGGTCAGAAGTGAGAATGACCTGGAGACTCTGGAACTCAGCTCATATCTGAAGTGAAGCCAGGCTTGTGGAAATGATAATATGTACAGATTCGGTTCAGTTTCTTTCTTTATTAAATTATCTACATTTTATCCTCCCCCGCCCCATTTTATTGGCTAGAACAGTAATAGCAGATACACTCAACTTACAGCTCCATTTTTTTTTCACCATTAAACAGCATGCTAGCAATCAGTTTGTCAAAGATCCTCTGGAAGATTTATTTTATCCCATTTGTTAGATTGCCTTAACCTAGAAAAAGAAAGAAGTTCATTAGATAAGCCCTAAAAGCAAAAAGTTTGTATGTGGAATGAACTCTCTTAAGTGATGTAGGAGAATAAAACCTCGGTCAAATAAAACGTTTCTATGATTTCAGCATCGTTAAAAGATCTGTTTCACAATACAAGATAAAGCATTTAACTTAATCAGCAATGGGTTGCAGCTTCAAATGAATTTTCTTACATAACTAGATTGTCCTACTTTATATAGTTAAGGTGCAAAGAATGGCACCCTGGTCATATTTCCAAGTACCATACTCAAACTCATTTTCCAAGATTAACAAAATTCCGATCTTTTCACCTCCAAAGGCTTTTTGCCCTCCCATGTCTCAACTGTCCTGGGCGTATACTCACCTTTACTTTTACTCTCATAGTACTTCTCATTATTTCTCAAAAATACTTCCTGCTTACCCTTACTTCTGCATGGAAACCAGAGCCCAGACGTATCTCACTGAGCCTAGAACACTCCTCAATGGCCGCTAGAACTTGCTGACTTACAGCTGTCATTGTGCCCAAACAGGAGGTCTTGTTCTGAAGTTAAAAGCTGCGTAGGTTAAAGAGGTGTCTTTATTTGTTCTCATCTGCCACCCACAATGGAGTCGGTGCTCAAAGCTGATCCTTCTGAAACTTGTAATTGTCGGACATGAGACTATACTGAACCTCCAGCTTTGCCAAGGCCTGGCTCCTAGTGCAGTCTTGCTGAAGCTTCATTACAGTTCATCCAGATGACTTTCACAACCAAGTATGTGTCGTCTAAACATGGGGCTCCACTCCAAACCAGAGAATTAGCTTGAGGGTTTCCTTATTAGTTTTCCTTCTTGTCTGTTTTACAATTTATCAAATTGTGCTTTTAAAATATTATTTGTGAGTTCTTATTCGCCTTCAGCTTATTTTGGTATTCTTTTCCTCATTATGGAGTTGGCCAGTGAATTTATTTTTGCCGTTCTTTTCTTTGTTTAATAATACAAACAGTTCCCATCACTCATTTCTTCCTGCGTGTAACTTGACTTCCTTCCTTAATTTTGGACGTATACTCTTTGGCATTATAGTTATTTATTTAAACAGCCAATAATGACGCTTTTCATTTCCTCATTGACAAAAAGGGTTGTAGGACAGTATCTTGAATGCTCAGTTTTTTTGTATGTTATTTTATTATTTTTTTCAGATTGAAATGTATTTATTTGAGAGAGAGAGAGAGAGTGAGAGAGCAAGAGCATGAGAGGGAAAGGTCAGAGGGAGAAGAAGACTCCCAGAGGAGCTAGGAGCCCAGTGTGGGACTCGATCCCAGGACTCCAGGATCATGATCTGAGCTGAAGGCAGACGTTTAACCAACAGGGCCACCCAGGTCCCCTGTTCTTTATTATTGATTTATAGTTTTATTTCATTGTGGTAAGTGAATATAGCCTGTTAAATGTCTACTAATCCGAATTAATACAGTTGTGTTTTTTTTTAAAGCCTAGGCTATGAACAATTGTCAAAAACATTCCAGGAATATTTAAAAAGAATGTGTGTTGGGTCCAGGATTCAAAGGAGAATGCAAAGTTACAGAAGGTGGACCCGGTGACCTGCTTCTAATAAGTACAGAAAAAAAAATAAAAGAAAGAAAGAGAGAGAAAGAGAAAGAAAAAGAAAAAGAAAAACCTTCTGATATGATGTGTTCTTCACCAGTCTGGTATTCTTCCCCAAAATCCGTAATGCAGTATAATCATGAGACAAACCCAAACTAGTGGACATTTTACAAAATACCCAGTAGCACTCTTCAAAGTTGTCAAGGTCTTTGTATTCATTTTTCTGTGCTGCCACTACAAATTACCACAATCTTGTTGGCTTAAAATAGCACATAGGCATTCTTACATAATCTGGGAGGCTGGAAGTCTGAAATTCAAGTGTCAACAGGGTCTCCTCCTTCCAAAGGCTGTAGGAAGAATCCTTCCTCAGTTTTTCTGGCATCCGGTGGCCCCTGGTTTCGCTTGGCTTGGAACAGCTTCTCTCTAATTCCAGCCTCTGTCTTCACGTGGCTTTCTATATTTCTCTGTGTCAAGTCTTCCTCTCCTTTCTCTTATTAGGATGGCCGTCATGGATTGAGGGCCCAACCTCAATTCCAAATGACTTTATCCTGAGATCCCTAACTTAATTACATTTATAAAGACTCTATTTCCAAATAAAGATCACATTCACAGGCACCAGGGCTTAGGGCTTAGACACATCTTTCTGGAAGACTCAATTCTCTCTACTCTAAGGAGACCAAGAAACTGTCACAGATCACAGGAGACTAAGGAGATACGGTGGCTCAGTGCAATGTGGGGTCCTGCATTGAATCCTGGGACAGAAAGGAGACACTAATGGAAAAACTGGTAAAATCCAAATAAATTCTGTGGGTTAATTAATAATATTGTAGCAATGTTGGTCTCTTAAATTGTTTAACATCATCTTCTTAACATTGTCCAGACATGGGGCACCTGGGTGGCTCAGTCGGTTAAGCGTCTGCCTTCAGCTCAGGTCATGATCCCAAAGTCCTGGGATCGTGCCCCACATCTGGCTCCCTGTTCAGCGGGGAGCCTTTTTCTCCCTCTTCCTCTGCCTGATGCTCCCCCTGCTGTGCTCTCTCTCTCTCTCTCTGTCAAATAAATTTTTTAAAAAATTGTCCAGACATTAATTTCAGTTTTGATCATTGTACCATGTTCATGCATAGCAGAAGAAGCTAGGGGAAGGGTATACAGGAACTCTGTACTATCTTCACACTTCTCTATAACTCTAAAATTATTCAGAAGGAAACATTTTTTAAGTAACCCGATTAGACTATTTTATTAAGAGACTCAGATTTTGTTCAAAAATCCAGGTATTAGACAAGATAAAACTAAAAGAGATACTAATACATGAAAAAAATGGCAATGATATAAAAGTACATTTTAAGTAAATAATAAAATTAGGGGCCTTAACATTAATGTCAAAAGAGTATAATTTAGGGCAAAATCAGTAAATAAAGTAACAGGAAGTCATTTAGGATGATAAAATATGCAATTCCCGGGCACCTGTATAGCTTATTCGGTTAAGTGTCTGCCTTCGGCTTGGGTCATGATCCCAGAGTCCCAGGATCGAGTCCCACATTGGTCTCCCTGCTGGGCGGGGAGACTGCTTCTCCCTCCGCCTCTGCCTGCCTGCCTGCCTCTCCCCCTGCTTGTGCTCTCTATCTTTCTCTCTGTGTCAAATAAATAAATAAACTCTTTAAAAAATATGCAATTCCGATTGAAGACCTAACAATCATAACATTTGTTATAGATCAAATTACGTAATTCAGACAAATAAGCAAAAACAAAAACAAAAACAAAACAAACCTGTTGGCAATGCTAAACAAAGCTAACAAAACTATAAGAGGGGAGACCTTATCACACTCCCCAATTTTTGACAGATCGAATATACAAAAAGAGAATTATGAAAATCTTTAATATTTAGGCGTTTGTTCCTAGACATGGAATCAGCATGAAACGCAGACTCACGTGAGTAATTGTAACAAATAGCGTGAATAACGTGAGCACTGGGGACATGATTGCTCTCAAGTGACAGATGATTCCTGACAGAGTTCTAAACTAAGAGAGTACTGTCTCCCTTCAATCGACATGCATTCCTGAAGAATTGTGGTGCCAACTAGTTACAAAGTAAATATTTTTGTGTTTAAAAGAAGTATCAGACTCAGGAAACCAGAAACAATCCCTGAAGACCAGTCATGGTGTCATGGCGTGTGCTGTAAGTTCAACTGAACAGAGATAGCGCAACGTCCCTCCACATGACTTCAGTAGGAGCCCCCACGAATTAATTTTGACAAAATTCCCCTACATTTTTTTTTATTTTACTTTTTGATGTGTTACCTATGATGAGGAAAGAGGAATCCCCTTAACATGGTTGGGATGCCTCAAGTGGGCACAAGATTTTCTTTTTATGTTTTACTGCCTGAAGTTACCTGGGTCTTCTAGTTAATGGAATTCTCTAGTTAGGGGATCACTGATGCAATTGACATACCTGCCTTCTTACCATGCTTCACTTGGCGGGCATGAACGTGAAAGCCCGTTACATTCTGCATGCCCTTTACTCTTGAAAACCCTGAAATAGCTGGCAGAACCAGGCTTTGCCCCAGAGCAACGGCTCACCACTCCATTCTCCACCTTTTTGAATGCAGAAGTTTGTTTGTCTGTTTGTTTGTTTAGTGAAGGTGGGTTGGGGGAGGGGCAGAGGGCCAAGGGTGAGGGGAGAGAGAATCTTAAGCAGGATCCATGTCCAGCGTGGAGCCCGACATGGGACTTGCCTCACGAGCTTGAGATCATGACCTGAGCCAAAATCAAGAGTCTGACACTTAACTGACTGAGCCACCCAGGCACCCCAGAACGTGGCAGTTTTTGCATTAGGCTAGAGATCTGGCCAGAGGCAGCCTCAGTTCTGGGAATGTCCACGCTTTGTCAGATGTTTTCTTTACAGGCTTTGGTGGTGCTGCTGAAGTTCGCTTGAGCACGGGTCCCTTCCCTGCCTAAAAGGAAGTTCTCATGACAACTCTGCCGTTGAAATGTCTTGCAAGCCCTCTGAGGGAAATGGAAACTGGGTTTGTGGCTGCAGTCAGGGGCTCTCAGGCTGGCATGGACCCGTTCCTGAGTCATTTGTACATTAGAGATTTGACTAGATCTAAATGCTCCTCATCCCGTTTTCACTTCCAGCCTCCTGGATCCGGATAGTGCTCCAGGTCCCATAAATGTACTGTTCAGGCAATGTTTTCCTTTCTTTGCTTGAATCATGAACTGGGTGGTACTTATCCCACTCTGATCATTTATCACAGTATAAGTAAGAACATTCTTCCATCTTCCCTACTGCTAAAACAAATACTTGAGGTTAGAGGAGGCCTTAGAAGGGGAGTCCTCATTGAGTTCCTACCAGCGTTTCCCAGATTAATGTCACAGCTAAGACACAACCAAGTATCAAATCCCCTAATGCAAATGTTATCATTTGCTTGAGGGGATGTTCAGTGCTGTTGTTGAAGAGGGTGCCTGGGTTCCTAATCCCTTCCAAGACCCCAGTATTCTGGAGGAGACTGAATGGTTTTCCCAAGATCAATAGAGATAAATAAATGAAGTTTGGAAACAACTCTTCGGCCTCTATTTTTTGGATTATTTGTCCAGTTCAAGTTGAAAATGAAAGAGAGAGAAACAAATATATAGGTTTTAAATGCCCCCTAGGACCAGAGCTGAAGAGGAAGCTGAGCCAGTGTCAGATCCCACCAAGGCCTTGTCAAGGGGCTTTGAGGATATGGCCGATGGGACCAGCACCTATGACAAGGCTATGGTGACTCTGTAGCTGAGAGATGGGAGGGACGATCACTGGAGTTGCTGACGTCTCTTGACAGGTCTTTCCTGGCTTCCGTGGACAGTGACCATATTAGCATTCACCTGAACAGATTGGAGCCAGATAACGACAGAGGCAAGCCCCCCATGCATGTTTTAAAATTATTTTTAATGCAAAAATAAGATAATTAAAACTTTATCCTTCTGGGTTCTTGATATCCATTAATAATATTTCACCCAGAAATATATGGTCTGCTCATCTACCAGCAACTTGTCGAAGGTTGTGTTTCTTCATCTAGGCTCTCATTTGCCCTTCAGGTGTTAGGGCAGGCTTCCTGATGTCCAGGTGGGACCTGAGCCTTCCTGAGGTAAAGGGACCCATTCAGAGCCAGGTAAGGGGATTTCTCTCACACATTTAGTCACATAACATCATTCATTGAGAAGGCAAGCATGGGATGTGGAAAAGGGAGCTTTAATCTGTACAAATATCAAAAGCCAAGTCTCAGATGAATGCCAACTCCTCCGTTTATTCTCTTTGTGTAGAGTACCAAATGTTAGAGCTCTATAGGGTATAAAGTCGCAATCACACACACAGAGTTATTCTTTAGGAGACCAACGCCCTCCCGGGGTCTTCTGAGTCTCGTAGCTAACCACACAAGGCAGTCAGATCAACAATGCTGTCTTTCATGCCTGAGCTCTGTAGACGGGCCCTCGCTCCTCAGCTGTTCATCTCTCCAGTGGAAATTCCTCAGGAAACAATGAGACTCAGTACAGCAGCCACCAAACCACACACATCCCAAGATAAAAATGCTCGGCAGTCTCTGAGAACTTCCTAGGGAAGCAATACAGACACGAGTCTTCCCACTTAGATCCCTAGAAACGACTCTCCTCCAGCTGCCCACCCCTTGCCCACCAGGGCAGGGTAGGAGCTTGGTCACACCACCTTAGCGCATCTCCTGTCATACCCACATAGCCTACAGCGTGGGGGATGCAGTAAGTCTAGATAGATTTAAAAACTCTTCAGGGCCTCGGGGGGAGAAATGAAGCTAATAATGCCTACTGTGTTACTCAGCAATGACAAACAACGACAGAATCTCAGTGGCATACAATAATAGCCATTTGCTTTCACTCATCTATGGTCAGCTAGCGGGGAATTGGCTGACCCTGGCTAGGGTTGGCTGAACAGCTCTGTCGAGTTCTGAATCCAGCTGGCTCTACAGTCTCTTCCACGTGTCTCATTCTGAGCTCCAGGTGGAAGAGACAGCACCCCCCACCTAGCCCCCTGGGAGAAATTCTTCTCCGTGTGAGGACAAAAGTGCCAGGAAGCATAGCCAACCCCCCTTCTCTGAAACAAATGCGAGCACATTTCAAACCCTTGTTTGCATGACATCTACTATCTTTCCGTGGGCCAAAGTCAGACATAGGGCCAAGCCATAAGTCAAGAAGTACAGGGAAGTACCACCCAAAAGTACAGGGAGATAATCCCCTTGTGCATTTCTTACGTGAGAGGCACTGGAAAGTTACATTGCAAAGAGCACGGATGCAGGGAGCAGGGAAGAACAGGAGCTGAAAAGTCGATGACCACACTACTCCTTAGGGTTGTTGAAAATATTAAATGTGATAACGCATGCAAAAGTGTTGCTGCAAAGTCAGCATGCGATGACCCTTTGCTTCGTCTTGTCAAACACATCTTGGGGCCACCACTGTCACGCTCTGACTGAGGTTTATCCAGGCTGCAGCAGGTGATGGAAGTGTGGCTTCCCTTGATTCCTGACATACCTATATAGGCACGCTTCTCTGTGCTTCAAAAACTAGAGCCTAATTCTCTCCTTGCAGATCGAAGCTGGCCTTAAGGACTTCCCTTGACCAACAGAGACTGACCAGAAGAAGTGTCCCAAGTCTGCAGCCAGTTTATGTCAGGACTAAAGATCCTCTCGATTGAATCCCTTGTCACACGCAGGCCACTGTTGCCATCCGAAGATTGTATGAGAAAGGCGATGTCAAGTGTGTGATCTGTGACCCCTATGGGCGACCCTGCACTCTGATGTGCACACGTAATGAGTGTAATTATGGCCCTCGCCGGGGGCCTGTCTGATCTGTGGATTCCGTGGAGGATCTGATGCCTATGACTGTAAGGAGTGCTCCCACCAGGAGGAAGACAGAGATAGCTGCCCACAGATGGTCAGCTTGGGGAGCTCTGAGACAGATCTCTTCTGTCAGTGCAAAAAAAAAGGTGGCCTCAAGAACACGTGTCTGGTGGGTAGCCTCTTCCGCCAACCAAGCTACCGCAGCTGCCAGAAAAGACTCTTAGGATCGCCAGCACAGAGGGAAGGGAGCACAGAGCCCCGTCTGAGAGCCCGTTAGTGCACTGGCCCCACTCCACCTTTCTTCTCCTCTGACCCAAACACGTGGCGGGGATGGAAGAGGAATCTTCATTCACAGAGCACTCTGGGAGACGGCCGCAGAGAAAAACTGGTAGGCGATTCGCTTGATTCACGATTCTGCTTGAATTCAAGAAACAATCTGTTTTCCAAACGGATATGTGCTGCCTACACCAAAAGCCTCTGAAACAGGACTGACAAATCATTTCTTCTGTTTGAGAAATTGAGGAACTGACTCTGAAGCTACCGCAGTGAGACACTATTCTTAGCAGAAGCTCTGGCGGCAGATGGCCACGATGCGACATCTGCAGCATCCTGGGGGCTCTCAGAATAATACATGTGGGCATTTAATCTTGTAACACCTGGCGCGTGGTAACTGCTCATGTTATTTTTCTTCTAAGAATTTGGGAAACCTTTCCCTTGCTGTTGTATTAATAAAGCAGGGAAGAGGAAGAGGAAGAGGAAGGAGAAAGAGCATGAGAAAGAAAAGGAGGAGAAGGAAATGGAAGAGGAGGAGGAGGAGAAGAAGGGGAAAGGGGAAAGGGAAGGGAAGGAGAAACGTTCTGAGAATATAAGGGTCAGCTATAAGAAGACTTGCCGCCTCTATCGGAGTCCCTTGGGATGCCCACTCTCGAACCACTCTCTCAGAAGCCCAGTCATCCAGAAGCCCACGCCACCTGGGGAGGGCACGTGAACACCTAAGCTCCCAGCCAACAACCAGCATCAACTGCGGTCATGGGAATGGACCGTCTTGATCGTCTAGCGCAGTTGGCCCTTTCCCTGGTTGCAGCCCGGTGGATGTCTTGCTGTGACGACATGGGAGACCCCAGATTGGAGGTATTCCGGCTGAGCCCTCGTCAACCCACAGAACTGTGAGCAATGATAACCAACTTCTGTTAAAGTCATTACATTCGCACCTGGTTTCTTGGAACACTGGCCAATGCTGTTATCTCTACTGGCCACTGAAGTCATGCGGGACCCTGGTGGACAGAGAACCTGCCACTTGTCAATTTTCCCTTTCATCCCCAACCCACCACAGTTCACCCCTGGTTCTGGTCCTGCCTCTTCTTTCCAGCACTATCCAAGCCCTCTGACAGAGGCTTTTGCTCTAGCTCAGCTCCCTCTCCTGCCGTTTTACTTCAAGAACGGGGATGGTGGCCACAGTGTGACAAGGACCCGTTTGGCAGCAACTCAGGGAGAAGGGGACACTCACAGGTGCGGTCCTTCCAGGGGCTGAAAGGGACAGCTATTCCAAGTTCTGTAAGCATGTACATTTCCGTGCTGCTCCTACAGGAGGACCTAGCCTCAGATGGCCTAAACTGACCCTTAAGGCTTTCAACAAGTAGACAGTCTTTGACCCCAAACATACTGCTATATTCATGAGGCACTCTGAACATCTGATTCTTCAGAACTCTGCACTCACCTCTCTTGTTTTATACAAGCTCTGAGAGACACAGGCTGATGGGCAGGCCTGTTGGGACCTCACTAACAAGGCCCCTGTGGGTCTGGCAGCTTCTCAGACCCATCAGGCCTCACCATTCAGAGTCTGGGGGTGTTCCCAGGAACCCACGGACATTCTTGGAAACCCAATGCAATTAGAACACTTATTTTCAAGGGATGCTTCCCTTCTCTGCTTGTTGTGTATCTGCTCTGCAGGAGTGATTTTACAGTAAAGAAAGCAGCAACCCTGGGTTTGCATTCTAGAATCTTCCACTTACGTAACTCGAAAAAGAAGCTGCATCACCCACTTACCTAAACACGATACTGTCATTTAAATGATTGCAAACATTTAGGTAGACTGTAAAATGACAATACAAAAACCCACGTCCTGGCAGTAGAATAAAGAAATGTTGAAGTCCAGCAGTTTGTTAAGCCAAGTGCTGTGCTATGAATGGAATCCAGGAAGCTAGTTCCCAGGAACTCAAGTATTGACCGAAAAATCACACAACAAGCATTATCCTGTTTAAACTGAACCTTTCAAAAACTTCTTCAGTTCCTCCTCTTCCCTCTTATGGACTTTCTGACCCTCTTACAGACTTCCTTCTTAGCATTCTTTCCGCCGTCTCGAAGGGTCACGAGGTGGAAAGAGCAAAAGCGAAAAACCATCCTAGCTCTCTTGCCTATAGGGCGCACTGATTTTTTTTTTTTTAATATTTTATTTATTTCACAGAGAGAAAGATCACAAGCCGGCAGAGAGATAGGCAGAGAGAGAGAGGAGGAAGCAGTCTCCCCCCTGAGCAGAGAGCCCGATGCGGGGCTCAATCCCAGGACCCTGGGATCATGACCTGAGCCGAAGGCAGAGGCTTTAACCCATGGAGCCACCCAGGCGCCCCAAGCGCACTGATTTTTAAAGAAAGTTATTTGACCTTTCTGAGCCTCAGGTTTTCACTAATGAAATGAGGATCATAATGTTGAAATCACAATTGTTGTGACTATAACACGATATACAGCATCAGCGACCCCCCAGTAGAATTCTTGCCATATGCCTATTCATTTCCTTGGTGCGTGCTAACCTCTCCTTCTGTGCTCCTCCCTCGCTCCCTCTCCCACCCCCTTTCACTCCCTCTCTCTCCATCTCCCTCCCAGACTATCAACTTCTAAATTCCCTTGTTCCTTCCCCAGTCCTGAATACCAATGAACGCCATCCCCTAACTTAAAATTAAAAAAAAAACACAAAAAACTCACAAATGAGTAAACACAAAACCTCCTTCAGCCTTTTGGGTGGGCACGTTTCTTTCCTACCTCCACCTCCCTGATCCCAGCTACTGTCCTTATACAGCTTCACAGAGAACCTGGGACCAACTACGTCCCCCATCTCTCCTTCAATGGACTCTTTTTGTTCCCCAAGCTATTTGATTTGTAAAACTCACTTTTGCACTCTTCTCCACATGAGTATCTTTCCTACTTGCCATCCTAACCTACGTATATTCTCAATGTTTCATGTAATAATACGCCGGGAACACTTTTTCATGTCTTGCTGTCTTTGGGTGTTTTATTTTTGATGGCCGTGTACTAAATCATTTTGATAATGATCCAAAATTCTTTAGCTTTTGAAATCACTCTAATGTGAGGCATCATTTCCCATTTTTTAAATTAATTTATTTGTTCATATTAACATAAAATATATTATTTGCTTCAGGGTTACAGGTCTGTGAATCATCAGTCTTACACAACTGACAGCACTTACCATAGCACATACTCTCCCCAATGTCCATAACCGAGCAACCCTATCCCTCCTTTCCTCCTCCCCTACAGCAACCCTCAGTCTGTTTCCTGAGATTAAGAGTCTCTTATGGTTTGTCTCCCTCTGGGTCCCATCTTGTTTCTTTACCCTCTTTGCCTCCCACAACTCCCCGCCCTGCCACTCAAATTCCTCATATCAGAGAGATCATATGATAATTGTCTTTCTCTGATTGACTTATTTTGTTTAGCATAATACCTCTAGTTCCATCCACGTTGCAAATGACAAGATTTTGGTGTTATTTTGATGACTGCAAAAAATATATATATACACACACACACATATATCTCACATCTTCTTTATCCATTCATCTGTTGATGGACATCTAGGTTCTTTCCATAGTTTGGCTATTGTGGACATTGCTGCTATAAACATTCAGGTGTACATTCCCCTTCGGATCACTACATTTGTATCTTTAGTGTAAATACCCAGTAGTGCGATTGTTCGTTCTTAGGGTAGCTCTATTTTCAACTTTTTGAGGAATCTCCAGACTGTTTTCCAGAGTGGCTGCACCAGCTTGCATTCCCACCAACAGTGTAGGAGGGTTCTCCTTTCTCCACATCCTCACAAACATCTGTCATTTCCTGACTTGTTCATTTTAGCCATTCTGATGGTTGTGAGGTGGTATCTCATTGTGGTTTTGATTTGTATTTCCCTGATGACAGGTGATGTTGAGCACTTTTTCATGTGTCTGTTGCCGATTTGAATGTCTTCTTTGCAGAAATGTTTGTTCATGTCTTCTGCCCATTTCTTGATTGGATTATTGTTCTTTGGGTGTTGTGTTGGAGAAGTTCTTTATAGGTTTTGGATACTAGCCCTTTATCTGATATGTCATTTGCAAATATCTTCTCCCATTCTGTTGGTTGTCTTTTGGTTTTGTTGACTGTTTCCTTTTCTGTGCAAAAGCTTTTGATCTTGATGAAGTCCCAATAGTTCATTTTTGCCCTTGCTTCCCTTGCCTTTGGTGATGTGTCTAGGAAGAAATCACTGCAGCTGGGGTCGAAGAGGTTGCTGCCTGTGTTCTCCTCAAGGATTCTGATGAATTCCTGTCTCACATTGAGGTATTTCATCCATTTTGAGTCTATTTTTGGGTTTGGTGTAAGGAAATGGTCCAGTTTCATTCTTCTGCATGTGGCTGTCCAATTTTTCCAACACCATTTTTTGAAGAGACTGCCTTTTTTCCATTGGACATTCTTTCCTTCTTTGTCAAAGATTAGTGGACCATAAAGCTGAGGGTCCATTTCTGGGAACTCTATTCTGTTCCATTGACTTATGGGTCTGTTTTTGTGCTAGTACCATATTGTCTTGATGATTACAGCTTTGTAAGAGAGCTTGAAGTCTGGAATTGTGATGCCACCAACTTTGGTTTTCTTTTTCACCTCTGGCTATTTGGGGTCTTTTCTGGTTCCATAAATTTTCTGGTTCTGGTTCCATAAATTTTAGGATTATTGGTTCCATTTCTTTGAAAAATATTGATGGCATTTTGATAGGGATTGCATTAAATATGTAGATTGCTTTAAGTAGCATTTTCACAATATTTGTTCTTCCTATCCATGATCATGGAATGTTTTTCCATTTCTTTGTGTCTTCTTCAATTTTTTTCATGAGTACTTTATAGTTTTCTGAGTACAGATTCTTTGCCCCTTAGGTATCTTATGGTTTTGGATGCAATTGCAAATGTATCAACTCCTTAACTTCTCTTTTTTCTGTCTTGCTGTTGGTGTATAGAAATAAAACTGATTTCTGTGCATTGGTTTTATATCCTGACACTTTACTGAATTCCTGTATGAGTTCTAGTAATTTTGGAGTGGAGTCTTTGGGGTTTTCCACATAGAATATAAAATCATCTGTAAAGAGTGAGAGTTTGACTTCTTCTTTGCTAATTCAGATGCCTTTTATTTCTTTTTGTTGTCTGATTGCTGAGGCTAGGACTTCTAGTATTATTTTGAATAGCAGTGGTGATAATGGATAGCCTTGCTGTGTTCCTGACCTTAGTGGAAAAGCTCTCAGTTTTTCTCCATTGAGAATGATATTTGCTGTAGGGTTTTCATAGATGGCTTTTATGATAATGAGGTATGTACCCTCTATCCCTACACTTTGAAGAGTTTTGATCAAGAAAGGATGCTGTACTTTGTCAACTGTTTCTTCAGTCTCTATTGAGAGTATCATGTGGTTCTTTTTCTTTCTTTTATTAATGTGTTGTATCGCATTGATACTTTTTATTTCTCCAGAAAGGGATTTTATTTCTCCAGAAAGGGGTTCTTTTGTATCTTCAGTATCTTCCATGCCTTTTTTGAGTTCAGCTAGCACCTTGGTAATCGTCATTCTGAACTCTAGATCTAACATCTTACTAAAGTCCGTATTGATTAGGTCCCTAGTCGTCAGTACTGTCTCTTGTTCTTTTTTTTTTTTTTTTAGGTGAGTTTTTCCACCTTGTCATTTTATCCAGATCAGAATAGATGAATGAGAAAACAAAATACTAAAAGTGTAGCAACAACCCCAGAAAAAGACACACTAACCAAATCAGAAGAGACCTGAAACAGGGGTAAGAGGGAGAGTGGGGCAGTTGGGGAGGGGGGAGAAGGAAGAAGAAAAGAAAAGAAAAAAAAAAATATATATATATATACATATTATATTGGTGAATAGAACAGAGCCACACACTTGATTTTGGGTGTATTTTGGCTGTTACAAGAAAATGCCTCCCAAAATTTTAAAGAAAGAAAGAAATATATATATACATACACACACAAAAAAAGGTAAATACGATGGAATATGATTTTAAAGATGAAAATTTAAAATTATTCTAAAAAGGGAGTTGATAAGATGTTGGTTGGAAAAAGAAAAAAAAAAGGAAAGAATGTGATCAGGTTGGAGACTAGAACAAAGTCATGTGATAGATTTAGGGTATATTTTGATCTGTGAGAAGAAACTGTATTCCAAAATTTTAAAGAAATAAAAACCTATATGTATATTAAAAAATGAGGCTAAATCCAATGAAGGGTAGAATATGACTCTAACAATGAAAATTTTAAAAGATTTTTTAAAAGGTATTGATAAGATAAAATAGTTAAAAATGTTAAAATAGGAAAAAAGGAAAAAATTAAAAAATAGAATAAGAAAAAAATGAAATTAAAAAAATTTAATTTGAAAGACTAGAAAATCATGGGGGAAAAGCCATGAATTCCAGGTGCTATATTCCTGTAGTTCTGAAGTTTTACAGTTGTCCTTGATTGGTGAACTTGGTCTTGGTGGGATGTTCTTGCTGATCTTCTGTGGGGAGGGGCCTGTTCTAGTGATCTCAAGTGTCTTTGCCCAAGGTGGAATTGCACCACCCTTGCCAGGGGCTGGGCTAAGTAATCTGCTGGGGTTTGTTTGTTCTCGGAGTTTTTGGTCCCTGAACACTTTCCATACAACTTTGAAGGACGGGAATGAAAATGGCGGCCTCCCAATATTGGGTCTGTAGGAGCCGAGAGATCAGGCCCCACTCCTCAGTGCGCCCTCAGAAAAAAAGCTTGCAATCCCTTCCACCTCCCTGGTCTCTGGCTGCGATCTGTGCTCTCCCAGCCTGTGACTGAGCATTTCTATCTCTGGTGCACGACCCTGTTTGGAGTCTCCAAACCCAGCAGATTCCTGCAGCAAGTTCCCTTGCTACTCCTCCCAGAGGCGGAAGGTGAGTCTCCCCGATTCTGCCACTTATAGAGTCACTGCTGGAGGCTCAGTGGCCGAACTGTGCCTTGGATAACAGTTTAACCCCGAACTGAGGTCACACACCTTGGCTCCATCTCTGCACCTAGTTTCCCTGCTCTGATGCCTGAGTCCCCACTCAGACACTTCCCAGTCCTTCTGCGACCCCAAGAATCCCAAGATCATACTGTCCCCCCCAAGGGCTCCACCCCCTTGCTTAGCCTCTGGAGCGATGACCCTCAGTGGAGCAATTTCTAAAAGCTCCGATTTGTGCTCCGCTGCTCCACCACCTGCTGGGACCCGGCCACTCCCCCCATAGTCTATCTTCCCATATATTTCCTCAGATTCACTTCTCCGCACTTCCTACCTTCAAAAAGTGGTTGCTTTTCTGTTCCTGGAATTGCTACTTTTCTTCTCTTTGATCTTCTGTGAAGTTGTAGGTGTTGAGAATGGTTTCATAACTATCTAGCTGAGTTCCTAGGACCCAGTGATATTAGGTCTCCTACTCCTCTGCCATCTTGCTCCTGCCTCTTATTTCCCATTTTAATTACAACTGGGTGTGTTTTTCTGTGTGTGTACTTACTTTTTTACATATATAAAATAAACAATAATTTATAAATATTGAAGGCGACATGAAAAATCATATACATAGTCATATATACTATGGATACCTATCATATGTACATATATATATGGTTTTCATGTTGTTTTTTAATATTTTATGTTGCTTCTAATATATACCCATGAGATATATGTGCATACATGGTTTTTTGTTGTTTTTATGTTTATAAATTGCTCTGTGCTCTATTTTTCAGCTTTTTCAATTTTTTCAACTTTATTTTATAAATATCTCTGTGTATAGATAGCTAGTCCATGTGATTGTTACTTTTAAAGAAAACATGACATTACATCATGCCAATAGTTCAATAGAATGAAACAGACTTAGCAGAAACTTTAGCAAAATCTGAAGCATCTCATTTAAAAAATATTCTTAGTTTTTACTCAAAATAATAAAAACACATCATTTAAAAGTCAAATTGTCTAAAATTTTCATAGCAATGTCCCCATTTTTTGCCCCACCAAACTCCATGATTCCCAGTTCCCATCCCTTTTCAATAATTTAGCTAATTCCACCATTTTACGTTGCTGTGTTTCCAAATGATATGCACACACTGAATCTATTTTGATTCATCAGTCTCAAACATTCTCCACTGACTTTCTATTTCAGAGGTGAGATTTTAACTCTCCTGTGTCAATCACAACAAGGTAGCTATTGATTTCTTTCTTCTCCTTTGGCGGTATGCTCTCAGGAGATCTTTGTTCTCCTCCTATCTGGATTGTCTGTACACTAAATTATCTGCACCACCATCATCCTGGGATGTCCCTTTGCTGTAATCTTAAGAATTCTATTTGTCTTTATCTGGAATTGGTGCATTAGTCAGTGTTCTCCAGAAAAACAGAACCAATAGGATATATAGAGGGAGATTCTTCAGTCCTATGTAATACCGAGTGCTCATTACATAATGTGCCCTCCTTAATGCCCATCACCCAGACCCTATCCTCCCAACCACCTCCCCCTCCAGCGACCCTTAGTTTGTTTCCTATAGTTAAGAGTCTCTTATGGTTTGTCTCCCTCTCTGATTTCATCTGGTTTTATTTTTCCCTCCCTCCCCCTGTTTTCATCTGTTTTTTTTCCCCTTAAATTCCACATATGAGTGAAATTATCTGATATTTGCCTTTTTCTGACTGACTTATTTCACTTAGCATAATACCCTCTAGCTCCATCTACATGGTTGCAAATGGCAAGACTTCACTTTTTGATGGCTGCATAATATGCCACTGTAAATATACACCATGTCTTCTTTATCCATTCATCTGTCAATGGACAGCTCAGCTCCTTCCATAGAGTGGCTATTGTGGACATCACTGCTATAAACATTGGGGAGCATGTGCCCCTTAGAATCACTATATTTGTATCCATTAGATAAATGTCTAGTAGTGCAATTGCTGTTGACCCTCATTACTTATCATTCTATTCACTAATCCGGGGTGGTGTGTAAGCACACTCTTAACTTCCACTTACACACTCCTGGCTCCAAAGGCTCTTCAGCACGGGCATCACTCCCACATGTGAGAATTACATATATATTAGTGTCTTTTAGATTTTACTTATCCAATTAAATATGAAGCAGAAGCATCAATTAAGAGTGAAGGAGGGAATATTAAAAACTTGGAGAGTCTGAGAAAACTTTCTCAGAGTGGAAGTAACCCAACTAAAGATACGTAGTAGGACCATCAGTATGTATCTGAACTATAGCAGTGGTGAAGACTAAAACATATGGTTACTGCTGTTTTAATTTTTATGCTCAAAGAACCGTATTTATGGGAAACTACCAAAATGTGGAAAAGCTATTCCAAAAATGCTACTACTATATATGCATAGAGTTTGCCAGATTTGGATGTTTTCCTTTCCTTTTTTCCCTCTTTTCCCACAGTCCCCGGATTAGCCACATGATTAAGAACAGCATTTTAAACTGAGCTCATTACTTACTAGGTTTGTGATGAACTCCCTCCATGCTTCAACTTTGCGATTTCTGTTTTTGAGACACCAAATTTTTAAAGTTTTCTTATCTGCCACCTTATTTCCCTCTGCCTCTGAGCAATTCTGATTTCTAGAGGACAACATTCTGGGAATGAGTTTTATTTCTTCCTTGTTAGCTCTTAGATTTATAAGAATTATATTGGATTTTTCCTCCATTTCAAAAGAAGATGATAATTCTATCTATGCTGTAGAGGATCTTAGTCATTTTATGTGCCTATTGATTGACTTCACTATCCTTTTTGGCTTAAACTCACATTTTAAGTGCCTAAATTTATGACCATGATTAAGATTTCAGAGCAGGTCAGTCCTCAATCTTTGACGACAAACATGATTGAAAAGAAAACAAACCTGGGTAGCATCCATGTCTTGAGCTCAACCTATTTTGAAAGGAGTCTTCTCTAGATTCAGGAAATCAGTCCTGATCCCAGGGGCCAAAGAGGTCCTCTCACAACTAATGACATAGGACTTCTCCACTGTTACTTTGGTCACAGTAAGGGTCTTTATGTCTTTATGTTAGAGGTTCTAGGATGAGCCTGCTTCTTAAACATCTATCTTGGACACACATCCAACTGGGCCTGAAAACCTATGCCAGAAAGCTAACCCAGCCAGAGAGCTAACCCAGGTAACTCCTTATTCCTTAAGGCATCAATGCTCAGAGGCAAACTCATGATTACATACATAGTTACTAGTTATAGCTCTGCCTGCAAGCCCTTCTGGTGATCTGTGATGCATCAAGAATAGGGACAAGGATCCTGGGTATTCCTTAAGTAGCTCAAGACATTGGTCTCTTTGCCCTGGGATCCTTCCTGATCACTTTTGGATCTACTTAAGGAAGGAGTATCTCATTACCAGTAGGAAGAAATATTTGTCATGTCTTAACTCTTTCACATCCTGGGACAACTCAAAAAGTTGTAGTTTGAAAGTACATCTCCAAAGATTCCATTATTACCTAGTTCTCCTTAGAATTGGTATGGTGAAGTAGAAGGACATGTTGAGTTTCCTCTAAAAGTTAGGTTAACCAAACTACTGTATCAATACCTACCTATATATTTGTGTCTCCCAAGTAAATTATGCAAAATCCATGTTTTATTCATCTTTGAATCTTCAGTGTAGGCATAGGGACTGCCTTATAGTAGATGTCCAAAAACTATTTTTGAATGAATGAATGAGTTAATAAGGAGAAAAAAATGAAGGTTCTTTCCTAGGGATTGTTAGATCTTAAAAAGAAAAAAAAAACAGTATCAGAAAGAACCTTCAATTATTATAACATTAGATCTAAAAACCAAGCTCAGAAAAAAAGCACCACTGATTATAACCATTTTCTCAGACATTTCTGTAGGGTTTAGCTATCTAGCATTCTTGGCTAGCAGAAACAGTATTGCTGCCAATAGATTTTTGATAGTTCCAAAGTATGTTTTCTGTTTGTTTTCTACTTGTATCCTAGGAAATCTTCAAATCCCAGTAGCTCCTGGATAAGTTAGAATCTTCACCTTTGCATTTCTTAGAGTTCATAGTAGGAATGCCTGTGGCACAGAATCAGCTTTGTTTCACTGGTGGTAGAAAAATCAAACACCCTGAAAGTGGTTCTTCGAAATTTATTCTTATCTCTGCAAGAAATTCACATGCAATTCTCCAGAATCCCACAATAACAATAAAAGCCAACATTTATTGTGTGTCTCCTGAGGGCTACCCATGACATACATTATCTCACTGAAACCAAGCAGTTCAATGAAGTAGGTAATCTTTGTAACCCCGTTTTGCAGATGGGAAGCTGTGTTATGGACTAGTCATGTAACCCAGTTAGAATGGCAGAGCTTGCTTTGCCCCAAATAGCCTGGTGTGCCATTACACTATTTATTAGTGTCCTATCCTAATGCTCAAAACAGTTTAGGGGAATTACCATTAATTCTACAATAAATCTAATTAGGGATGAGTGTGTGAGGAAAGAGGGAGAAGAAATTGGTCACCATAAGACTGTGTGTGTCTGTGAAACTCTATGTGTCCTTGAAGCACCCGCATCTATTTCTGATATTCTACAGATATATATGAAAAAGCTCCATTGGCTATTATAGGGTGAGTAAGACTCTTTGCCCTCATCTTCATGGTACCCCTTCCAGATATTCTTACCCATATACATGTTCACATACTTCGAGAACTACAGGTTCTCTGGTTTGGGACTTGGACATGTAGTAAAACTGTCAAAGGAGTTATGAGCTTGACAAGCTTAGGTAGATTTTGTCTGATATTCTCAGTTATATATTGGTCTAGGTCTCTGAATAAGACCCTGGTCTTGAATATGCTAAAATATACCAAGGTTGCACAGAAGTGGGCAGAAAAGGGCTTGCTTTAATTGGTCTTGTTTAGTTTTTTGCTGGCCCTAAGTTGTCTAATGTAGTCTTCCTTTGGGTGTTTGCAAGCTCTGGTCTTGTCAAGACCCTGGACTATATTATATTGGTCCATTTTATCCCTCTTCTGGATTCTGGGTTGGACTGGCCTGGTCTCTGATATAGATGAAATGAAGGTTTTGTTCAGCAAGGTTTTGAGCCCTTACGAGGTTCTGGGACAGATTCTTTTCAGGATATGCTGGTGTGAATTCTGGATTATTTTCTTGGTTGAGACCTTGTAGGAATGTGTTTTCCTTGCCGTGCTTGCTGTATTAGGCTTTGAGTTTTGGCTAGACTCTAGCTGGATTGGGCTAAAAGTGGACTGGTGTTTAAACTTCATGCTGGGCTTGGGTGTAATTTGGGAAAGATTATGATGGTTTGCAGGTTTAGCTGAATTGCATGCTGAACCAGATTAAAGGGGATCTGTCCCTGGGCTGACAGTAACTAATATATGAAATTAGCTCATTTCTTTTCAGGGCTCTGAATTGATCAGAGTTGGGTTGTAGCTGTGTTTGACAAGTTCAGTTTATGCATTTGGGTGGCTGTTAACAGGATTTCAAGGGAGGTACTGGATTAAATTGATTTTCAAGTTAGTTTCTCCTTGGCCACTTTCGTGCTCATCTGTGCCAGGCAAGGGGAACACAGGGAGGAAGGGGGTCCAGCCTGCTATGGGGGATTTTAGCCTCCTCCCAATTATTTTTCCTGAGAACAGTAATTCCCAAAGTTTTGGTGTCAATAGTTGTTGTCTGAAAGGAACAGTTTCAGGGTCAAGTAAGTCTGGAAAATACAGTTAAACATTTTTAAAAGGAATTCTCAAAGCTTTAATGTGATAATAGACATTTTCTGGTTATCTATTATTGTGTTACAAGTTACCTCCCATATCAGAGACTTAAAACACTAATGAACAATAATTATCTCGTAAATTTCTGTGGGTCAGGAATCTGGGATTGGCTTAGCTGAGTGTTCCTGGCTTGGGGTCTCTCACAGGACTGTATCAAGATGTTGACGGCGGCTGCAGTCATCTGCCAGCTTGGCTGGGGTTGAGGGTCCACTTTCAAGGTTAGTGAGTCACCCCCATGGCTGACTATCAGCAGGGCATCTCAGTTTCTTGCCACATGGATGTCTCCATACAGCTCCTTAAGTGACCTTTTGACAGGGCATGACCTTGCCTCAGAAGTCACACATCATTTCTGCCACACTTCATCCACTGTTCACAAATCAGTCTTATTCAGTGTGTGTGTGTGGGGGGGGGGTTGTCAACACCAGGAGAGAAGGAACATTGAGGAGCCTTTTGGAGGCAGGCTGCTGTAGTGCCTTAGGAGTCCCCCAAACTTATTTGACAACAAAATGATTGTTTAATGAGGCATTCCAAGACATTAGTGTTCCTCAGTACAGCTGGTGGGGGAACACAACTATGGGTAGTCACACTGTAGACTAAGAGTCTTAGAGGATTACAAATGAGGGGAAGATGTATGTCTGGAAGAATAAGGCTGAAGGGCTGAAGACTCCCCAGGTGGAAGATCTATGAAGCTAAAACCGAGTCCTACCGGGATCCACTCTAAAGAGGACCCCTCACATCAGAGAAGCTAGCACAGACAGGACTCCCCTCCTAGTCCCAAATGATTTGGAAGGTCCATACTCTTGTAAGCTGTTTACTCCCTCAGTCCAAAATCAAAGATAGGGTTGAAAAAAGTCAAAGCTCACAGGCTGGAAAGAAGAACTCACAGAATCTCTAGAATTTGGAGATGGAGTCCATCTAGAACGCCCCTCGGTTCCATGCCGGGAGCAACCTTTTCTTTGGGACTGTTTATGCCAAGCCACAGGACTGGACCCCAAGAGAATCTTTTGTGATCTGTACTAATAGTACAGTAAGGTCACTGGGATGAGTCAGATCCCAAAGTCTCTGTTCTTCTCTACTTCACTTGCACAAAGGCAGTTTTGGGAAGGTCCCAGCCCCAGGGCTGGAGCCAAGGTGCTTGGAGGAAGTAATTTTTCGTCAATGTTTATAGCGACCTTATCAGCAGATGCAGGATAGGAAAGGAGAGGCAGGGATTAAAAGGTTAGAGAATGAGCGAGAAGTAGGAATTTGGGGAAGAAATAATAGAGAAAGAAAAGGAAGGCGCGTGAGAAAAAAAGACGAAGAAAGCACGCCCAGCCGCACTCGCGCAAACGCCCAAGGGCGCTTTGGCCATCGTCCGCCACAAGGTGGCACCCTTTGAACTTTCTTCCCCCCCAGCCCAAAAACTGAGCCGGGGGAGGGGGGCCAGAGGAGGGAGAAAAGGCAAAGCACTCTCCCAACCGAGAACAATTTGAAAACCCACCCCACACTATTTAAAAGCTGGGACAAAGAAGCGTCTGGACGGAGCTGCTTCAGCTGCGAGACGTCGGCGGCGCCTCCGGAGGGGTCCGCCGCCCGAACCAGGAGCAGCCCCTTTAAAAAAGCGGAGTACAGTATTGGGATTCTTGAAACCTGAAACCTAGAAACAGAATCGAAGCGGAAACCAGAAGGAAAACCTTGAACTCCTCCAGACAATTGCTTCCGGGGAGTTCCAGGAGCGCGAGGGGGAATAAAGGGCCCGCGAGCAGGGCCCCTCGGATGGCGCGTCCCTGAGGGTCGTGGCGAGTTCGAGGCGCGCGGGAAGCAGAGGACCCTATCCTCTCCCTGGGCTGCAGGTCATGGCCACCGTGGAGCAGAAAGCCCTCGGCATTGGCTTCAAGTGTCTCTCCTTGGCCACTTTTGTGCTCATCTGCGCCGGGCAAGGGGGACGCAGGGAGGAAGGGGGTCCAGCCTGCTACGGGGGATTTGACCTGTACTTCATTTTGGACAAGTAAGTGTCTCGAGTTGTTGCATCCTGGGCTCCGCGGGTGATGCTCTTTGCCGGGCTGGGCTTGTTGGCAGCATCGCTTTGGGACGCTTCGGAGGAGCCGAAGCAGCCCCGCACCGCGCCTGGGTCGCGGAGCGCGCCTCCCCATCCTTTGCTGCCCGAGCCCACAGGGGCGTCGCTGCTGGTTGAGGGGTGGAAAAAAACTACTTTCCGCCTGGCTTTCTGTGCCCGAGGAGCATGTAAGGGAGTGTGAGGATGCTACTGACCAAACAGGTTTCTGCGAATCCTTCCCATTGCTTTAGAAACCTGGTGAGAAGGGCGTGCTTTGGAGAGGTAGAACTTCCAGGCTGCGCGGGAGTGGGCTTTGAAAAGTCCGTGGTGTCTTTAAACAAAATCAACAACAACAAAAAACACATGCTGCGGTGCCTAAGGCATTGCCTTTGTTCCTGATAATACACTGCTCGCTGACTGGGCAATTAGGGGAAAAAGAAGGCGGATTTCTCAACCCTGGACACTACTGGGTTTTAGGCTGAGGAATTCTTTGTTGTGGAACCATCATGTGCACTGCAGGGTGTTCAGCAATGTCTCTGGACTCTCCCCAAGTAAGCCCGCTCCATGCTCCCTCCCCCTCCACCCCGCAGACACCCCCCACCCCCACCCCCCAGCCCCAGTCCTGCATTGGCGACCACCGAAATTGTTGCCAGAGGTTGCCAAAAGCTCCCTGTGGATAAATTCCCGCCGGCCCCTCCTAGCCTTGGGACGTCTGATTGAGAGGGATTCAAGTTCTTGGCAATTCCACTGGTGGGCTACCAGGGAGGTGCAGGAGCCCTGGTTTCCTTACCAAAAGGGGTAGCTCTTAGGCTTCAGGTCTGTGCTCAAGGGAGAGCTGCACTCTGACCAGTTAAACACTTCCCAAATCCCCTTAGATTTGCCAAGCCACAGTCATTCAAGGAAGCATTATGCTATCTACTAAAACCCAGCTTCAACAGTAAAAAGCCCCCCAGAGAAGATCCACGCTCATGAAAACTATATGAGCTCTCTGGTGCCAGGAGAGGCGCTTGCTGTAACAGTGGTGGGGAGATGAATTTCACAGACTGGAAAGTATTTGGGAGTTGGAAAAAGGTCTGCAAAATAAGCTGGCCAGTGAGACACCAAATGTGCTTTGCAGTTGCCCCTGGAGTTTGATTTTTCCATAAGGGCTGTTTTGAACTCCAGATTCTTTGGATGAAAAGTGAGATCTCTTTCTTAGAGATTTTTATGAGAAGGTGGATACTGAAAATATACTCCAATACTAAGAAATGGAATTTCTTTTGTTACTTCTAGTGGCTGGGAGCAGCAGCTCACAGATTCAGAGACTGTGTCTGAGAACAGTTAGAGGTGCCCATCACCTACTACCCCCCCCCCCACAAAAGCCAGTTGGGCAAGACATACAGGAAAACTTAAAAAAAAAAAAAAAATGGGCAGAACCACCAAGTCCCTGAATGGAGTGACTCTATACTGTAGAGATAATCAGATTCTCCCCAGATTAATTTGAATTGAATTGAACTTTTAAATCAAAGTTCTGAAAGCATTTATTTTGGTGGTAAGAGGAATTTAACAAAATGATTCTAAGTTTATCCTAGAGAACAGAAACCTGGTAAAAAGAGGTAAAACATTTTTAGAGAAAGATAATGAAGACATACCTATAAATATTAAAATGTGTCATAAGGCAAATTATGACACATAGGATGGTGAAATCCAAAGAACAGGTAGACAGGGTAGAAAATCTAGAAAGAAATCCAGGGTCATGAGAGCATTTAGTGGGAGTTCAAGTTGGTGGGGAATTAACTTGTTATTTTAAAATATGATTCTTTGGGTGCCTGAGTGGCTCAGTCAGTTAATTGTCCAACTCTGGATCTTAGCCCAGGTCTTCCTCTCAGGGTCTCCATGCTGGGTACTTGGGGAAAAAAAAAAAAAATTCTTTAAACAAATGGTTGGTAACATAGGAAAAGAAAAAAATTCCAGAAGGCTCGAAAATTTAAATGTTTACAATGAAAGGATAAAACAACAAGAAGAAAATTTAAACGACTATTACTATAATCTTAGGTTTAGAGCTTTTAAAATAGGACAGAAGCAATAAAGAAAACTATGAAAATATTTACATACATTCAAGTTTTCCATTTCCGTAAGTGAAAAAATGTCAGAGATAAAAGATTATTAAAAGTTACAAGAACTTTCATAACATCCATTACCCCTCAAAGATTGACCTGAATGTATAAAAAAGAAAAAGTTTTAAAAAGATGAGTCCAGTAGAAAACAGTAACAAACAAAAAATTTCAACTTCACTAGTAATCAAAAAAAATGAAAAAAAAATCAAACAAGATGTAGTTTTTATTAAGTTGGCAAAGGTTTTTTTTTTTTTATTATAATATCCAATATTGGCCAACTTGTGGGAGGTTAGCACTTTCATATCTTACTAAGGAAAATAGGAATTTGTATAGTCTTTCTAAACTGGTGATGTTCAGTGGAATTTTCTGTGATGATGGAAGTGTTCTGTACCTGCTTTGGCCAACTGGTATCTACTAGCCGTAAGTAGCTATGGAGCCTTGAAATGTGACTAGTGTGAATAAGGAAGTGAACTTCTTATTTTGTTTATTTTCAATTAATTTTAATTGAAACAGCCCCATTTGGCTACTGTACTGGGTAGTGCAGTTAAGAAGGTAATTTGGCAATATGTGTCAAATGCTTTTTTTAAAAAAATGGGGTTCTACTTTTCCATCTAGCAATTCTATGTCCTAAAGGAAAAATCCAAGATGATCTCAAACAAGTGACTCCATGTATCTTCCTTGCAATGCTGTTTGTAATAATAAAGCTGAAAATGACCTAGATGTATAACCATAGTGAATTAAGTGAGGCATGGTATAGCCAATTTCTGAATATGCCTATTGGATGTGCTCAGAATGTACCCTTAGGTGAAAACTACAAGCACCGATATTGTTTACATTGTGGTGCTACCTTTGTAAAAAAGCTAAATACACAAGTGTGTTTCTTGATTTACCTAATCTGTGATTGTATTTCTGTCTAGAAGATATTTAAATTTTTGTGTGTGTGTTTTTCTGAACTTTCCAAGTTCTCTATAATGAGCATATGTTACATTTATATTCAACAAAAATAAGTTACTTTGAGTTTTTGAAGAATTGTTTCAAGTGTGTGGAGGGTCTCTAAGCAGCGTGCTGAGCTCCAAGCATCGTATTACAGAGGCTGCTGCTTCTTTTATATCTGATCCTGGAGTCCATTTCTAAATGCATCATAGGATACCCTGCAGTGCACTGGGGACCCAACCGTGCTCCTGGAAAGAAATGACGGGGCCCCTTTGCAGCCACCTACCTTTATATTTAGGTGGACTCCTCTGACTTCTTTTAGTTGTCCTAGGGCTTGAAGAGAGAGGTATTTTCGTGCTGAATGAAAAAATTGCTAGTATTTGATGTGCACACACTTTCAGCTTGCAATCTCAATCCAGGCTAATGTATGGTATTGTCGGAGCCGGGAGATAGGCCAGAATGTAGTGATTGCAAGGAGGCCTCTGGTGGTCCCTCAAGATATGGTCTTCTACGCTAGAAAGAACCTTCTCAGACCGTGCTGTCCAGCACCCAACCACAGCAGAGTGGAAGGGAAAAGAATGCTGACTCACTCTTTCCTTGGGCATCTAAGATACTTTGGCTGGCTAGACACTGTCTACAGGCTGAACCTAAGGGATCCCAAGGCACCTTTCTTTTCCCCAGCCTCAACTCCCTTTTTCTTGGTGAATGGTTCTCTTCTTTTCCATGACACTAAAACTCAGCTCATTTCAGGTTTTAGCAGGATGTATCTCTGGCCTGGAGAGAACCCAGATTATACATTTAATGGAACGTCGTGTTTTCTCAACCAGGAGCAAGACTTCATAATGATAACCTAGGCTACCGCAGTAACACAATAGGGCATTATTAGCGGCTTTGGCGACAGGGCTGGTGGACGGGGCTTCACAAGGCTTTATACTGATGGAATTCCGTGTTCATTTAAACATGCTTTTCTGGTTACAGTCAGGAAAAGTAGATTGCTGGGAATTCAATCAGGGATTTGAAAAGTCAGATTTGGAAGGCCCTATGCAGAGAAAAAACAGGCAAAGACCAGCTAGGCTCCTTGAAGTCTTCCACGGGTCCTCTAAGATTAATGTGCCCTGTTGACTGACCCACGGAGGTAAAGGTACCTTTCCTTTCTCCCAGGGCTCCTCTGTCATGACATTATACATTTATGTATCATGTATTGATCGATTTTATAGGGAACGATTAGTTACATCATTGGAAAAAGTGGTTTCTCCATCCTGAGTCTTGGGGAAGGGCTGGCTGTGTTCATGTGTGCCCTAAAGACTTCAAAAACAGATGGTGTCAATAGCAGAAGGAGTAGAGGAGATGGTGGGCTGGAAGAGACAGTAAGCACTGAATAGCTTTTTTGACAGGACTTTCCAAAGCCACAGCCTGCCACCCAATATATACTTATATTTGTAAATATAAGGCCCAGCGTTGGTCCCTTTCCCATTAGAGCCGCCGAACTCCTCTCTTTGCTACCTCCTTGCTGTCCAGCCCGTGTTCTTTCTCTCCTCCCCACACAAGAGGACCCCATCTTGGCACTTACCCAGAATTCCACCCTCAGCACCACAACCAGATGATCCCCGAGTGGGGATGATCTGTAGGACCACTGCTCTGTGGACCTCTCCAGGGCTATGGTCATTAGACAGATGTTTGTAGCATTGGCCTGCGAACTTCACCACCGGGTATGGTATCGTTTTCCTGAGAAAATACCTCTGGGTTCCCAACTACTGACTTAGAAAAAGAAACCTTTAGAACAGAACCAAAGTCTCCCCACATTTACGCATTCTCACAAGTGCCCCGAAGACACGCTTGCTTGGTAGCTAAGGCAAGGACTGCTGTCCCTAGTTTACAGATGAGTTTACCCTTAACCCTCTGTTCAGCCCCATGGATTAAGTGACCTGCCCAAGGACGATGTCTGCTCCTGACTCCCAGCCCTGCCCTTCCCACTCATTACTGCTCTGTGTAGCTGGGTTATAATGAGAAGCATATGGCAGTCCAACTGGAGGAACTGGGTGGATTCCAGGAATTAAAAATCCCTGCATCAGGGTTTCAGTAAATGATACATGGTACATAAGGCAGTCAACAGTACTTAATTGAGGAGCTACTGCTCTGCTGTCAGGTCAGCTTTGGTTGATTGAAAGTTTCAGGGACTCCAACCCCCTGCAGCCCACAGAGATGCTTCAGCCATCTGGGGGGTTAACTGATGGCTACAACTCTAAGGTGCATTCAGGACATCTGAGGAGATGCGCTTCAAGGTCCAATAAATTGTTAATTTGTTCAGATTGAATTCGATGGGCAGATGGGTTGAAAGAGAGGTAGCTTGTTTTCAGGAATACTTAGGAAGAGGCTTCAAGAAATGAAATTGCAAAATTAGCTCTGAATAAGGAAACAAGGGGTCCATTACAAGAGATCTTGAAAATGCTACTATGATAATTCTAAAAGGCATCATTAAAAAAAAAAATGTCAGGGGCCAGGAATCTCTCTTTCTCTTTCCTTCCTTCTTCCTTCTTTCCTTCCTTCCTTTCTTTTTTCTTTCTTTTCTTCCCTTCCCTTTCCTTTTCTTTCCTCCTTCCTTTCTTTCTCTGTATTGAAGTGGATTTTATGGTTGGTTTTAAATGTTTCTCCAGATAGGTTCCAGGTTTGGAGAGGACTTACTAGACTAGGTAATAGTTGGTGGAACTGCCTACAAATTGGAAGGTTTGGCATGTGGGTCAAAAATAAAAATAAATAAGGCATACGTGTTTTGTTTTGTACTTCTCTCTGGGTCAGCCAAGTAATTAGCTCTCGTTTCCCTAGCTATGGAGACCTGGTAAAACTCAGTGTAAAGCTGAGAATAGAATCCAGGAGTGCTGGAGGAAGGCTCCTGTCCTAAGATAGCCTGTAATTATCTTCAAGTGCTAAAGGGCTCCCAGAGGTCCAGAAACAAACTCTGGCACCCTTTAGCAAGACTTGGCTGTCACATAAATGCAAATGGGATTTTCTTTCTGCTAATTTAGAATGTGTGTCTATTTTTGATGTGTGGCCAAGAGACTGGATTTTGCCTTTCCCAGAGATCACTCAGCAACAAAAGACACAGTGGATATTTGGCTATGTCTTGACATGTTTCCCAGACATGCCAGTTTCATACTGAAAAAAAGCCATTAGGTTTCTTTAGTTTGGCTGATTCTTTCATTTATTTGGCATAAATACTTTCTCAATTCCAATCACAAGTGTGTACTCAGTTAAAGATATGGATAACACAGTGTTGATTGCAAGCAATGTTGTGTTCTGGGAGCTGCAAAGAATATGAAAGAAGCAAGAAGCAGTCCCAGACTATTTGCTTTTTAGGTAGAAAGACATTTAGAAGGACTCGAGGCAGCCAAAGCTACAGGGTCCTGGAGGATTTGGGGTAGGGGACAAGTAAAGTCAATTTTAGATCAACAATAAGGAAGAATAATAAGTAATATTTACTGATCTCTTGTCACCTGCTAGGCACTGTGGTTAAATGCTTTGCCTGTATTACCCCATTTAGTCTTTACAACCACAGAAGGTTAGTACAGTCATGATCACCATTGGACACATGAGGAAACTGAGGTTTAGAAAGATCAGCCAAGGTCACTCTAAGTGGTGAAACTCAGCCTCAAACCCAAGCCACTCTGACTCACGATCTACGCACAAAGATGAAAAATATCTAAACATGCAAAAAAACATTGAATCAATCAGGATAGGTTAAGTTATGCTTTGGTAACTAACAATCCCCCCAATCTCAGTGACTAAAAGCACCAAAGGTCTAAACCTTGGTTTATAATCTCTGCCTACACCGCATGTCTGATGGGTGTCAGCAGGGGTTCTGCTCATGGTAGTTGTTTTGGAAGCCAAGCTGGTGGAGATGCCTTCTTAACACCAGCTTCCACCATCACAGCTTCAAGGGAAGAAAATGCCAGAGGGCCTCTCACTGGCGATGAAATGTTCCAGTAGGAATTGATACGCATCCTTCCACTGACAATCCCTTGGTCAGAACTAGTCACTTAGCCTTAGCATATAGAAAGAGGGTGAAAATTTTCATCTTCCCAGAGACCTAAAAGGAGAGGAAAGCCAGATATAGGTGGGCATTAAAAAAAACTCTACTAAAATTATACACTGCTTTGGCCTGAGTAAGTGAGAAAGGAATAGTCATTGGGAAAGAGCAAAGATACTTGAGACTGATGGGAAAGGGTTGGTTTTGAGCTAGATCTTGTATTTATTCATCCACCTGGGCTTACTGTCAGACATGGTAGTTCAAGTCCTTCCATGAGGCAGTGACTGGCTCCTGCTCTTTTCCTCCCTCCTCATTCCTCCCATATCTTCGTGGGCAGGGAACTAAATTGAGATTAAATAGAAAGCAGAAATGGAGGTTAGACAAGCTATCCTGCCACCTTTGTGTTATGTGAATATCTGAAAACTAAGAATCTCTTTTTCCATGATTTATGGAATATGAGGGAATATAAGAGGCCAGCGAGGGAGATCAGCCCCCAGAGCACTGCAGGAGCTGAGCCAGGAGGATGCCTGAGTATTGAGGGGGCTGATTCGAAGCTCGAATCAAACACCAAATGTGTTTCTCAGTGAGGGTGCTCTTGGCATTGTTGGCGTGAAGTTTTCTCATTGTGGGACGCAGTAGGTTGCTTAGCATTTTTGATCCTTGCTTTGGAAATGCCATTAGTCTCCCTGGTCATTGTGATAACCAATGAGTAAATGCCTCCACATTTACTTCTGAATGCCTTCTATGAGATAGTGCCACCCAGGTTAGGAACCCCTGATTGAAAGATGACAGGGAGGAGTGAGGCATGGCGATGATGTTGATTGACTGTATCTGAGCATTTTGTCTGGAAGAAATGAGAAGGTTTCAGTGATAAGGACCAGTGGAAATTGTAAACCTTAGGAATGAATGGGTTCAACCATTAGTTCTCAACCAAGGGCCAGATCAGAATCTGAGGAGGTCAGGACAAGCACGTCTATTTTGGAAAAGCTTCCCAGGTGATTCTGATGTGGGTCTTCCCCTCTCACAATAAGTGGTAAGATTGAACAGGAAGACAAGGAAAGCTGCCCCATAATGATGGCCTTTCCCCCTTACGGTGAGGATGTAGCTGAGGCAGCAGGCACCTCAGAACTGGGTACCAACCAGAGTCCTTATTTTAAGGCAGTGGTAGGAAAGCCCAACCTGACATGGAGAAGACAGAGCAGAGGGCAGCGGGGCCATGCACTGCCCTCTAGCATTAGGGGGCTCTAACATATGTGCATATATATCAAAACCCTGGTACCTGCTAGGACAGTCCTTTGTTCCCTTTCTGTCAAGACCTCATGAAGGTCTGTCAAGGCCACATGAAATGTGGCCCCGGCGCCTAATGGGAACAAACCAAGGTTCAAGCACAAGGGTTAAGAGAACCAACTTGGGAATCAGTCATCTCTGGCTTTAAACACCAGCTGAGCCTTTTCACCAAGCTTTGTGACCTTGGTGAAAATTACTTAGCCCATCTGAACCTCAGTCTTCTTATCAGTAAGATAGGTATTAACATTTTTGCCTCACAGAAGTGTTGTAAAAATATTAGATTAAAACCTTTCATGAAGTATTTGGTATGTGAGTACCCAGATGAGAGATGGTTATGGTGATGATGCTGGTGGTAGTCCTGGTGGTGGTGGTGGTAATTACCCCTGGAGAAAGGGGGTGTGGTCATCTAAAAAAAGACACCTCTGTAGATTCCAAGCAGAACTGCCTGGTTAAGGGCAGGAAAACAAAAATTCAATGGAGAATTTTCAAACTATGCTGAATTTCTGGAATTACAAAATGCCCAAGGAGTCCCTGGATTTCAAAGATTTCACAGTTTAGTAGAAGAGACAAAAAGCTGGGGAAACAGAGTTTGTGAAATAATTAATTTTGGTTGAGATGAGAGAACCTGAGGAGGCTTCATATAGGAAGTAGCTTTGGATCTGGAACTTGAACATAGAGCAGGATTTTGTGAAGTGACCAAGTGAAAAAAAAAAAAAAGACATTTCTAGCAAAGGGGTGATGTACAGAAATGCAAAGTGACCCACATTCCCTGTGATATAAGCATGGCAGGGAAAGTGACAGGGAAAGAATCTGGCAAGGGTGGATTTTTTTCATATTAGCAATAGGTTATAAGATTAAAGTTTTCTGCAGAAAAAAATAGCAAACTTATATGTGTGTTTTATCTATATCTCACTTTTTCTTGTAGTAGAAATGAGGAAAAGAATTAATGGAATTGAGAGCTCTTTTGTAGTGAGGAGCTTAGGACCTGATTTGCATGGGATGTGGGAGAGAAAGCGTTGAGAGGTAAGGAATAGATTTCAGAAGGAAAGAGGGCTTGGTGTGGACGTGTTAAGTCTGAACACGTAGGACATTTGGGTGGAGATGCTGAGTAGGCAGCTGGATTTATACACTGGGACCGAGAATAAAGACTTGAGTGGTGTTAGCCCAAGGGTAGTAGTCAAAAATGTGGATATGAATAATAAATAATATTGAGATAATATCATGATAATATCAGGATTATCAAATGTCAAGAAGAAGTGGAGTTTAATAACAAAGATGGCCAGGGTCCAGGCTTAGAGGAATTACTAACAGGAATGTGTTTGCCAAAGAAACTCCACTAAATAGTGCTGAGAAATTGCCAGAAAAGCCAGCAGAGAACCAGCAAAGCATTGTACCATTGAGGCGAGGAGAGAGAATTTCAGTGGAAGGATGATCCGTTGTTTCTCCCCTAATATCTTCTTCCTTTCTATTTCTAGTCTTAGTGACTGACATCACCATAAACCCAGCCACTTAGACCAAAGACCTGGGAGTCATCCTCTTTCTCATACTGCAAGGCTAGGCAACACTTGTCCCGATGTCTCAACGGTGATCTTCCCACATGACCCCATTCTCGGCCTTGTCAGTGCCTTGTCAGGCCCTTCCCATTTCTCAACCAGTTCACTGAAACAGTCCCTAAGTTGGTCTCCTTACCTACTTCCTTTACCCTTCCCCACACCTTGTCTTCTTGACAGTGGCACCAAATTGATCTTTTTAGACCACAAATCTAATCTTGACAACTCCCCCAAAACTCTTTTAGGATAAAATGTGAACTCCTTAGCAAGGTACTCAAGAGCCTTATTGCTCAGGCCACTGTGTACTCCCCTAGTTTCGTCTCTTACCACACTCCCACACCCCACACCCTTGTAACTTCCAACAAAACGGTATTATGTAGTTCCCTGAATTAACCCCTGCACTTTCTTCTCTATAGCTAATGCTCTTCATCACCATTTCCATCTCTCCATAGATGATAGCCTCTTATCCTTTGAGATGACCATTGCTACTTGGCCCCTCCTGTGTCTAGTTGTAGGCTCCCTGTGGTGCAAAGACAATCGAGAACAATCACCTCTCTACATTACATCTTCATTCAAAATCCCTTTCTTTTTCCCATTCAACCTTGTAACAACTCGTATTGCATGATAAGCAGCATAGCAGTCAATTATCAAGAGATGGAGAATAATAACCCCTAGTGTTTGTCCTCTGGGGTCTCATTCAGTGGCCTTATCTTATTTTCCTCAAACCCTGATGCTCAACCCTATATAGCTCCAGTGAGTAAATACATGTAGGAGCCACCTGGAACAGAGCTTTCCCAAGATCTTGGTGCCAAAGGATTATGATCAGAATCATAGTCATCCTGCCAACACTTCTCACATACAAGATAATGCAAATACTAAGTTTATGGAAATCACATAGCAAATAAAAGAAAAGTGAGGTATCCTGTAAGTGTAACCACATGCCAGTCAAAATAAAAAAAGGAAATTCAAATGCCATTGGACAGCTGTAATCTGACCACTAATCAATAAATGCATGGCCTGGGACATTACCTGTTTATGCTTCTTGTCCCAGCACAGTTATTAATGGCTTCTTATTTTACTCTTGAAAATGTCTATTTGGATTTTAAATTATATGGCCGTCTTGATTACTGACTGTATAATACCAAGGGGTGCCTGGGTGGCTCAGTGGGTTAAAGCCTCTGCCTTCGGCTCAGGTCATGATTCCCAAGGTCCTGGGATCTAGCCCCGCATCGGGCTCTCTGCTCCTCAAGGAGCCTGCTTCCCCCTCTCTCTCTGCCTGCCTCTCTGCCTACTTGTGATCTCTCTCTGTCAAATAAATAAATAAAATCTTAACAAAAAAAAAAAAAAGACAATATCAAAGAAACCAAAAGGGAGACCATTGAAGGCCAAACCATTGAAACCCCTTGTACACTTTACTCCATTAAAATGGTCAACCGATCAGCACTCCTGATTTCCTTCAAGTGCCCCAATTTTAAGCTTTTCCTGGTATACCCACTCCCAAATTCCTATAACAATTTGTGGAAATTTTCTAATACTTCTCACTCAGCACCTAACACTAAGTTGTAATTGTGCATTTCCTGACCCCTCCATGGGGAGGCAGTGTTGCATAGGTGTTAAGAGCACAGGTTTCCTCATGGGAACAGAGTGTAAGACTAAAAGTGTGGACTCTAGGGCCAGAAAGCCTGTGTTCAAATTCCAATTCTATCACTTAACTAGCTGTGTGCCCTTGAGCAAGTTACTTCACCTCTTTGTGAACTCAGTTTTCTCATTTGTAAAAAAAAGGAGATCAGTATTACCACATGGGTGGTTGTGCCCAGAACAGAAACCTATGAGCCCGTAGAAAGAGCTCATGAAGGGCTAGCTACTATCACTAAACGGAGAAGCATGTACAGTGCTCAGCACAATTCCCGCTGCTTAGTAACTACTTAAGAAATACCAAGTGTTGGAATTATTAGTCTTGTAGAAGCAAAAGGACCCACTAGGCATTCAAAAATCAGTTTGTGGAAACAATAATTATTATGTGTCATATATATGCATATTATAAATACATCCAGCAAGAAGAGAACTGAGAAGGGCCATATGCTTCAGCAGAAATAAACGCATTGGTGACTTTTGGAAGTGCACTGTCAGGGCCTCATAAATGATGAAACTAAAATTTAATGAACTGAGGATCTTAGTGGGATCTAAGAAAAAAAGTTTGTTCATGATTTTTTAAAGATTTTATTTATTTATTTATTTGACACAGAGAGAGATCACAAGTAGGCAGAGAGGCAGACAGAGAGAGAGGAGGAAGCAGGCTCCCCGCTGAGCAGAGAGCCCAATGTGGGACTCGATCCCAGCACCCTGAAATCATGGCCTGAGCCAAAGGCAGAGGCTTAAGCCACTGAGCCACCCAAATGCCCTGTTTATGACTTCTGAAAAGGAAACTGAACATACACAGCTTCTCCTTCACCCACTATCCCCACTATCATCTACAACTGCTCCACCCTCCCCCGAAAGAGAAAATCTTAAGGAGGCATCTGGGGGAAACCTGCATCAGGTCCAAATAAAAGGCCATTGACATTGACATGTAGCACACTTGTAAGAAATTCCACTAGAAACAAAACAGATGGACTGAATTTGAAGGAGGTCAGCCAGGATCTACTTTCAACACTGTTGCCAAGTTGTAGAAAGTATGTAGAAGAAGATTTGGAAGGAGCCCCAAGAACAGTCCCAAATCTGGAAGTAAGTTTGGAGTGAAGAGTGGGACATACGAGGGATGAGAACCATCTCCTTGGAGCCCTTCTGCATTGTGCAGAAGCAGCTGTACTGGATAATCAGGGGGCAAGAAACCCCAAAAGAGAGCTCATGAACACTGGGCATCTTCATGACAATAGTTCTGTCCAGCTTTGCTGAGTCCTCCCCATAGATGCTGGGCCTCCAGGGAAAAGGCAGATTCTGTCTTTGATTCTGTGGATGTGGTAGGGATCAGAAAAGATGTCAGGTACAACAAAATAGGAACCTGAAGTAGAGACCAGGCCAAAAACCCCTACAAATGGCAAGATGGAATGGATCCAGCCATGTCCAAAACACACACACACACACATACACACACACACACCTAGCAAGGATGATATTCATCCATGGGAGATGATGAGGGTCTATTTCATTCCCTTCTCTCCTCTAAGTGATGGAACAATAACATAAGCTTACTTTAGCCATTAAAACCAACTCTTTTCTCCCTGATTGAGTTCTTAGAGAAGTTTATGAGATGAGAAAACAAACAAAAAAACCCACCAAAAAAACTATTTGGGAAGCAAATACCAGACCCAGTTACACCTTCCCACATTCAAGGGTGACAACAGGGCTTATAACATTTCAGCAACTTAAAGAAGGGATTAAACAACATTCCCAAGGTGGAAGAGAAACATATATATGAAAGAATTTTCTAAGCAGAGGAGGTCAGTTTTAACATCATATGTTTTATAATTTCCGTGACATTAAATAAAATAAGAAGTTTGCAAAATAGATAAAATATGGATGAGAAGACAAGGAACCCAGAATAGTTAACAAAGTATGAAATAATAAGGAAAGACCTGAAGTCACATTAGAAGCAGTAAAGAGCGGAACTGACAATGCAGAAAATGAAATAAATGATGAAGGCTTATTTGAGAAATTCTTCAAATTTGAATAGGGAAATGACTTGGGTAAAGTGATGAGAGAGAAGATGATAGTGAATGACAAAAATAGCTATCCAATACACCAGATAATTTCATTTGCTAAAGAATAGTCTAGAATAAACATTCAAAGAGTGAATAGAACTTTCCTGATTTAAGAAAAACCTGAAAATGAAGACTGAATAGGCTTATCAAGTACGAATCAAAATTAGTTAAGTAGAAGAGATGAAATCTTAGGCATTCCTGTGATCATTTTTAATCTCAAAGACAAAAGAAGAATTTTATGAATGGAAAAGACACAGGTGACCTACCAAGACTTTGCAACATTAAATGGTGGAGAATTTTGATGGATAAGTTTATCACCTAAAATGTTATATTTAGCAAATATGTCACTTACATGTGAAAAAAAATAGAAAAAAAAATTTCAAATAGATATGGATTCTCCTAAAAAAGAGAGTAGGGATAATTTTCAAGAAATTGCCAAAAAAGTGAATCAAGATTCTTTACAAAAAAATCATTAGATGTAGTAGTTATCAATGAAGGGAAGGAGCGATGACCATTGAAGCCACTTAAGCAAATGTATGTCTAATAAGTATTATCAGTAAACTTTCAGATCATAATGCTTCAAGAAACCAGAGCATCCTATTGTGAGAAAGGAACAAGCTGAAAATAAGACGTTTTTGCAGAGAAAATATTCTATTTCTGACTTTTCAAATCCACTGGAAACAATGTCCACCATACTGAATATTTCAGAAAGTAAATTCAATTCATCAAAAGACACTTTAAGAAACTTTTCCCCTGGGGTGGCTCAGTGGGTTAAGCCTCTGCCTTCGGCTCAGGTCATGATCTCAGGGTCCTGGGATCGAGCCCCGCATCGGGCTCTCTGCTCAGCGGGGAGCCTGCCTCCCCCTTCTCTCTGCCTGCCTCTCTGCCTACTTGTGATCTCTGTCAAATAAATAAATAAAGTCTTTAAAAAAAAAAAAAAAGAATAAGAAAGAAACTTTTCCCAGAACCCAAGCAGAAAGAATACAGAGATGAAAGTGCTGAGATAAGAGATATGTTATACAAAGTCCAGGAACAAGGTATACACATACACATACATATGCACAATAAAAAATATATGTACTATACAAAAACAATATACAATATATTTACAAGAAAAATTCTAGGAAAAGAAGAGAACATTTGAAGGACCTACCAAATACTCAACCTAAATGATTTTTTTGAAGCATTCACCAAATACACGACCTTAGATAAATTCTTAAAATAAAAGACTAAATAGAATGTCTACATTCTTCCAAAAAAAGAAAAAAAAATAGTAAGTTTCCTTTCCCCCTGCAAAAAAAGAAAAACAAGACTCAGATTGACAGACTTATTTTCTTTTTAGTCTACAATATTAAATGCTCAAAAAAACCTCAATAATTATAGAGTCCTGAGTGAAATGTGATATTTAAATTCCATAACTAGGCTTTCTCAGACATACAAAAAATTCAAAATATATGCCGTCCACATGCCCTTACTGTAGAAAATCACTTCAAAATATTGAAGAGAAAGTGAAAACTGTTAATTTCTTAAACAGGATAAAAAAAATTTGCTCATACTACTTTCATATTTTTTTTTTAAAAGGGTCCCTGGTGGCTCAGTGGGTTAAAGCCTCTGCATTCGCCTCAGGTCATGATCCCAGGGTCCTGGGATTGAGCCCCGCATCTGGCTTTCTGCTCAGCAGGAAGCCTGCTTCTCTTCCTCTCTCTCTCTCTCTCTTTCTCTCTGCCTCTCTGTCTACTTGTGATCTCTCGCGGTCAAAAAAAAAAAAAAAAAAGTGGTCTGCTTTTTGCTCCCAAACTCTTCTTCTTCCTTCCAAGTCTACCTAGTGGGTAATAGAAAGCATGGAAAGCTCTAAAATTTCAACCATAGTGATAATAAGAGTCTAATAATGGTGATTTTTTTAAAAAAAATTCCTTTAAGTGAAATGCTGGATCTTTCCAATTTTGCCCTTCCCCAGCAGAATCTGGATATTTAAGAGGGGCTAATTTCCTTTTGTGGTTAGGTCCTTTGTTTTTGGACTAGTTGGTTTTGTGGCAAGTTCTATCACAGAACAGAAAATGTCAGTCTTATACTCTTCCAGAAAACAGAACAAGAAGAAAAGAGTCTTCCAGTTTATTTTAGGAAGCTAGCATATGTCTGATACCAATACCTACTGAAGAGGACATGTTCACATGCAAAAATTCTGACCAGATTGAATAAAAACTTTAAATCCCAAATCAAATATCCTTAAAATAAATTTCACAGTGTAAAATCATAATATACCAAGACCAAGTAAAATTTATCTTGGAAATGCAAGAGTGCGTCAATATTTAGGAAATGTTTTAAGATAACCCTCATCTATTCTTGACCACCAAAGTTGAAAACCAAATTATTTTCTTAGCAGAATCTGAAAAGACATCTCTCTGAATACTTAAGCATTCAAAGGACAGAGAGCGTATGAATAATAATTAATGAGGTTTAAGGAAGGCACATGATGTGATGAGCACTGTGTGTTAGATGCAACTGATAAATTATTGAACCCAACATCTGAAACTAATGAGGTACTATATGTTGGTTAATTGAATTTAAATAAAAAATAAAATACTAAAATAATTAATGAGGTTGTTCTAATATATTTTGAATTCCATACCCCACAGAGAATAAACTTTCCTTCCAAAGACCCATGAAATATTTATCAAGTCACAAAAAATGCCTCCATATATATATCCCAAGGCACAATTTTTCCACTCCACGTGAGCCATAAATAACAAGAAATGAATAGCGAAAGTACCCTAAAACTTCAGCTACCAGGAAAAAATATGTAGATTTTTATTGTCTTGTAATGAGGAAAACTGAAAGAAAGTCGCTGTCTAGGACAGAGATTGGCAAACTGTGGCCTGCAGACTGTTTCTGTAAATAAAATTGTACTGTCGCATCACCACACTTAACTTTATTTATGTCCTATCAACGGACCCTTTTGTGTCACCAGGGCAGAGTTGAACAGTTGCCATGGGGCCCATCTAGCCCCCAGAGCATAAAATATTTACTGTCTGGCCCTCTAAAGAGAGTTTGCGCACCCCTGCGTTAAGAAAACATTTGCACCCCAATAGAAAACAGACAGGGTATTGATAGCGCAGGGTCAGCTGCAGGGACATGGGACCTGTGCGGTCACCCAGGAGCCCACACTTAACAAAGGTTTAAAGCGCTGCTGTCGCCATCTTGAAAGTCTTAATAATTTTTGAAGAAGAGGCTCTCCTTTTCATTTTGCACTAGGTTCTGCAAATGATGTGGTTGGTCCTAATGGATACTAAGTGTTTTAAAAAAACAAAAATGGACAATAAATATGAAAAAAAAAATCTGTGGCTTATAATTAAATACAGCCACATGAAAATTATAATGGGGATCCATTTTCATTTATAAAGCTTACAGATATTTCAGAAAGAGATAATCCCAAGTGTCAGTGAAGGGTAAGAAAAGGATCTTAGGGCTGGGATTGAATAATTAAGGTGGGAAGGGGGTTGCCGTGGCCACTGTGTCCTGAGGGATCACTGTGTTCCAACTGGGATGCTTGACACCTGAGGAACATTAGTTTGAATCCTTGAAACAATCCTTAGGAGATAGATACTATTATCCTCATTGTATAAAGGAGGAAACTGATGTGTAAGAAAACAAAATGTCTTATTCAAATGTCACACTCATAACTGGAAGAACAGGAGTTTGAACTTACCAAATCGGTGCTCATAACTGCTGATCTGAACCCCGAAGAGGAAATTTTTCCATATTTCTGCATAAAAATAACAGTAATTACAAATATATGTGTCTCAGGGTAGAAAAACCCCCATTTTCACTCTCCTTGGATATATAGAAAATAATTTAAAGCTGCTTTGCTTATCCAAGAAAGACCTTCTTGCTGGATGCAGGTATAGTGAGGAGAGGAAACTTTTATCCAAACTGCAAATCTTAACCCAGTGCAAAAATTTAAATATTCAGTAAATTTAAGTTTGAGATTTTGTCCCTCCCCACCCCCTACTTCTCCCACTCACATGGCTTATTGTGCCCATACATACAATACACATGAGGGGGCCGCTGACTTTCTGGGCAGTCACAGTATTGACCAGACCCTTGTCTGGTTATGGTCATCTAGAGGTCACCCACAGATCACATTGGTGGCTTTGGCTGGTAACCTGGGGATCTCATGTATCACATCCCACATAGTGATGGGAAATACCTTTTGGACTAACCAATTTCCGTTCTCTTAACAACTACAGCTTTGTGTTGAATCTGCACCAGACATGCCAATAGTTGATATCAGATCATATTTTAGGTTTTACCTGGTGTGCGTGTGCTGGAAAAAGGAAAATTAGTAGAGGTTAAAGGAGTGGAATATATAGTTTGCTATAATATCCTTTTGATCTGCTCCAAAAGAAAAAATACAGTTTATATCCTTGTATATTATTTGCATATAATTGACCTAGTGTTTCACGTAGTATTACTTTGTTACAGCACGTAACAGATCCTAATATTTCTGTTCCCTTCTAATTCATTTGGTTTTTAATGTTGGCAACATCCAACCAAAATGATTTCCCAAATTACTAATAGATTGCATCCTACAGCTTGAAAGTCATTGTTTTTATAGCCATTAGTTAGGTCGACTAAATGGAAAATTCCTCACAAGTCAGTAGGGTGGGACTGGGAATCCTGGGCTGGGGTCTCACAACACAGACAGGAGTTCCCACACTCAAAGTGCAGTGCTCAATGGCTTGGTTTGGGTCTCGACTGGTGACTTAAGTTGGAAGAGAAACAAGCGTCTAAGTCAAGTTTTTTATGCTTGACGGAGTCTTGGCCATGACCCTGATCGGTAATAGGTGGATAAGGGCTAAGGCCAGGGCTGGATTTAGGGCTCCTGCCAATTCAAGTGCAATGTGAGGTTAGGAAGAATGAGAGGAAGGCCAAGAAAGAAGCTGGGGAGCAGAGGGAGGAGGCAAATGAATGCTGGGCCTTTGACGGACAAGCTAATTGCTTGTCCCACTTCGTGGCGCCTGAGGCTGCGCACCCTTCCAGGATCAGCTAGGGACCTGGGTGGGTCACTTAGGACATCAGTGACTTCAGCTGGGTGGGGCTAAGGAAAAGTGGGACTGACAGTTTTATAATTTCCATCGTTAAAGCAATTCTCTCTTCCAGGATTAAAAGACTCGTGGGTGATGGTTCCAAACACAAGCTCTGTTTTCCCTCTCGTCTTGTTCTAACCCATGTGCAAAAGAAGGGGGGACAATTTAAACTCAATTTGGCTCACTCGATTCTTTCTGACTCTGGTTGTGTGTGTGGCTAATGGAAAGAGCCTGTGTTTTCTAAGGAGCTTAACCACAGGGAGGTTTGGAAACTCACATAAGCACAAAAGAATGTATTTCAGAAAACAAATCAGAATGAGAGTCAGAGTTTTTATTTTGCTCCTACTCTTTGCATATTGGACCTTTGGAAGTAATTAAGCAGTAATCTGAGGGCACTGCTAGGTTCTGTGCAAAATCCCTCGCTGGGAACTCACAGTGAATGCAATGCCACAAAAATTTATTGACTTCTGACTGTGTTTCAAACACTGGAGAGGTCATAGAAAAACAAAAATAAGTAAGAAACTTTGGAGCTGTCCCCACCAGTTCCCTTCTTGTGGAGATAGTAGTGAGAACTGGTGGCTTTGCCATCCCATGATCTGGGCAACCCTTCTCAAAGCCAAGTCGGAAGGTTGTGTGAGGTGGCATTGACTCTGATTTTGAGTAGACGAGGTATACTGAATAGACCTTCAAGCACAGAACTCCATAGGACTGTGTTCAAGCAGATTCCTGGAGGCCACTTTTTGCTGAGACTTATACCTCTGGAACCAAGGCTCAAAATCCCAGGAAGGAACATGAATCCTCCACACTGGACTGATACCACCTAGATCATGGAGATCTTCAGGGGTTAGAATTGCATTTGAGTTAAGATTTAATTGAGTCCAGTATCAGAGACCTTTCAGATATCTGCTGATTTTCTAGAACATGGGCATTTCAGCTCTCCGACTATAGTTTGCCTAGCAACTATGTCTTAAAAGCAGTTAAAAAACAAAAACAAAACAAACAAACAAACAAGCAAAAAAACAGAGTTCAATAGAACTATTCCAAGTGCTACATATATCTGGACTAAGAAGAAGTTTTTGTGTCTGCCTTAGAGCTTTGGTAACAATGGCTGAGTGAGCCATTACTGTCTGAAGACAACATCAGGACTCCATTATTAGGATTTTAAGATCATTAACTCTTGGGGCACCTGGGTGGCTCAGTGGGTTGAGCCTCTGCCTTTGGCTCAGGTCATCATCCTGGGGTCCTGGGATCAAGCCCCGCATCACTTCCTCCTCTCTCTCTCTGCCTACTTGTGATCTCTGTCAAATAAATAAATAAATTCTTTTTTTTAAAAAAAAAAGATCGTTAACTCTTAAACAGGTTGGCATGAGAAATGAGATGTTTTATGTATTGTAGGGTGGTAAGAACTAGAATTGAATCCACTTTCTGCCACTTACCCATCCAATACCCTACTTCTCCTGGTTGTGATAGAGAATCCGCTTAGGTTTTCAGGGTTGAAAAGAAGACACTGGTCCAAACATGGACATACCACCTTGGGTTGATTATTCTAGGAGCAACTACAAGGGCAGATTCCAAGCCAGAAAATCGGTTTATAATGCAAAGTGCAGGCGAGACATGCATGTCTTAATAGAAAGTCCAAATTGAGCCAGAGACCCAACATATCTATCCCTGTGGGAGAAGGACAGATGTTTGAGTGAGGTCACAGTAGATAGTTTCTGAGGCCTCCTGGTTGACATATTTAGAGTTAAGGGTTCTGAAGTCTCGCTCTGGCCAGTGGGCGGTAATAAGGCAGAGGAGCAGGACTGTGGCACCAGGCAGGTAAGCCTTTTGCTCCTGCAGATTTGGGTTAATGAACTTCCATGTTAAAACCATAAGCAACTGACATGGGGCTCTTTCCTTTCCTAGGGCATAGTTTGATCTTGGGATGGGACAGAGTGTGTGTTTGTGGGTTAAGGAGACTCAACAATAAGGACTAGAAGGATTCCTATATTCCTCTGCTCTTTTGGTAAGTTAGGCCCCTTGAGATCCCATGGTAATCCAGAGAAGACAAAACCAGTTTGGTTTCCAGAATCTTAGAGGGTTATATTTACCCTCAATGCTTAAGGGAAAAGACTATGTGCTTCTCAAGTGTGTCCCAAAAAGGGTATGTTTTGGTCAAGGCTCACATAATTGTGTAAAGAATGATCATGTATAAATATGAAACCACAGACCTCAACAGTCTCAGGGCAATTATTAGCCAAGTTAGAATAGGAGAAGCAAGACTGTCAATATCTCCTTACCTCCTTACCTCCAGTTTTGTCTTAGGGTTATTGCTTTATTTTCTTCTTGAAAAAATACAGTGCTTGCCCATCAACAAGAAGGTTTCCAGATAGATGCAGACTTTTCTTAACACCTGAGGGTATTTCTTGGATCTTTCTCTGTACCTAGCATCAACAAATCACATGAATTTCACCAAATTGTGTACATTTTACATGCCAGTCATATAGAAAAATAGTGAAAATGAAGTGTTTTGTGACAGTGTGATAGTGGGAATTATTATTGAATCACCCTGTTTAAGTAAGGAATGCAAATTGATTTGTGGCTGTTCGGTAAGGCCAATCCTTGAGAACAAAGAAATGGTAACCCGAGGATTTATACCAGACCTCTGCTCCTTAGGCAGATAGCCAAGAATAGTTCCTCAATTCTGGTTCAAGTCTCTATTTTACCACACTTTGCCTCCTCCCCTCCCAGGACAATTCCCACACTGCAGGACTTCTCTACTAATGAGAAAATCAAACTTGGGATGAAGGAGATGTGGGGATGCCTCTCCAATCATTAAGCATCTCACATTACCCCTCAAATAGTACTTGTGCTAGTCACAGCTATGTGTAGAAGAATATAACTCAACCATTCTCTTACACCATACACAAAGATAAACTCGAAATGGATAAAAGACCTCAACGTGAAGCAGAAATCTATCAAAATCCTAGAGGAGAACATAGTCAATAACCTCTTCGGCATTGGAAGAGCAACTTCTTTCAAGATATGTCTCCAAAGGCAAAGGAAACAAGAGCAAAAATGAACTTTCAGGACTTCATCAAGATCAAAAGCTTCTGCACAGCAAAGGAAACAGTCAACAAAACAACGAGGCAACCCACAGAATAGGAGAAAGTATTCGCAAATGACACTACAGACAAAGGGCTGATATCCGAGATCTACAAAGAACTCCTCAAACTCAACACACACAAAACAGATAATCACATCAAAAAGTGGGCAGAAGACATGAACAGACACTTCTCCAAAGAAAACATACAAATGGCTAAGAGACACATGGTCATGTGGACCAAAACACAACATTGAATTTCAGAAGAGGGAGCAGATGACCAGCACTCAAGGAAAGCTCCTGATTCCAGCAGATAGGAGTTGCAGAATTCTAGATTGGACTACAGCTCATCAATCATGTGGTGCCTTTTCTGAGGCACTTACATAGCATTGGACCTGCACCAGAGTCCCTAGGGCCAGACCATCTACCCCATGGCTGGAGGAAAACAGGCAGGACTAGTCTTTGGAATTTGAAGTATACAACTGGATCCTGTCCAGAAGGATGGCTGGGATTCTAAAGAAAGAGGATTTCCAAAGGTTAAAAGCCCAGGACTAGTAATATTCAGTTCTGGTGAGCTCTTGGGACACTCCCAGCTGCCATTAGGTTTTATTGTTGATGATTTGGTAGTCCCATTTACCAAGGAGCTGGGCTGCAGAGTCATTGACCCATCTGGGAAGGCTCCTCAGGTTCATGTAGGGTCATAGGAATTGGCTGGAGCTGTCTGAGTACCAAACCCAGAATGTTTATCCAAACGAGGGCGGAAGAGCTGGTGTCCAGCTGGCAAAAGATCAAGAGGCTTCCTTGAGCAATAGAGGCTTCTTTCCATGTCTTCTTTCCTCCATTGAACAAACTGGTTGGTGCTGGAGAGGCAAATATTCTTAAATCCCTCATGGGGGGAACATGAAGAAGAGGTGATTGCCACCCAGCATCTGAGGATAATGACTGAGAGATGTACACAGTGCCCTGAGAGTGTGGGACAGGGACAATGAGCCCCATCTATGTTGGTCAATGCAGAGAACTACATTGAGTCTTGAAGAATGAGTAGGAGTTTGCCAGTGTAGACACAGAGTATCCCAAGTGGCTGGAATATGTATAAAGGCTGAGGCCAATGGAAAAGTTCTATTGGAAAAGGTTTATTTTTTAAGAGGAGGGGGTCTCTGTCCCCCTCCTTACCTGAACCCCTGGATTCCTTTCCCTATCTACCCAGTCTCCTCACCCCCTACTTTCCTCACCCCCTACTCTGCAGAGCTATATGCTGCTGCCACAGGAAATTGCTTGTTCTTCTCCAATCATTTAAATATGTATTTCTGCATTTACTAGAATAGTTCAGTGTTTTTCAAATGCTGATTTACTGTCCTTAAGGGGATTACCTGTTCTGATCCTTGGTCTATTTTTCTATTGTTTGCCTTTTTAATATTTACTTGTACCAATTATTTACATATCCTGGACACAAATTTTTTGCCTTTTTTATTTGTTGCAGACATCTTCATTCACTCTTTCTTGTCTTTGAACCTGTTCATGGCATCTTTTTGTCATTCAGAATTGTAGATGCTTCAGGCAGTCAAAATTATCCTTTTCATAAAAAACAACTCCTACTTTCTGTACCCAGCTAAAAAAAACCTTCACTAACCTGAGGACATAATTTGCCCAACAGATTCAAAGTTTTGTCTTTCGCATTAGGTTTTAAGACATCTAGTTTACATTTGGTATGAGTTAGTGATCTAATTGGCTTTTTCCAACTAGAAATCTATTGTCAGAGCATCATTTATTAAAGAGTTAGTTCTGTCTCCTCAGTTTGAATCACTTTTTTCATTGACTAGCAAGACCCTATCTAGATTGAGGTTTGGGTTCTCTATTCTACCTCATTTTTATTATGTATCATGCATATGGAGTCATTATATCTGATAAGGCAAGTTTTCCAGCTTTGTTATTCTTTTTCATGATTGCCTTGATTACTTTGAGACCTTTAATCTTCATTTCATTTTTAAAGTCAGCTTTTGAGTTTTACAAAACATCCTTTCAGATTTTTTTCCTAGAGTTGAAGTTATAGATTAAGTTGGGGAAAGTGAGATAGCCTTATGATACAGAGTTTTCACTGTATGATTGTAACTTACTGTGTCACTTTTGTTCAGGTCAGGCAGACCTCATTTCTGGGTGTGGGGCAGAGAGGAATGAATTCTCCTTATAGAGATGAAATACACTTAATCAGAATGAGAATTCTTGGGATATTGTACATGGAAAAGAAGGCACAAAATCTATTGCACAGATTCATCTTAAATATCTATAAACAATCTGAAACAGAAAAAAAGCAACAAACAACTCCTTAGAAGTTAAAATTAAGGTAAATGAGTGCATAAAAAATAAAAATAACTGATACCAGTGGAAACTGTATAAAATGTCAGAGTAGAAGGAGCAAACTTCTAACCTCAACAACAATTAGAATGACAGGCGGAAATGCAGAGTTCACCTGACACAGACCCTCAAAGTAAAAAGGAAAGAGGCATCACAGCTACACAGAAAAATGGGTTAGAATAGAAAAACCTACCATGAAGTCACTGCAACAGCTTGAGTAGAAGCACTATCAGAAATATTTAGAAGCTGAACTGAAACAGTAGGAAATGGTATCAGTAAAATGGAAGTCAATTTGGGGAAATAAGGAAACCCCCTTCCAAATCTAAAATTCTGTAATTCCATATGTCCTAGACAAAGTTTCCCTCTTTTTTAGGGAGAAGATTCCTTTTTAATATAATCATACAGTTTTTCTTTTTTAATGTATTAGTAAGACTAGCTACATTCGATTTTCTTAAATGGTGAACTATTACAATACATTCCTGAAATGAACTCCACCTATTAATTAATTATTATTCTTTTAGATTCCTGCTGGATTTATTTTGCTATTTTATTTAGTGGACTCATTTTGCATCTATATTTATGTATGAAGTTTTACTCTTTTTGAGGAGGGGGATTTGTTGATCTTTGTGTGCTCAAGCACCTAGTTTACACTAATTTCATTTAAATAAATTAGAATCGTTTTTCTTTCCTCAATCAGTGAATAATTTAAATAGCACAAGCATAGTGTTTTTTTTAAAGATTTGAAACTGACCTGTGAATCTGGGTCCAGGGATATGTGTGTGTGTGTGTGCACGTGCGCGCGCGTGTGTGTGTGCGCACGCACACATGCATTAGTGTGTGGAATAGGGGTGGAAGGAGTAGAAGGTGGAGTGAAGGGAAGTTCTTTAACAAAAATTAGTCTGAACACTTTTTCAAATAATTTCCAAAGTTACAGAAGTTTCTGATAATGAGCCCAGTTAATGGGTAGGTTGAATGTGAAATAATAGAACATGAAGAGAAATGAGGCAAGGTAAAGAAAAGTGAATACCTGATTAAGTAACATTTACTTTTGTTTTCCTAGATCAGGAAGTGTGCTGCACCACTGGAATGAAATCTATTACTTTGTGGAACAGTTGGCTCATAAATTCATCAGGTGAGAAAGAATGTATAGTGCACTGCTGTGAGTAAAACTAGCCTATGTTTGCTATTCTACTAATTTCTAGCTACTTTGGGCATGCTTTTTGACAAAGGTAGACTCTCAGATCTTGGACCAGAGACCTTACTTTGTTTTCCTCTTTGCTACATGTTGGAATAACTTTTGGTTCTGTGTTTTCAGGAGGACCCTTATTTGGTTATAAGACCAAAATTTTACCTCTGTCTCTCTTATTGGATTACATATTCTTCTAGAAGGATCATTAACATTTCTTTCACAGTGGACAAGTCTGAGGCAGTTGGCTTATTTTAGTTGGACTCAGATATAAACAGCATAGAGTATAAGGTAACCAATTCATCCCAATCTGCCCAGAAAATTCCTGGCTACAGCACTGAAAAATCTCACATTCTGAGAGCTCTCCTCAGTCCTGAGCAAACCACCATGTTGATCAGCCGAGCTAGGTGTCTTATCAGATAGAATTCTCTGAGCATTCTTTACACCACTTTCCAAGGGAGGACAATAAAGTTTTGAACATCATCACTATAAATGTGCAGAGCCTTGGAGGTCCTACTTCCAGTAGGTATAGACACCCACTAATAAAGGAAAGAAAGTCATTTCATCCTCCCTGAGTACAGCTTCTAAGGGATGACACAACTGTGATAGCTTTCACGAATGTGCTTGAAGCCAGTTGTCAAGGTCTTTGGTAAAATTTTTCTGATCATTGCAAATTCTAAGGCCACTCCTGTCCTGTAGAGTCTGCCAGCCCATATGAGTAATGATAAACTTCTTTGAATAACATTCTTTATCTCAGAAGATAAGTTGTTCCCTGAGACTAAGGTAAAGACAAATGCATTCCCTCCAAATTCAGTTACTGCTCTCTTTCCTGCTTGCCTGACTGGAGGGAAAGGGTTAGAAGGTGTCCTGTCTATAATGCCAAAAATTGGAGGCTGCAAGCAGGAAGCATTTAAACCCAGATGAATGAGAAAAGCAGATGCTGACAGGAGAAAGGGGAAAGGGGAGGTAAGAAGCAAATACATTGTGGGGGGGGGTATTAAAAGCAAAATATTTGAGAGAAAAGTAGAAGCTTAGAATTAAAAGCAACAACTGCCCAAGCTATTCTAAGAGGTATTCGCTACCCTCAACTTAAATAGCTCTGGTGAGAAACTGCTGTCTTTGGAGGCAACCAGTCCAATAGCTGGACAGTTCCAGTTTTCAGAAAAGTCTCTTTGTCATTGAGCCAATATGTCCTTCCCTATACTCACATCCGTTATATCCATTTTATCCTTTGGAGTGCTATAAAACAAATCTGCCTCTAGACACTTGACAGTATCTGCTGTGTCTCTATTTGCTTTTCTGGTCTTCTGTTCTCTCTGAGGACTCTACTGGAAAAGGCTTTGAAGTTAGGCAGATGTGGATTTGAATCCAAGCTCCATTGCGCAACCATAGCAATTGACTTACCTTGGTTGAACCCTGGTTTGCATGTGAAAATTAGAAAACAAAACATGTGCAAACCAACTAGCCCAGCACCTGGCTTAGGGTGGCCACTCAGCACTTCTCTTTCCCTGTTCGCTCAGCAATTCCAATGCCTCACTATCCGAGTAGTGAAGACACTGAGAAGTAGGGGTTGGGGGCACTTAACCCAATCCTTTTATTTTGACAAGGAAACTGAGGACTAGAGAAGTTGACATGGCTTAATGCAGACCACAAGACACTTTCCTCTGGTTGTCTCCCATGGCCCTTTTTAGCTATGGACACCCTCAAAGTGTGTCACCAAGACATCATGGTCATGCAAATTGTATTTTGACAGCTACAGCCCAAGTACCTGCAGTAACACCTGACACAGTGCATGCTCACTCAATAGTTTTTAATAAATGGACAGATTTTGGAAAGGAATGAATGATTTTTATTTATTCATTTTAATAAATAGTCAAATAGTCTTGGCAGCTGATAGTGCAGGGTGGATATTTCTTTAATAACAGTGGCTGATGCCAGTACAAATACTACCATTTCCAATTTAAGTGAGATCCTGGAAATTTTAAGTTATTTTATTAATCTTTATTCTGACCCCTCCCATTTTCCTAATAATGATGCTGACTGTTCATGACTTCCCTCAGAACCCCAACACCTCTCACCCACCACTTTCAGCAAAGCACTTCACCTCCCATTTCACCAGGAACCTTGGGAATAGCAGAAAAGTGATGCCTCAAGTTCTAGCCCTATTAAAAGATACTTGTTCTTCCCATTGTCTCTGAGACTCAAATATCCCCCTTTGAAGGTGACCCCTCCATTTTAGTCCATTTTATGCCATTGTCTCTAATCTCCTCCAGGTCTTTGTTTCCCTCTTGTATCTTTCTCCACCTTTTCCCTGGTTCCATTTTCCACATCAATGGACATAAACAAATCTCTCCTGCCCTGTATCTGAAAAAAAAAAAAAAAAAAACCCCAAAACAGAAAATAATGAATCTCTTGATTATGTCCCTCTATAGATACTATAGATATGTTTCTCTTACTGGTCTCTCACTCCAATGTCTTTAAAGACTCAGAGTCTCCATATCTGCACTTTTATCATTCCTTCCTTGACCCACTACCATCTGGCTTCCATCCCACCCCCCACCTGCTGGCTCTCCCCAAAGTCCCTAAGTGATGCCCCATGAGGACAAAGACAATGAATGTCTGGCAGTGCTTATTCTGCTGGATACAGAAACTTCACTTGATTGAGAGTTTTCTTTCCTTGAAATTCTCTTCTTCACTGGTTTCTGGTTTCTCCTTTCATCCCACTGACCAGAGTTGGGTCTTTAAATGTTGGTGTTGGTTCTAGCTGTGGCTTACTTCCCTTCTCACTGCTGACTCTGTCTTGGAACAACCCCACTCACATTGGTATGTTTGAAACTCCCAAATTAGGTCTTTTGTCAAGACTCATATACAAAATATACCAATTGCTTCTTGGAACCCAACATTTCCCACATTTTGAATTCATTTTTTCCAGAGCTGAACTCTATGCAAAAGAAGCAGGATAATATATGGTGCTTAAGAGCCCAAATTCCAGAACCAGAAGCTTGGTTTTAAGCCCCCAGATCTACTACTCTCCAAGTCTGTGACCTTGGGGAAATTACTTTATCCTTCAGGGTCTCATTTCCTTTCGTGGGAGTAGGAATAATAATAGTACCGATCTCATAAAGTTGTTACAGGTTTAATGAGAAAATACATGCAAATCACTTACAATAGTGCCTGGCACATAGTAAGCACTTGATAAGGCTGACCATTATTATATTATTATTATAATTTTGATGGTCATTATTATCACTTAGGACAGGGTGTTTTGCTGATTAGCAGCAGTGAGGTGGTAACAGACAGAATGGTGTCATGGATAGAGAGCCCAGGTCCGTTTCAAGATACCAACGTTCAATTTGCCATGTACTGCTTGGGCTCCTACCAAGTGTTAAACACCACGGTAAGCATTTCCAAAGATGCGTCAGACATATGGTAATGAATGTAGACTTCATCCTGGAGGCAGCAGGAACCACTGGAGATTTTTATAGCAGATGGGTGACAAGTCTAATTTATATTTTAGAAAAATAGTTCTGGAAGCAGTGTGAAGAATGAACTGGAACAGAGGATGATGCCCAACAAGGTCACCAGCTAGGAAACAACTGCACTGGTCAGATAGTGGAAGACAAGGTCCTAAGCTAAGAAGTGGAAAAGAGGTGGTTAAGAAACATTGGAGGAAGAGAAATTTTAAGATATGGGGGCCAGATCAGGGAGGGGAGAGTACTGCATTGTGAAGGAACAGGTTTATGCTGAGACAGAGGAAGCAGATGGTCACCCAAAGAGAGCCCCAAAAGGACAACAGTCTACTGGTGTATCCACCACACCCTGAGAGTCCATCTTTTCTCTTCTTTTTTTTTTTTAATTTTTTCTTTTGCTTTTATTACATCTGCCGGTCCATCTTTAAGACAGAGAACATGTTTGGTCCTCAGCTGAGAGTAGTTCTGTCTCCCAGAGTATGGATTTTCCATGGATACCACCATCTACAAACCATGCAGCTGTGTTCACGAATATTGAGAAGTGTAACTACCAAGCAGAGTATACATTCTTGTAGCCCATCAGCACATTCTGTCCTTATAGGATAACCTCCTTGGGAAGCTAAAAGTGAAATTAAAAGTTATGGTGACCCTTCCTTCTGAGCAAAGGGAGTTCATAGTAGGATCTTAATGGCAGATGGCATCCAGCTAAAGCAAGCTCAGCCACTCTCCGTGCTAGAGGGTCCACCCGGCTGCCGTGGGGACGCTATCGAATTTTATCTATTGGAGTCCCCCTTCTATAAACACCACGCAGACCCGTCCTCTTCCGGGACACACCTTTTCAGATAGAGCACAGGGCAGGGATGAATTTTAGCTTTTGTACTCATAACACGCCCTCACCGAGCAGCGGGGTCAAATCAGAGGCAGCCTCCAGGATGACAACCCAAGTCTTCCTTTTGGTCCACAGCTCTAAGTCTGCTGCTGGCTACAGACAGGCAACATGAGCTGCGGAGGCCCTCTTTGGCTTGAAGGGCCTCGGCTCTGGTAGCCATGATACAAAAGGAAGAACAGGGAGGGTGACCGGAAGGAGATGGCGTTCCACAGTCTTTCTATTTGCTTTAATGGAATTTCTTTTCCTTTCCAGCCCACAGCTCAGAATGTCCTTTATTGTCTTCTCTACTCGAGGTACGACCCTAATGAAGCTAACAGAAGACAGGTAAGGACACTCACCTTCCCTGTCATTAAAAAGCCCACCTTTTCTTGAGTAGTTCACATATTTGTGCCCCAGTGCCTGCCCTGTCAGTCATTTTAATCTTATAGTTCTCTCTTTTCACTTAAGCCTTGAACTTTGCACGTTGACCCATCTGCTAGTTTACTCTGTGATTGACTGATGGAATTCCCTGATGTTGGTGAAATTCTATAAAAGACTAACTCACATTAAAGTAAAACTTATATTCAATTGGCAACTTGGTCTGCTAACTTGGAGCAAAATGGGAGCAAACCAAATTCTTGGGGGATTCTATTTCCTTTTATTTAAATTAGATTTATTCTGTGGATTAAGGTTTCAGAGATATAATAAGCATAGTGTGAGAAAAGAAAGAAGTTGAAATATTATCATATAGAATTACTAAGGCAGGAATAGAAACAGGTTGTATGGTGCCACAGAATAAAAGGAAATTTGAATCAGGTGTGGAAAAGTGTTGTTGACATAAAAGGATTACTTAGACCTAGCTTAACAAAAATATTATTTTGGATTTTACCACTTACCCATGAAAGCTAGCAAAAATAGAGATATGCCATTTGTTCATAGTTAGGATGGTGTATTAGAAGTGGAGGTAACATTTTTCCTGAGTTAAGGACAATTTGTCCACTTTTTACAAAGTGCTGTGGTGACATGAGAGGATCACCACGGGGGAGGGGACACATGTGGGACTGTTGGTAGACCTACCTATGGAAAAGGAGGGAGGGAGGAAAGGAGGAGGGACAAGTACAGGGAGACTTGATTCTAGAACATTCCTCTTCTGAGAGCAGAAGAGGACTAACAAGATGGAGTAAGGTTTTCGGGATTTTGCACCAACCCAACAAATCTGAGCTGATCCCCATTCTTCTCCATGTCTTTGTTTCCCATGAGTACCAAAAAAGAATACTCTGTACCATATAGAAGTTTCCAAGTCCTGTTTCTCCTTTAGCGATATCTTTTATTCATGCATGCCATTTGCGATACAGAAACCACATCCTAGAAACAGGGGTTTCTCATTTCCTATTAACAGAAGGAGAAACTGAGGCCATATCATGCTCCTAAAGATACCAAGCAGAACCTACACGAGACGCAGGCTTCACATTTTTCCACTGTACCTTGCTGGCTTCTGTTACACAGACAACCCTAAGCCTGGGAACGCTGTGAGACTTTCCTTCAATATTGGCCAAGGATTTTAAGAAGCTCTAACGAAGTATCTCTAGCTTAGGGCTGTATGGAAGACTCCTTTCTCTGGCTTTACATGATGACATCTATTATCCAGGGATGCCTTTTGTTCCGAGAAAACCCTCTCCCCTGTTCTTCACATCCTTCTACAACCGAGGCTGCCCGGTGCAGCCGCTTGCTGGCTCCACTCGCTGCATGCTCGAGTTTGGCCGGGAGACCTAGATCTCCATCCCTTGTGGGTATTTTGTGTGCTGCGGCTCACAGCCTCTAGGAAGTACGGAGGACAGAGGGGTCACACATTTATAAACACTGTTAAAAATGCCTAGGCTTCTCAGACTCATTTCGGTTATGCTAGTTCAAGTCAGTCATCTGAATCTGACTTTGAATCTACTGTTGTATGCCCTAACTTCACTGCTCTTAGTTTCTTGGACCAAGGAGACAGAGGCTGGAATCTCCACTTTGCTGGAAGCTGCATTGGATATTTAAGGGCTAACTATGCATCAAATAGCCAAAAATGCCTTGCTTAAAGCTTGAGTGGGTTTCACGTGGGGACGGCTTGGCCTAACCTCTGGGTCAGCTGGCAAAGCGTGCATGGTTTACTGACACATCCCCAACCTTACTAGGCAAGGGAGAAATGTGGACGAGGCTTCCCTCTTTGAAATACTTGCTCATTAGATTGGATAGAAGAATAAGGCTTTCAGAACTTCCAAGATGTTACTTTCTCTGAAAAATGTGACTTCCAGTGTTTCAGTTGGTCACAGGAATTTTTATGTTTTTCCCTATATCTCAATTGGACTTAACAATTCCCCTGTAAAAGAGTAAAAGATACATTATTGCACAGATGTAGTTAGTGAGGGCACCACATAAGTTTAAAAAACATGTTGAAAAACAGGACGTGAATTCACAAGATGCTCTCGTTTCAACAAGAGCAAAAGATTGTGGGTAAACCAAAAGGAATACCATCAAAGGAATATTTGCCTCCAATCCTTGGTTTCAAATCCACACAAAGAAAACCACGGGAAGCTTGAAAAAATAGAACAGAAAATAAATTGAGTATGTTGCGCTGTAGTAAAGGAATTACAACCAGAGTAATAATACCTACCATTTGTGTTTTATCTGCTAAGCACCTTACCTATCGTTTCTCACATATCCCCATATAACCATTATAACTTCAATTTCCAACGGGGTCGCATTGTTTTATATAGAATATGCCATTTTTCACTAACTGCTTTCAAGATTTTTTTCTTTATCTTTAGCTCTCAGGAGGTTGGCTAGGATCCATCTAAGCATAGTTTTATTGGGGTTTATCCTGTTTGGCTTTGTTGAGCTTCTTGAATCTACAAATTTGTCTTTCACCAAATTTGAAGAATTTGCAGCCATATTTCTAAACTATTTTTTCTGTACTAGTCATTTTCTCGTCTCTTTCTGGGATCCTAATGACACAGATTTAGACCTTTTGGTACGATTCTGCATGTGCCTGAGGCACAATTCTTTTCCAATCTTTCCTCTTTCTGTTTCTCAAATGAGATGATTTCTATTGATCTATCTTCATGTTCACTGCCTCCTGCTTCTGCCATCCCCATCCTGCCATTGAGCTCATCCATTGAATTTTTTATTGACGGTACTTTGATTTACAGTCCTAAAATATCCATTTTGTTCTTTTTAAATTTCTTGTTCCCCTCCTGAGGTCCTCTATCTTTCCATTTATTTCAAGGATTTATTTATTTCCATTTATCTATTTGCCTTTATCTCATGGAGCATAGTTATAAGATAAATATATAAAGATTTAAATACATGTAAATATATAGTATTTGATAACATATAATTAAATGTATTTTATGTAATATAATTAAATATATAATGGGATTACATATGAAAGAAATGGATTAACTATATATAATATAATATGGATTAACTATATATAATATAATATAATTATAGTAGAGGATCTAAAATATAATAGCTAATACTAGTAGAAATGTATTATAAAAATACTACAAAATAAATACATAAAGCATATTGATATGCTTTACATTCTTTGCCTAACAATTCCATAAGCTTGGGATTGGCATCTTAATTACCTTCTTGGTTACATTTCTAGGTGTTTGTATGTCGAGTAATTTTAAAATATATCCTAGAAATTTTTAATAGTAGGTTGTTCATACATTTGAGTCATCTCCAAATCCTCTGTAGAATATTATTAATCTTTCTTCTCTGCTTGAACTGGGTTTAGACCACAAGTTCTATCTCTTCCATGGGTGGTGGTTTTTATTTCAGTTCAGTTTTCAAAGGGTTTGCTAAGCTGCTTTGAGTCTGTCCTATACATATGTAGCTTGGAGATGAGACCAGGACTTACACAGCTTCACAGAATTACTGGAACCCCCTTCTCCAGTCCTCTCTCCTGCAGGATTCCCTACACACTATGTTTCCCACTGAGGCGACCCTTTACAAGTCCACTAGCAAGAAAAATGGTGTTTCTCTTGGGAGTTTGGCTACTGAGGTCACCCATGGGGCAAAGGCAGGAGTAATCAAAGAGAAATGAAAGTGAGGGTTCTCTCCACAGTCTTTGAACCCCAAGGGCTCCCTTTCCCAGGGGCCTGAGATATGGGGAGCTCCCAGGCCACTACCATGTGACTGAGTCTCACCCTTAGGTTAAAGCCCTGAAAGAAAAGAGGTGGGATGTGTGGAATCCATGCTTGTCTGTGTTACTTCTCAGGTTTTAACTACCCTGCCCAGCTCATCTGCTTTATTTACTTTTCAGAGTCCTTATGTGTTGTTTTTTTTTAATTTTGTCTAGAGTTTCTCTAATAATCACCAGGAGAGATAGCCAGTAGCAAGTTTACTCCATCTTGCCTGCTATTACTTCCATTTTATAGATAAGGGATACTGAAAATCTGAGTTCAGAGAACTTGGAATGGTCAAGTAACAAAAACGGGAGAATTAGTATCCTAACTCTTGTTTCTGGGTTAGGTCCAATTCATGTGTTTTGCATTATATCATGTTTCTCTTCCAAGATATCTTAGCTTCATTGGTTTACAAAACAGTCAACAAATTATAATAACATTTTTCAGGTTTCTTCATGAGTATAGTAAAGAATCTAATGTTAATTTAAGTACTATCAGGATACATTATGTTAGTGTTAACTACTGCATATGATCCCCTGAGTACTCCCTGGATAGTCTTTTTCCCGATCTTACTTTAAATATTTCAGATGTTTCATCATTTAGAAATGAGATCATCTCAAGGATGTCCAACTCTTCCTCTAAAAGAAATCAGGAATAGATATTCAATGTAACCAAATGCATTTTTGGCATCTAGTAAGATGATATTGACCTACTAACACAGTGAAATGCATTAAGAAGTTTTTAATATTGGGTCATTCTTGCATTTCTGGTTATACTTGTTTGTTATATATTATTATTTTAATATAGAGTTGAACTCTTTTCTGAATTTTATTCAGAAATTCAGCGTCAGTATTCATTATTATGATTGGACTGCTCTTATCCTTTTATGACTACCTTTATTTACAATATATTTATACTTTTTTTACATGTAGATTGTTACTTCTAGAAATTAGTCTGATGTAAGGTATAAAGCCAACATCCATCCTTTTCTTCCAAGTCCTTAGCCAGTTTTTCCATCATTTGCTGAATATTCATTTACTACCAATTTGAAAATTAGACTCTTTCATAGACTTGGATCTATTGCTGTGTTTTCTATTTTGATACATTGCATTTCTGTCTGTCCCTAGCTAGGGCCACACTTTCTATTGGTTTTAACATCTGGAAGTCCAGACCTTCTTCACTTCTGATCTTGAGTGAAAATCACCCTGGTCTTTTGTAGGTTCCTTTTTTTTTTTTTTCCTACCATACTCATTTTAAATCATTTATTTAATGTACCACAATATTCTTACGATTTTTCACAAAAATGTATAGAAAGTGCAGAATCACATTAGCAAAATGGCATTATAGTTTTATTGTATGTATTTTCTTATCTGAGGGTATATCCCTTCACTTACATCTCTTAAGGTTGTAAGAGACATAAGGTTTTGTTGTTTTCTTCAAACCAGTCTCATACAGTGCGTATTAATTTTTTCCTGGGCATTTTTAAGTTTTCTTTTCATCGTGAATGAAGTTTTTTCCTGTGTATTTTCTAAATTATTGGTTTATATAATTTCTACTTCTTTAAAATTTATCAATTTGGGAGACACCTGAGTGGCTCAGTCAGTTAAGCATCTGCCTTCTGCTCAGGTCATGATCCCAGGGTCCTGGGATGGAGCCCCACATCAGGCTCCCTGCTCAGCAGGGAGTCTACTTCTCCCTCTCTTTCTGCCCCTCTGTCTCCATTCCTGCTCTGTCCCTTGATTTCTCTCCAAAAACCTTAAAATTTATTAATTTTTGTTGGTGGACTACCATGTAATTAAATTTTATTTATCATCCATGGGTGTTAGACAATATGTATACTTTAATGAGTATAACATTTTATATAAGAAATATATTGGGGGCTCCTGGGTGGCTCAGTGGGTTAAAGCCTCTGCTTTTGGTTCAGATCATGATCCCAGGGTTTTGGGATCGAGCCCCAAATCTCTGCTTAGCAGAGAGCCGGTTCCCCTCTTCTCTCTCTGCCTGCCTCTCTGCCTACTTGTGATCTCTGTCTGTCAAGTAAATTTAAAACAAAGAAATATATTGATTAAATTTATCAAATATTTATATTATATTATAAATTTATATTAAATTTATCAAAATTTTTGTTTACTTGATCTGTGAAGACAGTGAGGTATTTTCTAAACTCTCTACCATAACTGGTTTTTGAGAATCTCCAACACACTGCTTTATAATTTATGCCATATAGTTTAGTTCACATGGATTTTCATTATGGTATAATGAAAATCCATGTGAACTAAACTATATGGCATAAATTATAAAGACTATATTTCTCAAAAGACTATTTCTTTTTCTCAAAAGACTATATTTCTCAAAAGACTATATTTCTTTTTTTTTTTAAGATTTTATTTATTTATCTGACAAACAGAGATCACAAGTAGGCAGAGAAGCAGGCAGAGAGAGGGGGAAGCAGGCTCCCTGATGAGCAGAGAGCCCAATGCGGGGCTCGATCCCAGGACCCTGGGACCATGACCTGGGCTGAAGGCAGAGGCTTAACCTACTGAGCCACCCAGGCGCCCCTATGGACTATATTTCTAATTAACATAAAATAACCTTTCTGTTACCTTTTATACTTTTATATTCTTTGTCTAAAAAATATTATGAACTTAAATTTCTAAAAATAATTTACTGCTCTGTGTCCACCCATTTGTCTTTTACCTTCTTTGATATTTTAATTTTTCACCAGTGATTTGAAAAGTATAATTTGAAAAAGAATAACTCCATTTGTATTCTAGTGACAGTTCCCAATGAATTTTGCTTGTCTTTATAATGGCAAGAATTAAGTAATATCATTTATTCTCCTTGCTGAATTTTTAAAGAATTATTTGCATTATGTCTCATAAATACACACACATACACATATATATTTCTTTTCCAGTACTTGAAATTTTTATTTTATTAATTTTTTAATTCCTTAGTTGGCTGAGTCTTTTTTCAGGTAAAATTTTCCTGAAAAGTATGTGAATATTAAAATTTGTAAGGCTGAACTTAAATTTGAGAATTGTTATTATTCACCTCCAGGTAAATATTTTAATTGAATACAAAATTCTTATACCCTGACTACCTTTTCCCCTAAATTTACTGGAAAATGACACAGTGCTACCTTGTGTATATTCTACTCTCTATTGCATACAGAAAAATGCCAAGTTAGTACATTTCTCCTTTGTGAGTATCCTCTTTTTCTCCTTCTGGATACTTGCAAAAAAAAAAAAAATTCCTTATCCTTGGGGTTAAAAAATTAAGTCAAGAGAATATATCTAGGTGTGGATTCCTTCATTGATTTTGTGTAATACTTTGTATGTGATTTGAGCCTTTCCATCTCATAACAAATATCTTCAGTCTAAGAAGTGTTTTTCTAGAATTTCTTTTATTATTACTTTTCTTCTGTCCATTTGATTCTTAAATCTATTCCAAACTCTTTTTTATATTATAAGTCCTTATTCTTATTTTCATCTTTATCATTTTTCTTTGAGTTCCTAGAGAATGTTTCACTCTTGTCCTATAATTCACCAAATTTTAATTACTTTGTTTGTATTCAACTTAAAAGTTGCAGCTTCTATTGAAATTTTTTACTGTGATAAAATATACATACCATTAAACTTAGCATTTTAAACATTTTTAAGCATACAATTCAGTGACTTCACATTGTGCAATAATCCCACTACTAGCAATTTCCAGAAATTCCTCATCTCCCAAACTGAAACTGTTCCCAGCCCCTGGTAACCTCTATTCTACTTTTGGTCTTTATGGATTTGTTTTTTCTAGGTACCTCATGTAAGTGGAATTTTATAATATTTGTTCTTTTGTATCTGGCTTATTTTACTTTACATGTTTTCAAGGTCCATCTGTGATATAGCATATGTCAGAATTTCATTCCTTCTTAAGGCAGAATAATATTCCCTTGTATGTATATACCACAATTTGTTTATCCATTCATCTGTCAATGGACTTTTTGGTTATTTCCATCTTTTGGCTGTTGTGAATAATGCTACTACGGACACTGGCATGTAAATGTCTGTTGAAGTCTCAGCTTTCAGTTCTTTGGGGCTCATACCTAGAAGTGGAATTACTCGATAATATGGTAATTCTATGTTTAAGTTTTGGGGGAAATGCCATACTGTTTTCCACAGTAGCGGCACCATTTTACATTGCTGCCAGTGATGTACAAGGATTCCAATTTCTCCACATCCTTGCTGACACTTGCTATTTTCTGGGGGGTTTTGTGGTTTTTTTTTTTTTTTTAAATAACAGTCATTCTAATCGTTGTGAAATGGTATCTCATTGTGGTTTTGATTTGTAATTCCCTAATGGTTAGTGATATTGAGCATCTTTTCATGTGCTCATTGGCATATTTGTGTATCTTTTTTGGAGAAATACCTATTCGAGTCCTTTGCCCATTTTTAAATTAGTTTTTTTTTTAATTGTAGTTGTTAATTTCTAAGAGTTCTTTATATATCCTTGGAAGTAATCCCATATTAGCTATATGATTTGCAAATATTTTCTCCCATTCTGTGGGTTACTTTTTCCTTCTGTTAATAGTGCCCTTTGATTGAAGTTTTAATTTTGATGATCCAATTTATCTATTTTGTTATTTGTTGCCCATGCTTTTGGTGTCATCTCCCAAGAAATCATTGCCAAATCCAACATCATGAAGCTTTTCCTCTATGATTTTTCTTAGAGTTTTCTAGTTTCAGCTCTTCCATTTAGGTCCTTGATCCACGTGGAGTTAATTTTTCTATAAGGTTTTAAGGTCCACCTTCATTCTATTGCAAATGGATATCCAGTTTTTCCAGCCCATCTGTTGAAAAGATTGTCTTATCCCCCTTAAATGGTTAGCACCCTTCTTGAAAATTCTTGACTACATATGCAAAGTTTTCTTTCTGGGTCATCTACACCTTTATCCTTATCCTAGTACCACTCTGTTTTGATTAGTGTAGCTTTGTAATAAGTTTTGAAGCCAGGAAATGTGCATCTTCCAACTTTAGTCCTTTTTTGAATGTGTTTTGAATATTAGGAACCCCCTGAGATTCCATATAAATGTTAAGATAAGTTTTTCTATTTCTGGGGGTGGGGGGAAAGGCCATTGGGACTTTGATAGGGATTGCATGGAATCTGTAGATCACTTTGGTTGGTATTGTCATCTTAACAATTTTAAGTCTTCTGATCCCTGAACACAGACTGTCTTTTCATTTATGTATGCCTTCTTAAATTTCTTTCATCTTTCATTTATTGTTTTCTGGGTCACTGCATTTTTTAACTGACAGAAAATAACTTTCAACCCTATGAATATTTTTCTAATCCTGAATTTTTTCCTTTTGTGTATGTGTGTGGTACCCTGCTATTGTGTCAGAGATGGAGTATCTTCATCATGAATATGAATTGCAATTGCTTTATGTGCTCCCCATTTTTTAATAAGAGTTTGCTTCAAAGGGGAAATTTTCTCAGATTCCTCAAATTGGTCCTCTTCTTCCCAACTTCTGAGATTTTCCTTAAGAGAATAACTCAAAAAAGGAACAACTAAGTTTCTCAGTCCTGGGATCTGGGGAGAGTTCTGTCAGGGATCACGAAAAATCTTTATGGAAAATGTGAAGATCCCAGGCTAAAGACCGTGGGAAAATTTAGATGTATAATTTTTGCTTGGAAAGGGTGGAGACCTGGTAATTTGTCCAAGGGATGGAGGAAGCTGAAGCCAAGCGAAGATAGTCAGGTGTAGGGGCTGGATTGCTGTGTTGAGAAATGAACAGCAACAACCCCAGACTTTTCTCCTCATGTCCTGGAATTACAGGCTGCTCGGTCATCCCTCAGCCTGCTCTCAGCTGCTACACTTCTTATAGGAATTATCCCAAGTATCTGGCATGGGTAGAGTTGACCTATTTTCCAGCAGGGAAAACATTTCCCCCTATTATAGTAGTTGAGCTTTTTCTCTAGCATGATGGAGGAAAAAAAGGGAAAGTTAAAATATGTGGACCCAGACCCCTGTTTTCACCTGGAAGTCTTGCCTTCCTTCTAAACCTTGCAAGATTAAAAAACAAAGCATGACAGAACAACCTTGAGTCAAAAAATTGTGTCTTATCCAGCTCTCTCCCTGGCCTCATTTGACTACTAAGGAAAATTCTTCTCAGAGAAATTGAATTATTTCTCCAAGCTCATACAAGTTGTCAGTGGTGTAGGATTTTTTTTAACTCGCAAAATTAAAAATTTTGAATCTAGTGATTTTTTTTTTCTACTACATTCCATACTCTACCCTATTTACTGCAAAGATATACATGCTGCTATCTTTTGTTTCTTATCTGGGGAATACTAAAATGGAAGCAATCCCTGTGTATATGTGTAAATGCATAAGTACACATACTTTTGTGTCTATATACAATCTTTTATTAATGGATTATAATGTACCAATAACCTAGAAGGCTTTTCTCAACTATAATTGAAAATTAATAATACCTACCTTGTAAGAGTGTTATGAGAATCATTTATTACATGTATTATATAGATGGGGATACTGAGTCAAAGAAGGCACAAGGCCACTCTACTGTAAAAGTGTAGCAATTTTGGTTTTGAACCCAGGCATGATGGCCCCGGTGTCCACACTTTAATCATTATCCTCTAGGGTTTCCTACAATTCTACAATCATGTACAGTTATTAGTTAAATCCTAGCATCCACAATTCACCACCCCAAACCCTTAGATTTCTTCCAGAAAACACTTCTCTTCAGGACATTTTAGAACTTCAGCTTCACAAAGAGGTAAAGAACATTTCACAGATGGGGTTAAGAGGTGAAGTATCTTGCCTATTGCTTAAGGAGTTGGAGTGAAAATGAAGAACGCTTGGCTCAGACTGCTGAGTGGAAACCGAGAGACCACACTTCTCCATCCCTCTCAGTCATCCTTTGGTTGGGTTGAGAGTGTGGTTTTGCCATTAGTGTCACAGGGGGAAAATGACATATTCTGAACACATCGCTTGATTCCTGGAGCAGAATGATTACAGGCTGTCATTACCAAGAGACATAGTTCTAAAAACCTTGTCTAAATTTAAAAATAACAAGAGAGAAAACGAGTCTTCAGATACTTGGTGCTTGAAAGAACCTGGATTTGTTCCATTTTTAGGTACTCTTTATTTAGGTACAAAAGATTCGATGGCAAAATTAAGAGAAACAGTGGGAAGCATGTGTATTTATTCTCTTGTCTTATGGACCGAGAGAAGATCCAGGGGTCTGCATCCATGGGAATGTTTCTTACCTCTATATGCCTGTCTTTTCATCTATAAAATGAATAGAATGATAGTCCCTACCTCTTAGAACTGTTGGAGAGATTAATAATGCCAGGCATGCAGTAATTCAGCAATTCAGAGAGTCTTCAGTCCTCCAAGGCTCACAGCCTTCTCCAAAGTTTTAACATTTGGCTGGTCTATCCCTATATAGAGGGGATATAGGTAGGAAATACTGCTTTGGCATGAGGCCAGAGAAAGGTTATTTTTCCCTCTGGTAACAGTTCTAGTGAGACTTCTTCAGACAGATGCACACAGGCAATGTCTCCAGAGGAAGTTTGTCAAAGGGGTCCTCATCCTGAGTCTCAGTGACAGTAAAAAGAACCCACCTTGAAGCAATTCTGCCCCTCTGGGAACAGACTGATTTGTGAGAGTAATGCGTACTTCTCACACTCTTCCTCTGGGGATACCCCATTAGGAGAAGAAGTAAAAGGATACTCCTGGGATCCTTGGGTGTAGCTTGACTTGACCATCAAAAGCAAGAAATTTCTTCAACATTCTTTCATCTTAAAAATGCATGTGCATTCGTGTCCTATCTAATAACATAACCATGTTTGATTTCAGATAAAAATCCTGTTGAGTTCTTCCTCAGATTATGGAGTACAACATATGCTCTGAAAAAAATAACATATATGTAAATGTGTGTGTGTGGTCTGCCACTGTGTACAATACATTGCCCTATACCAAGTCTGGACACCACAGATGTAGTAGAGATGATACAGACTTTGTACCAGGGTCACTTTGGGTTCCAGTCTGTTACTGGACTCCACTGAATCTGTTTTCTCAAATGTGCAGTGGAAAGAATGACACCCACTGTATGGTGTTGCTCAGAGCCTGTTGTAAATTAATGTAAGGGAAGTGCCCAGCAGAGGTGCTGGCGCAACACCGATCCTCCGGAAATGCTATTTCCCTTCCTCGCCTCTATCCCACATGTGGCAAGCACATACAAAGAATAAAAACTGACAGAGCAGCAGGCAGAAGCACTCTAGTCGGGACGAGGCCAACAAGACAAATACAGAAGTGGTCAGTGCAACCAAAGAATGGTGGGGTGTTCAGACCTGAAGCAGAAAAGACCAAACCCATCTGGTTTCGGGTGGCCCTGCAATGACAAAACGCAACTGGTCAACATAGGCATCTCTACAATGCTGCCTGCCTGTGCCATCACTGCCCTTTGGCCTCTAGGGTCAAGTCCAAGACTTAGTGCTGCCCTTGAGCAGTTCTGATGGTCTCCTCGTGAACTGTAGGTTCAGCCTATTGCTATGCACCCCCCACCATTTTTTTAAATTATTAAGTATTTCAAATGGAACAAAAGTATACCCTCCCAAAACGATAATGGCCTCATTATCCACCACCAAGCTTGTTACAGTTACAAAATGTTACAGGGATTGACACCTCCGTGTACACACCCCCTTTCCTTTTCGTCACCAGAGATAATCACCATCCTGAATTTAGGAGTTTCCCTCTTAACAGATACTGGATATTTTTGTATACCTGAGAGCAATTTATTATATTTTTTCAGATTATGCTTTATAATAAATGGTCATATTGTGTGTATTTTTCTTGAACATGCTTTTTACACTTAACATCATGGTTTTGAGACTTTCTCTATAAAGATACATAGAGCTGTATTTGGTTCATACTTTTCCATTGCATCATATTATATTGTAATAATGTACCCTCATGTACTTATCTGTTGTCTTATTCACAGACAGTTAGTTTTTTTTAACTTTTTGCTGTTATAAACAAAGTTGCAATCAACATTCCCATCTTCCGGCAAGGGGGATGGTCAAAAGCAAGAATTTCTGGTACACAACTAGGGATCTAATTGCTAGGTCTTATGGTGTGTGAATGTATAACTTCAAGAGACATGATTTCCTTGTTCTCCAAAGGGGCTGTGCCAATTTTCATTGCTTTATAAGCAATTTTCATTGCTTTCAGTGCTTTATAAGAGTTCTCGTTGACTCGCAACACCTTCTATGATCCTTCGACTCATTTTTTCAAATAGATTGTGCCTACCTATGACTTGCGGGTTGGATAATCTGGTGTGAACATATATAGTATACTCTCCCATCACCAGCCCAATATTGCATCAAAGTGTGAGAGGAAAGTCTTATCTTTGAAGAAAACTGTACTTTTCACCAGCTCATACTAAAGAAATGTGGTCTGACCAAAAAGAAGATGCTTGCTTATCATCTCCCCTAGGGCTGTCCGCTTTTGGCTCCCATCCAAGAAGGTGATTCTGGGCTCCACAGTCTCTGTTGCACAGGACTTGGCAGAGCACCATTCTATCCTATGCCCCTACAAACATCCATTGTGTTCAGCGGAACTGGGCTCAAGTCCATCAGCCTGACTATTTTAGATACTACAAGTACCCAGAAAGACTAATTGAACTAAGAGGAGCACGGAACGGAAGGTTCTCATAGGGGAAAGCAATGTATTTGGGAAACCCCGAATACAGAACCCATTTTCCACCACTCCCATCTTCTGCAGAGTATGGCTCAGCCGGGGAAAAGGGTTAGTGATGGGAAAGTCTTACAGAGATTTGTTTCAAAAACAAAGTGGTACCATAGGAAACTGCCTGGTGAAAACCACTGCATGAGTGAGTAACCAACCAAAACAGAGTTGTGTAAAGAGCAGCTTGTTTGGACAAATTCATCACGTTGCCCTGTGATTCAACCATCACTCCTATCCTGTATGCCAGCTTAGGCTTCAACCCTTGGAAATTCCCTGATGGGCTCCTCTTAGTGAACTTCATTGACTGGTCTGCACTAGACCTGTGCCACGTTGTGGACTGCGCCTGTCTACCAGTTGTGACCTTTCCAGTTCCCAGCAGATGCCCAGGATCTGTTTCAGCTCCCTCCATAAAGTGAGATATCTCATTCTGAGCTGGAAGGGAGCTGGTAGATCTTCTAGTTGCACACCTTCATTTTTATACTTGAGAAATCTAAAGTTGGCATCCCTAGGAAGTGGCAGAATTAAGATTTAATCCAAGTCATCTTCTTCTGAAGGCCATTCTGCCTTCATTAGCATCAAATGTCATGGGAAGAATGACTTATAAAACAGTGTGGGTGTTGAGAATATGGGAATGGGTGGGGGGAGAGGTCTGAGGGAATTCTAGGGCACTCCAATCTTTAGACTTCTAGAAGAGAAGGAAAAGGCCACACTGAAATATGAGAAAGGACAAATGAGGGAGATGGAGAGTGCATGTCATAATGGAAATCAAGAAAAGAAAGCATTTTAACTTGAGGATGAGGCTAAGTGTTTTGAGTAAGATGAAGCCAGAGAGGTGACTATTGGGTTGGCAATGTGGAGATGGTTGGGGAGCAAAGACGTGGAGACAAAGGTCAGAGCAGAATGGGTTAGAAGGTGAAGACTTCCAATATTAAAATGAGAGGTAAAGATATTTTTTTACCCTTTCTTTCACATAAAAGTACCCCCAAACCAGGAGAATGTGAAACAAAACCACAAAGCCTATCTTTGAGGAAACTAAGAAATATTTAAGCCATAAGAACACTATATGAGTGAGGATGGAAAGAGGAGAGAAGAGTGGCAAATGATGTAAGCAGTGTGGAGAGAAGTAAAATATAATCCTGTAGAAGGAGATGCTGAGAGGAAACAAGCCTGTAGCCTAGCAAAACCCTGGAAAGATCAAAACCTAGCACTGCCAGATACTGCAGAAGACAAGGAAGGGCTAAATGGGGAAAACTAGAATATCGTTAAGTTTATCTGAGGATGGGGTAATTGGTGATGGGCATTAAGAAGGACACTTTCTGTAACAAGCACTGGGTGTTATATACAGCTGATGAATCACTAAATTCTACCCCGAAATTAATAATACACTATATGTTAACTAACTTGAATTTAAATAAAACCAAAATATTAAATTGAACTTTTAAAAAGACTTTATTTGAGGAACTGTTCGACCTTAGAACCACCTGCCTCCCACCACATCTGAAAATTACTCCTCCAGTTCCACCAGAGAAGTACGAAGATGGTTTCAGAGTCACACACACCAGGCGTGGGAGATTATGGAGATAACTGCATCAAAAATGTGGCTGCTTCCAGCCTTCCTCCTTGTCAATTCCACACTAACACTTAAGGAAAGAGTTTGAAAATTTGTTTTCTGTGTGAAATAAATACTTCGGGGTGGGCGAGGGCGGAAATGTCCATACACTGATATTCAACGGTTCCCAACAAACAAGCCTGTTGACAAAAGCTGGTCATCCACCAGTTGGCATGCCCCACCATGCATGCACAACTTGAAACAAGTCTTTCTGTCTCACTCATTCACTATGAACAACCAAAGATCACTCTACATTTGAAGAAAGTCTTCATGGAAAGACAGGGAAGCGGGATACAAGTACTGTTTCAAGAAGTCGTGTTGTGAAGAGAAATGTAAACAAATTGGTGAATAACTAGAAGGAGATGTGGGGTCACAGAGGATTTGTTTTTTTAAGATGAGAGATTATATGCTGGTATTCAGCCTCTCGTATTTTTCTTCCTGACTTGAAACAAATGTGTAGTCACAAATATTTAGAAAAAGGTTTTATAGTAATCCTGCTTCTGGTTAGGATGTAGAGGAATGTGAAAAACCTCCATTTCCATGGTCAAGCAGAAAAGTCCCAACAAAATAAAATCCATATGTTTCTATGGAGTTAACAGACACACAGGAAGAACTGGCAAACTGAATTAGAGAGAAATAAGCCCTTTATAGCTGAGCAGAGGTCTATAGAAACTTCCACACTTGGTGGTGGATATGGTCCAGGTATGGGCAAAAGTAGGGTAACCCTGGAGAGAGACAATTCAGGGATTAGGAAAAGTCAGCTGAACCTCAGTAAATAGTGTGCCAGAGGGATGGATTATTGGAAGGAGCCCTACATGAAAAAGAAATGTCTTCTGACAACTCTCCCCGTCACCTGCACCTCTGCATTTTTCCCAGGAAAGTATCAGTGAAACAGTTGCTGAAAAGTGAAGAAAAATTGCATAATCCTGTATATGGATCACTGTGGGGCTTGGATTCTGGAGTTCTACCAGGGTTGAATCCAAAGGCAAGCAAAAATGACTGAAGCTGCTCCCACTTCCCTCCCAACTCAAAGACCGAAAAGATCACAAAGGCAGGGCAGGGCAGAAGTCTGAGAATTAGGCTAATTACAGGGAACAGAGTCTAATTAAAGCTGTAACCCAGCCCAAACTCAACCTAACTCAAGGAGGAATCTAAGTAAGCAGCCCCCACCCCACTCTCAGCTCCCAAAGATAAAAGGCTTATGAACAAAATAAGTCAACATTGTACCCAAGTTTCCGCTGCCTTTTTTTTTTTTTTTAAACAATGTCTGAAATGTCTGAAACACAAATGAAAAGAAAATGAGGCTTGGGAAAAAAGCAGGAAAATGTGACCCATAATCAAGAAAAAAACACAGTAATGGAAGCAAATCACACATCATTTGATGGTTGGAATTACCAGACAGGGATTTAAAGCAACAATTATAAATATGTTAAAGAATTTATAGGAAAAGGTAGTACATTGGAGACATAGGATATCAGAAAGAACAACAACAAAGACAACTCTAAAGAACCAAGTGAAAACTATGGAACTGAAATACAGTATCTATAGAAAAGGGATTGATGAACTTAAAAACAAGTTAATAGAAATTGTTCAAACTGACAGAGACAGAAAAGTGACCAGGGGGCAGAGGAGGGAACAAAATCAGCCCTTATGATTTGTGGGATAATAGCAAATGGTCTAGTATATGTATAATTGGAATACTGAACATGGCATTCTGCAGACAGATCCAAAACCCTCAAAGAACTCCAAACAGGAGGAATACAAAGAAAAACATCATCTAAGTGCAAAGTAGTTGAATTTCTGAAAACCAGAATAAAGAGATAGTCTTAAAACATAGAGAGAAGGGAAAAGCCATATTACAAACAGAGAAACGACAATAGAAATCACTTACTTTTCATCAGAATAAAAAGACATGCAACCCAGAAGACAACAGAGTGATTTCTTTATAAGATGTAAGGAAATAAAGACAACTTAGAATTCTATATCCAGTGAAAATACCCTTAAAATTGCAGGCAAAAATTAAGACATTTTGGTGGGGGTGGGGGGGAGATTGAGGAAGTCATCCCCTGCAAACCTACAATACAAAAATAAATAAATAAATAAATAAACAACTGCTAAAGGAATTCTTCAGGCTAAAGAAAAATGATAACCAGATGTAAACCAGATCTTAAAAAAAAAAGGAGGAATAACAGAAATGATAATTTTTTTTAATTTTGCAAAAAGATGATTGCTTAAGACATATAATAACTGCATTTTGGAGTTTGTTACATATATAAAAGAATATCTGACAATAGCATAAAGGATGAGGGGATATATGGAAGCAGACTATTAAAGCATTCTTTCATTATATGAGAAGTGGCACAGTATTAACAGAAGCCTGTGTTAAAGATGAATTCTATAATCCATAGAGCAACTGGAAGAGAGAGGATGCTACTACAGATTCTACAGATGTTAAAAGATAATGAAGAAATATTATAAACAACATCTGGAAAGAAATTCAGCAATACATAAGAAATGAATAAATATCTGTACATATTACCATATATGAATTATAGCTCACTAAAAAAATTTATATATAAAAAAGGATCTTTGGTTCAGCTTGCATCTCAATATCGTTAATCATGTTGGCCTATCCTTAAGTAAAAAGTCCCAGAGAGGCTATGATTTATATACATTATCAACAAATGATTAGAATTGGCTGTGAAACATCAAGGCTCCAAAAGTAACCACAAAAGGTCTTTAATTAGTCTATGATCTTTTGTTCTTTTCATGTTTTGTTTCTTTTCCATGTTTTTGGTAGCCAGCATCTGGAGCTGTAAGGCCATCTGGAAATGTTGTAAATGCAGCATTAGCGGTAGTAAGATGTGATGTGTGTTTACAATATAAGTTGAGACTCTAAAGCCAACAACTGCTGGACATTTGAGAAAAGTCCAAGTCAACAGAATTGTGGACTTTTACTAAGCAACAAGAAGTCAACAATGTACAGCTGATGTTGATGTTCTGGGCTGGTGGTGGAGATTGTTTTATAGACTGAAAATGTGGTAGACACTGCATAACCCCAAGGAGGATTTTGCAGTGGAAACATCACGAGGGTGCTTAGGAGAAAAAGCCTATTGAATGAAGTGCTTCTTGACATGCTTATGTGTGTCCATCTTTTAATGTTTCCATGAGCAAATACTATCAAAATGTCACATCACAACCAGAATCCCAGAAAGTAATCTTCATGAAGTATGGGGAAATTCCCAGGGCCACAGAAAGTCCAGCAGACATTGTGACTAATTCTCCCCCCCCACCCACCCTACAAACCAGTGCAGGGCTGGGGGCATGGTGCACGCTCATTAAATCATTGCAGAAATGAATGGATGGATGCACGCATGCATCCATGCTGTGATCATTTATTCAACAGCAAATTATCTTACTCTGTGTCCATCATTAAGTCTTGCAGGGATTGTACAAGAAACACAGGACATGTGACCTGGAGACCCTTTACTTCTATGTAGGAACACTGGCAGACATGGGAAACCACCAAGGAAAACAGGAGACTCCTTAATAGGAGCCACTCCGTAGGATTCCCTGCCTCTCTCATTTCCCAGGAAGATAACATTTCATTTGGTAATAACCAAGTCCTCGGAGAGGTCCTTATCAACCCCTTTAAAAGATCTTTCTCCCAGTTTTCTTCCATTCCTAAAAGAGCATTGGGGGGGGGGGAGGCCCGTATTAATAGTTCTATTGTCCCAGAATTAAAAGAGACCCACCATTCCCATGAAACCATCTGTTCTATTGGCTTAGATGCTGTGGGTACTTAAAGAAGGAGCAGGGAGTTGGGAGGTGGGGCCAGAAGTCATTTGATCTTTCCACCAAGAAGGGTGGTATGTGGGGAGGTCGTGATCACTGCTTGGGACTGGTGAGTTCTTATCTTGCCAGACAAAGTATCAGGGAGAAAGACATTTTCCAAAATAGCCTTTGCTTGTTCTGGTACCAAAAAAATAGAAAGCCCAAGAAAATACTTATAAAGAAAAGGAAATAGGCTTAGCAAAAACACCCTAGTTCCCAGACTTTACTTGGCAGAGAAAAAATACAGTGAAGCCAAGGAACCTTTTCCACACCCCCAACATGCCTTTTTTAACCCTCTTTTTTTAAGCTTCAGTCTTAACACAAGATTCCAATTTTAGTGTTGCCCAAGTGTCCCAAAGTTTGCAAAGATAACGCCGCATTTGCTTTTCTTTTTCACCTTTACTTGTAATGTCCAATCACTTCTCACCTAATTGTCAGAAGTTAGTCCCCATCTGTTCAGTGCCCCCCAGCTATTCTGAAGTGTTCCATATGGCACCTCTGTGTACTCAGGAACAAACCCCCATGTTCCTTTCCCAACCTCAGTCCCATATCCCAGCGTCACCTTTTTGCCACCTTGTCACTGTCCTTACCCTCTTGAAACTGCTGACCGGCAGGGCAACGCTGCCCTCTGGCAGAGGACTGATAATGCCACCTTCTCCCTTCCCAGTGGTGGCAGTGGTGAGGAACATGGCTTCCATCTTTATCCCTCCTTCCAATGCACAGATATATACCGTTTCTTATCACCAAATGACAGAGTTAAAATTAAACTATGCCTTTTGTTAGGATTTATTGAAATAGCCAGGGTAATAGAAAGAGGTACAATACAGAGAATGGCTTCTAACCACCACATGGGGACAGATCTAGGATCAGTTATCAAGTCAGCTTCTGCCTGGCCTCCCTCCACATGGCCAAGTAAAGCTCATCCCTGCCCCCAAGACTGACTTCTCCCTAGGATGATTAAGTTCTTCAGTAAATAGTCATTGAATGTTTTTTTCTGTCCCATGCACTATAGTAGGGACAGAGGATATAGTGGGGACAGAAACAGACAAGGCCCAGCCTTCATGGAGTTTAGAGTCTCAAACTCGTGAGGGGGGTAGCTAAGCAAATCATTACATAATCAAATGTTATGAGTTCAGAGTTCTTGGGTGCCATGAGAAAGTCTAATTGAGAGAGTTAGTCTCAAGAGGGGAAGTCAAGTAAGGCTACTTTGAGCAATTGACATTTAAGGTTGGGACTGAAAGCTGGGTAAGAATTAGCCCAGTGAGGAGCTGGGTGATGGTTTCCCCAGTCCACAGACAACAATGATTGCAGGTGTGAGGGGCCTCTTGGACAAAGTTGCTTGGGAAGACCAGGGGGGCTCAAGCGAGGAGAGTGGGGGCAGAGTGGTACAGATGAGGCTGGACAGGTAGGCAGAGGAACCATACCGTGTAGGCACTGGAAGGCTTGGCAAGGGTTTCAGATTTACACCAAGTGTAATTAACTGCTATTGAAGGGTTTGGAGCAGCGGTGTGAGTGGCATGTTTTATCCTGTATTTTAAGAACATTGTAACGGCCATGTGGAGAATGAATGGAAGAAGGGAAAGAGGACAGTCTTAAGATAGGAGTGACTGTCTTAGTGGTCTAAGCAGGAGACAATGATGGCTCAGACCGTGGCATTGGCAGAAGAGAGAGAAGTAGTCAGTTTCACGGATGTCTAGAGAAGAACTGATAGACTCGATGACAGATTAGGTAGGGGGAGCAGGAGGGGAGAGGAGAGTGAAAGTGGAGGAGCCAAGAAGGATTCCTGTTTCTGGCTTGGGCAGCTGGGCACACGGTCTGATATCTGGGCACCAATACAAAAGCAGACCATAGTCAGAACGTTTCCCAAAGTCTGAGTTACTTGGTCTTAAATATTCCACGAGAGAAGCATCAGCAACCCAGGCCAGGGAAAGACTCGGCAAACCCGTTCTGTTTGTCTTTAAAAAAAAAAAACTTGTAGGGGCACCTGGGTGGCTCAGTGGTTTAAGCCTCTGCCTTCAGCTCGGGTCGTGACCTCAGGGTCCTGGGATCGAGCCCCGCATTGGGCTCTCTCCTCAGCAGGGAGCCTGCTTCCCCCCTTTCCCTGCTTGCTGCTCTGCCTACTTCTGATTTCTCGCTCTGTCAAATAAGTAAATAAAATCTTTAAAAAAAAAAAACTTATAAGGCACTTGGGTGGCTCAGTCATTAAGTGTCTGCCTTTGGCTCAGGTCATGTTCCCAGGATCCTGGGATCAAGCTCCATATCGGGCTCCCTGCTCAGTGGGAAGCCTATTTCTCCCGCTCCCACTCCCCCTACTTGTGTTCCCTCTCTCACTGTGTCTCTCTCTGTCAAATAAATAAATAACATCTTTCAAAAATTTAAAAAAAAAAAAAAACTTACAACAACTTGGCAATCCAGCCTCACCCATGGCCACGACATCGTATCAGTTTTAGCAGAAAGTTAATTTTGCACTAGGTTTCCTCCCCAAGTAATTGCCAGGATAAGACAGTAATTAATTTTCTTCATTCGTTCAAAGAGAAACAGTTCATCATAGTGATGGAGAACAGGGCCTCTGGGGTTCAATTCACCCTCTGCCACTTAGTAAGTTGAGAGACATTGGGCAAGTTCCTTAACCACCCTGTGACTCAGTTTCCTTATCTGGGAAATGGACCTAACTGTATATCTACCTCAAAGACCTTTCATAAGATATAAGTGACTTAATTATCAGTGGTGTATTTCTAACAGGGCTTGGTACATAGTGAATACTCTGGCAGTGTTAGAAATTATTACCGTCATTCCTCATTAAGCAAGTGTTACTGAAACCTCCCACTTCTCCAGCACTGATCTATGTAAGGAGAATCCTGGGCAGGGTAGAGAGGCACTTTTTAGTCAGACCGATTTGATTTCAAGTCTCTGCTCTCCTACGTAACGCCTTTGAACCACATTTTCTCGCTTGAGGCATGAGAGCAATAAAGCTCACCTTGAGCAGTTACTTGGAATAAAAATCAGAAATCCTTGAGCAGGGCCTTGTACATAGTGGAAGCTCACTAAATGGGACGTCCTTTCCTTACTCAAAAAAAGCTTCCCTTCCTAATTTAAATAGTGCATCTCCACCTCTGTCACTAAAGAGACCCCAGTGAGAGAAAGGTAATGACACACCCTTTCATAGGCTTACAGATTTTGAACACAGTTAATGTTTCTTTAGAAATTAGCTCTTTTTTTTTTGCCCTTTGGGCATGGTATGGAGCTACTTAAAAGACAAAATATGGATGTGGGCATCTTACATCCCGGAGAAAATGTCCTCCAAAGGTTGTTTTAGGTCCCCAGACCATCCACATTTCCCATCAGCAGTTGGACCCTTTCCCGGTCCCATAACCCACTTCCTCTTCCTGCCCCTCCCCTACCACTTTGAGCAACCAGAGTGAGAAAACATGGACACCAGCCCATAGAAAACACTCCCGGTTGTCCTGGAAAGCGTTGATTGCCTGAGCTTTTATTTTCAAAGCTGACTACAGGGTTTCCTTCGACCCATCCTTGTGGGTGGCGCAGTTTGCTCCCAACTCCTGCCCTTCCCACCTTCAGTCCCTGCGTGGCCTCGGGCTCTTGGTGCTCTTCTCTTTCTGGCTCACGTGAGCTGTTTGCGTCTTGATATAAAGTTGCCTGAGTTGTCATGTCTTCCCCTCTGGAACGGTTGCCTTTTAGGACTCATTTCCAATGTAGAATGAAAACTTTGTCTTGTTGAGGGGTGGGAAGCTCTTGTGAGTGGTGGATATTCCTGCAAAAGGGTCCCTTCACCTGAGATTTCATTCATCCTCCCCTATGACTGACCCTGAACGGATAATGTACTATAAAGACTTTCCCTCTAATAGGCTTTTGGGGGACCGTGGGGGGACTATGGCAGGATCCACACACACAAAAAAAGTTTAATGTATACGTCTCTCCACAGCAACGTGTGAAATGCTCTAATAGGACTAACACCGTGTCTTTGGATTTCAGAGAGCAGATCCGTCAGGGCCTAGAAGAACTCCAGAAGGTCCTGCCAGGAGGAGACACTTACATGCATGAAGGATTTGAAAGGGTAATTTTAAAATTGTTTTCAACCCCAAAGTGTGATAGGGAAACATCAACTTAAGGATGGCCGATGAGATAAGACACATGGAACTGAACAACCCCCGAAAGCAAAAAAGTGAAAACAATTTTCCCACAAGCTTGGGCACTGATAACTCTATCCCAGAGAAAGAATTTCCTCGCTCCTTCCCTGATGCCGATAAAGGGCTTTTTAGCTAATGCTTGGCTGACGCTCCTGAATCGTGACTCACGCAAGCCCCCACCCCCAGCCTTTCCAAGGTAAACTTTTCTACAGGGTGCGTGAGTGTCGAGACGGAACGTCAGTGACTTCAGTGATAAGGAAAACAGACCCCAGTCTGTGAGAAGTAAAGCAAGGATCCATGTTCACAAGTACGTTAGGTAAATGTCAAGGTAACTTCAGATGAAGGCCATGCATTGATACCTGAGCAAAGCATAGGTGGCTTACGTAAAGACTCAAGTCTGAGCCGGCCTTCGTAGGCAGCCCCAGAGCCCACAGCCCCCTATGGTATTTGGAGCAGCACACGATGGCTCTAGGTCTGATGTCGCTTCCTTGTGTTTTTCAGGCCAGCGAGCAGATTTATTATGAAAACAGTCAAGGTAAGACCATAATACGAATTATCAAACTTTTTTTTTTCTGTGTTGGCTCCTGAAAAAGTGCCTCAGTAATTTCACATGACAAAAGATAAATGCGACGTTGCCCATAATCCTCCACACCTCATCACAGGGAAGAAATGGATAGCAAGACAACACGCACCTGGCCAAATTCTACTGTCCTGTTGATGCCCAGAAAGGATTACATAGAAATAATGAGGAGCCTGTTATGGGCCACAGTCTGTAATGTCCGTGAACAGCTTTGCATTTTGAATTCATTAAATTAATAAGTACTTGGGTAGGTTAATAGTCTTGGATATTCTTGTCAAATTTAATTTTTTTTGTCCTTCTTCAAGCTCCAGTCCTCTTCCTTTCTGTAATTGGATACAATTATTAAGATTAAGATACCAGTGTGGTTTAAAGTTGGCTTGATTTAAATGAAAAAAAGAATACACACAATATACTTAATGTATAGAAAATATAATTTTTATTTTAATTTTAGCTGTTATTACTATTACTACAGTGTCTTTCATGGATCGCCTTTCTTTATCTGAGGCAAATCTTTTGAAAGAGATTCAGTATTACAGTGGGGATTTTTCTCTCAGGCCTGTAGAAGTGTCTGCTTCCTATTTCCCTCTCAACTGTGATAAACAGAACAGATCCAATATTGACACTAAGACTCATTCATATAACCCAACCATCAGCCATGTTACGACAAGTCTAAAAATCACTGAAGAATTCTAGTGGACTTTTCCAGCTGGTCTAATATCATGATGACCGTTTCTCCTTGTCCAGTTCTTCAAGGGGTGATGGGTATGGTCAGCTGTGGCCTGTGGGAAGGACTCCCGAACAATGCATGTGGTAGAGTTTCCCCCCAGGCCTTCACCTCAGTCCCACGGACTGTTAATAGAAAATCCTAGAAGTTTGATTCACTGGAGCTACTCCCGGCTATCAGTCCAGTGGCCATTGCAGCAGCCTTGGTCCTTTTTTTGAGAGAAGACTGAGAAACTCATAGACAAATCCTACTCCCCTCTAGAGTCTGTCCCCACAGATGCCTTCTTCTTTGTGCTGGAGGTGCTTCTAGTCCCAAACAAAAATTTGTTGGTTCTCATAATATTGACCTCGGGTGGTTGAGCTTAGGAGACATCAACCCCCAGGACTGAGAGGGGGTTTCCCTGAGTGCGGCAAGATGGATTGAGTGGGTCTATGTTGTGTTGAGCAGGATACAGGACGGCCAGCGTCATCATTGCTTTGACCGATGGGGAACTCCATGAAGATCTCTTTTTCTATTCAGAGAGGGAGGTAAGCGATGGCCTGGCCTGTGTCTAACACAGACATGGTAATAGGGCTCCTTCCTCCTGAAATGGGCTGCACTCTTTCAGGCAACATGATAGGTGTTCTTCATAAAACCTCTGTGTAAAATAGTATCTCATATGTAAAAAATAATAATAATTTTTTTAAGTGAACTCTCATATCTTACACATGGTCGATGTTTTTCCCCTTTCAAAATATTTGCCTGTTACTCTGTGTTTTAAGGGTTAAAAGTCGCTCACCATGACTTGATTTACCTAGCAGTTTTGAAATACTGTATATCATGTTTAAACAAAAATGTTGATGCCGTTTTTCCTCCGTTTCTGCTAAAAACAGAAGGGGAAAGAGTTACTTGAAATATGCAAGAGCCAGTCTTGTCAGAACATATTAATCATTGAGATTCGCACTCTGAGAATCAAAGTTGAATATTAATTGGTAGCAAAGTAAAGTGTAATCACTCCTACTGTATTTCTCCTTCCTTTTCTTTTATGTTCTCAAAAAGTCCTCCTTAGAGCAAGTGACAGAATTCTCTCTAAATGAAGCTTCCAGTTTGTATAAAGAGTTTCAGAAAAAGAAGTTTATTCAGGAATTGAGAATTAATGTTTATATTTAGGAAACCCTTTCTTTTCTAGTCTGAGATTTGAGCCACATGTATAACTGGCCCAAAAAACCAGTTCACCATTACTGACGAAGTGACAAAGGCTCCTTCGAGCCAAGTTAGAGAGAAACACAATAAGGAAAAAGATAGACAATGAGGAAGGAGATGCTGGCCTCTGGGGGAGGAGTTAATCAGAGCACAACCCTTATCTCAAGCTCTTGACTATTATTTGATTTAAATCCAGGTCCCTTGCATTCATTCATTCATTCATTCATTCATTCGGTGGTAACTGAGAGCTCCGCACATGCTGGACACTTTGCCTAATACTAGGGAAACAAGTGGAGAAGATACGTCTACTGCCTCATGGTGCTTACCATGTGAGGATGTAGTGATGCTTTTTGAAGACTCTGCCGGCAAAGGGCATGAGGAAATGATGTAGATAAACACACTACTTCTCCCCTACCCGTAATTAGTACAAAACACCATTTGCAACAGAAACACACAAGTAAATGTGACAGACCCTGCCTGAGCATTTGGAAAATAATATATTCTCATATTCTAAAGTTGAAACTAACAATACAGTGGGAACACAGAATGGCTTATTTTAGGTCCTAAACAACAGTCAAATAAAATAAAAACCCTAATAAGGAAATAATTGAATGTAAAATAAATGATGGATGTCAGAGGCTTAAAATATGGGTTAGTAGAAAAGAATTTTAGGTATGGCATGTACAAACTTGGAAAAATATTTGGAGTGCCAGGGCCAAGAGAAGGAGGCTTTCTGAAAAAGAAAGATAAAGCTCAAGATACATAAAGAAATTAATCTTTCCATTTTTATCCTATATAAAGCCCAAATAGAGGGAAAGATTCAGTTAAGTTATTACAGATAAGGCTAGAGATAGACTGTGTCAAAATTTTGTTTTATTCTTAAAGCAGCAAGGGATATTTTTTAAATGAAAGGAAAAAAGATATATGTTTCTGTTTCTTCTAAAATTCAGTGTTTCAAGAATGTTTCAGTCACACATGGGTTTGAATACTAAAGCCAGGGGTGGAGGAGGAACACAATTCAGAACAATATGCATACACTGAGCACCTACTATGTGTCTACTATCAATTATTTATTAAGCACCTACTGTATATTCCAATGATTTCCAACTTTTATTTTCTATTCTGAAGCACAGAAGAACCTGGAAATAAGACATCAGAGCCTTTAATAAATCAAATATTAAGATCAAGCCAAAACATGGGTATTATTCATTATGTTGCCCTCTCGATACTTAATTGTAGAGATGGTCATGGGTTCACTTACTCAAATATAGACTGTAATTCTCAGACCATTAAACAGGTATACTCTATGGGAATGAAAAAGACCTTATTCACAAAGGGTGCTGATATTTATAAGCATCATGTTGTTCCAGGCCTTGTATGAGGAGCTCTGAGTATGTTATCTCATTGGATTCCCAAACACTTTACAAAGCAAAGCCAAACCTAGGTATATTGAGTTCCAAAGGCCACATCCTTTCTATTATACCATGCTGCTATTACAAAGAAAGAAAAGTATGCCAATAAAAATTCTTCAGAGGAATTGGGGTGCCTGGGTGGCTCAGTGGGTTAAAGCCTCTGCCTTCAGCTCAGGTCATGATCCTAGGATCCTGGGATCGAGCCCCACATCAGGCTCTCTGCTCAGCGGAGAGCCTGCTTCCTCCTCTCTCTCTCTCTTCCTGCCTCTCTGCCTACTTGTGATCTCTGTCTGTCAAATAAATAAATAAATAAAATCTTTAAAAAAATAAATTCTTCAGAGGAATGGAATAATCATTTCCCCAGAATATATTTTTGAGATTTTATTTATTTTTATTTTAGAGAGAGAGCAAGCAGGAGATGAGCTGGGGAGAGAGAGGGAGGGGAAAGCATCCTGAGCAGACTCTGCGCTGATCATGGAGCCCAATGCAGGGCTTGATATTTGCACCCTGAGATCATGACCTGAGCCGAAATCAAGAGCTAGGTGCTGAACCGGGCTGAGCCACCCAGGAGCACCACCACCAAGATTATTTAATAGAGTTAGCCTAGCCTGCTGTTCCCTTTTCCTCCCCTCATCTTTCAAGACTCTACTTCTAACACTCTTTCTCAACCCATCCTGTTAGGCTACTCACTCCCCTCATGTCCCTCATGCATCACAGTAGAATGTACTGTTTACTGGAGGGTGAGCTCCTCGGGAACAGGGATTGCCCTCTCCATTGTGGTACGTGGTGCATAGTAGGTGCTCAGTAAATACCCGATTGTGGAAGTTAGTCTGGTTCCTCCAAAAGGAGTATATTTGCCACTTCTCTGTCTAACGGCTGTTCTCCATTGACCCAGGCTAACAGATCTCGAGACCTTGGTGCCATTGTTTACTGTGTTGGTGTGAAGGATTTCAATGAAACACAGGTATGGATTTCCTCGGGTTTGGGAGCTTGTGAATGGGAGAGAACACATGTATTCGGTGCAGCAGCACAAACACCCCTTAACTAGATTATTTTTCCATAAATGTTAAGCAAGCAAGAATTATTAGTCGGGTGAGGGACAAGAAGCCAAGCCCATGCACTTGGGGGTGCGGAATGCAGACTATCCAGGCAGTATCTTCCTTGGTTAACTTTCTTGGTAGATGTTTAAATTGCCAAGGCATCAAAAGAGATCTGAATAAAATTAAGAAACTTGTTGGTTGTTTTCTTCTTAATTTAATGAATCTAGTTTTGCTTCCATCTCAAATATCCCTCTTCTCCTATTAGAAATTCAGTGCATTTTCTTTTTTTTTTTTTAAAGGATTTTTTCTTTATTTATCTGACAGAGATCACAAGTAGGCAGAGAGGCAGGCAGAGAGAGAGGAGGAAGCAGGCTCCCTGCAGCGCAGAGAGCCCGATGTGGGGCTTGATCCCAGGATCCTGGGATCATGACCTGAGCCGAAGGCAGAGGCTTAACCCACTGAGCCACCCAGGTGCCCCTCAGTGCATTTTCAATACAAAAAATAAATATAGTTGGCCCTTGGTGCCAGGGATAGGAATATTAGCCCTCCTACACAGTCAAAAACCCATTGTCAGCTTTTCACTCCCAAAAAACTGAACTACTAACAGCCTACTGTTGACTGGAAATAACATAAACAGTTGATTAACATGTATTTTGTATGTTATATGCCTTCTATACTGTATTCTTATAACAAACTAATCCAGACAAAAGAAAATGTTACTAAGAAAACCATAAGGAAGAGAAAATACATTTACAGTATTTTACTGTATTTATTGAAAAAAATCCACATGTAGGTGGACCTGCTCAGGTCAAACCCATGTTGTTCAAGAGTCGAGCATACTTGGCAAGTGGGCAAAAAGTACGTATAAGTATAGATATGCAAATTGTGAAATTTTCTAACAACCTATATAAATGTTCCTCAATGTAGGTCATCATTTCTTTTTGTTTTAATGACATGGGACAATGCTTATGATACCTTATTAGGTGAATAAAATTGAGTTACAAAAATGTGGCAATAGTCTGAGTCCACTTTTAAAATAAATGTGTGTATTTGAATAGGGAAAGTATGAAAGACTACGTAGTATATCAGATTAATAAGAGAAAAATGGCAGGTGGGTGATGGATGGATAGATGACAGATAGATGTATAGATAGATAGATAGATAGACAGACAGACAGATAGATGAGTAACTTTTTCTCTTTATAACCCTCCTGGGTGTTCTGAAACTTCCCATTGGTTATGTGTTACTTTTGCAAGCAGGGTAGGTCGTGGCACTGACCATGACTGTGACAGTCCCAGAACTATGGATTCGGACCAGAAAAGTCCACAGGTCAGACTCTTCTTTCTCCTGTCCTCTCCTTCATAAAGCAAGAGAGCAAAACTAATTGCTCTCCTCAGGGAGCAATTTGGGCGAAAGTTAAGGGGCTCCATTCATTGGCCTCACCCAGTACCAAAACTTATATTTATTTTTAAAATGACTCTGAAAGGAAACCTGAGTCTGTTCGATTCAAATACAGTTGCCAACAGAAATTTGAATGGGAGAAAAATGAGCCAATGGCCTGCCCCCAAATCCATAAATACATCAACCCAGGCCAAATGTTCATCTCGCAGAGCAACCTTACCTCTGCTCCAAGGAGAAAAGTATTAAAACAAATGTAAAAGCTGGACCCACCCTCTAGGCCTGCTCCAGAGAGGTCGCTGGTAAGCTCATTATTACTGAGGACTTTTCAGTGAAGCCCAAGCCCTCTGGTTCCTCTGTGCTCTAAAGGTCCATGGAGTCCCCTGGACTCCTCCATTCTCTGCAGCCAAGCCTGACCCATCTCCATGTGTGTTTGTGTGTTTGCTGTGTTCTCAGTTGGCCCGGATCGCAGACAGCAAGGACCACGTGTTTCCTGTGAATGACGGTTTTCAGGCTCTGCAAGGCATCATCCACTCAGTGAGTAGAGCACTTCCTCTAAAACTGGACACTGGGGACTCTCTGCCCCCCACCAATCCGCTAAAAACTCTCTAGTCCCCTCCCTCTGAGGCTGGTGTTCTCTGCTTGTGACAGCATTCCTTTGTCTCTCTTTGTTATCTGTCATGTCCTACTTTTCCCTCCTTGCCTTCCACGCATGTTTCTTTCTTTGCTCTCCTGGGCCAGTTTTGCCCCACAAGGTAAATTTAAAATGGAAGGGACCTAGCTGTGGCAGCAAGCCAAACTCCAGATGGTTCCAGCTCTCATACTGGCAACACCGGCGGATGGTGTGTACCTGACCTCAGCTTTTCCAACCATGACTGAATGCAAGCTTCCTTCTCAAACACTGGCAGGCTCTAACTTTATCTCTTGACCATCAGAGGTGCTTTTGACCAGTGGTTCTTTACCGAGGCTGCCTACTGAGGTCATCTGGAGCAGAATTTTTAAGACCTTCCCAGGGAACTTTACTGGAACCACAACTTTAGACCTATAGTCCCCAAATAGTCACTGTTTTTCAGGGTTTGCGGTCAGCCATTTCTTCTTTTCACCCAGCCTGGGTTGGATGAAACAATCCCTCACACACAAATGGTTTTTTTAGTCCCCCCCCCCTTTCCTGTAAGTGAACAGGATCAGCCTCTCTTCTCCACCTCCATACGTAGGCCAGACCCTTGGTCCAGCCAGCATATTGAATGACGCTGGTCTTTATTTATTTATTTTTTTTTTTGGTGTTGGTCTTTAAAGCCCCAGCCAGAAGGCCAGTATGTGTGCTGCACCGGTGATGAAATCCAGAAGCACTGTCTCCTCTACATTTAGATTTTGTGATTAGACAGATGGTCAACAGTTTCTCCATTAGAAGCTCACCAGGACCCTGACTCAGGGTCTAGGATGCGAGGTCAGAGCTCAGAGGGGTCCTAATCCAGGGGTTTCCAGCCAGACCTAGGATCTGCCCAGCTCTCCCAGTCTTACCCAGGTTTGAAACCTCCAGAGTGGCTGTACTTTCATGCCTCCTCTCACTCCCTCTAAGCTCTGCTGAGAACTCCTGCAGGGTGAGAAGAACTTTGGGGCTGGTCATCCCAGAATTTAAATGCTGGCCCGATGACTTACCATATATAGATCCTTGGATGAGTTATCTCACTTGTTTCCTTATCTGTAAGAAGGAATTGATAGTAAGACTTATATTACCAGCCTGTTTGAGGATTACAGGAGATAACACTGGTGAAATTACTGAATTTTTTTCCAGGTATGTAATAGGTACTCAAGACATAGGAATTACCTCCTCTTGCGCTTTCCTTTCCCATCATATAATGGACATTAGCATCAGTTTCCCCCAATCCTCTAGATTTTCTTGAATATACTTAAAAATCACCTGGGAACCTTGCTTAAAATACCAGTTCCCAGGCCTTATCCCCAGCGATTCTATTACAGACAGTATGAGATGGTGCCCAGGAATCTGTCTTTTAAATCTGTTGTGTTTTTGGTTTTGTTTTGTTTTTTTTTAATGCCCCAGGCGCACTTTCAGAATATGATATATGTGACCTTAAGTTTTAGAGTTGTGAAAAATAATCTCACCTCAGGTTAGGAACTCCTACCTTAAATATGTCCAGACTCAAAAGGTGTTTATTTACGAGGAACAGAAACCAACTCAAACTGCTTTCACCAGAGAGTGGAAATTATTGAGAGAGAATTATCAGTCCCAATATTAGATCCCCAGGTGAGGGACCTTTGTTCCAAATAACTCCTGGGATTGGTGTGGCATAGTTGACAACGTAAGCAACAAGAACTGCAGGGAACATAGAAAGCAATACCCAAATGGTACAAAACATGATTCAGGACTGATCATGAAGCTCAGAGGTAGATTTCTGTGGGCAAGAGCCTTCATGAGAGAGTGGGACATGAAATTCATGAAAGACCTGGAGGAGTGATGGGTAGCATCAGGGAAGAGATGACATGACCCCAGCCCAAAAGCTGGAACAGGGAAAAGCAGACTCTGAGGACAACAGCAATAATGCCTGTCTGTCTGGGGGGAGAGTTTGGTGAAAGCTCAAGAGTGATAAGAAACAAGCCTAGACATTTGTTTACAACCAGACTGATAAGGGCCTTGAAGGGGTTTTGATTCCAACTTCGTGGGTTTAGTAATCACTGAAACATTTGGAACATCTAACAAGTGATATTTAAGGAGAGAATCAGATGGTGGTGTCCATGTACATAGGAAGAAAAATGGTGGGGGTCTAGAGGCAGGAGCCTACTGCTGCACGAGTGCACAGTCTTGCCTTCCGATGGCAGATTCTGAACAGGGATGACTCTTACCTGTTCCAAGATCCTTAGGAGCCAGGTGCCCACATCATCCAAGAGGCAGTTCCTATGCACATAATCAGAATCATTTTATCTGCAGAAACCGGTGTTGTCCTTAAATATTTCTATCCTAGCAACTCACCCAAGCTCGACGTGAGCCCCTGCAAGATGGTTAGAAAGCTCTTCCCACCCGCAAGTGGAACTAACTCCAAAGATGTCTAAGGAATTTCAGCAAAATGGTCTCCCAAAAACTGGGGAAAAAAATAATAATTTGGGAGTCCCATCTCCAAACTTGAGTTGAATGATAACAGTCTTACGAGCTTTTATCTGAGAGTTATGCTTGTGGTTGCCATCTTTCCAGCATTTGAAACCCATGTTTATGGCAGTTGAATTCATTTGCTTGGACAGAGAAGCAGGGACAAGCACAGCAGGGTTCATCTTTCTCAAGTCAGACAGAAATAATTATGACCTAAAGTTGGCTATTTTTAAGAAGTAGGTTCCTTTCTCCTCTGGATCCTGAAAAGAAAGCTCTTGTTTTTTTCGCCCGCCATCTGAAGCATCTTTTCCAGCTTGTTCCCACGGATGTTGTTTTGTGGCTGGTGATTTTCTCATAATAAAACAGGACTGGGCTTAATTATCCCAAATAGGAGTACAGAGCAGCTCTCAACAAGCTCAGATGGTTCATCAAGGTTTTCATTGTGACCTTATGTTTAAATCCAAATCAAGATGCGGGGGCGAACATTTGCTCTTTTATCCAGTGCTCACTGGAAACCTTACTTACAAACCTTGCCATTCAGCTACAAGTAAAGCGATGGAGACCCTGGCCTGGTGGAGGTTATAGTCTCGTGGGACGGACACATAAAAATGAGTAAATAAATAAATAATTAAAACTGTGATAAATGGTACAAAAGTGGCAACCAACTACCAAGATTAAGAGTAAAGAGATTGACACAGAGCTCAGGCCCCTTTGCAGACATGACCTGAAGAAGGAAATCAGGCCATCCACTGGAAGAGCATGGACAGAACATTCTTGGCAGTGAGCAGCCCTGTGACGGAGCATAGCAGAATGAAGGAAGAGTGCCACCAAAGTGCGGAATGGCAGAAGATGACGTCAGGAGGCAAGCAAAGGCTTGGCCTGGAAGGATCTTTTACTCGAAGAATGGTGGGAACCTGTACCCAGATACAAAGTCTGGCCTTAGAACAAGGACGTTTGAAATTCAGGCTCTCAGGGAATGGAGAATTGTGCACTTGATCTGTTTCTTCTCCAGATAACGAATCCATAAACCCTCAGTATCAATAATCATGTTGGCCCAAAGAAGAAAAATCACATTGACTTGTGGACCATCTTCCATCTACCAGCATTTCTGCTAGGCTCTGCCACAACCACGGTCTCCAGAAGGTCTTATCCCAGTGTTCCAGGTGAGGAAGCTGGGGTGCAGGCCCCTCAGAGAGACTGCCCTAATCTTCCTACTCATAATGGTCAAGTGGGGAATTTGAACTGAGACTTGGTTCCCGAGTTCCTGCTCTTTCCACAGTACTTGGCCGAAAATGTCTGAGGAAATGGAAAATCACGGCTGGTTGTCCAGGGCCTGGATTCAGCAAATCCCAGAAGTCTCTGCTTCCACAAACTGGTTCCTGTGTTTTGGTCTTTTCACACTGTTCCCCAGCCCTCCGTAGTCTAAGGAAGAAGTACTTACATGTTGCATTTGTATAATGCATTATTTCTCATGGTGTTCTCATTGTTTCCCATTTCAGTCTCAGCAGCAGGACATAGGGAAAAGGCAGAAAGAAATCAACACCTGTGTGGGACACCTGCGTGGCTTAGTCAGTGAAGTGCCTGACTCTTGATTTTGGCTCAGGCCCTGATCTCAAGGTCATGAGATCAAGCCGGGCATCAGGCTCTGCGCTCAGGGCAGACTCTGCTTGAGATTCTCTATCTCCCTCTGCGCTCCCCACCCTGCCAACTCCCACCCACTTGCTCTCTCTCAATAAATAAATAAATAGAATCTCAAAAAGAAAGAAAGAAAGAACTCAACCACTGTAGATCACAGCTGTATTTGGGACCAAATGTTGTTCTTTGCTCCCAATGAATATAATCCCATTTTAGCATCATAACAACCCTGTGAAGAAAATGAAGAAAGTATTCCTATTTTACTGATGAAGAAACTAAGCCTCATGGAAACTTCCTGAGAGCACACGACTATAAGGGGTGACCCTGGGCCTGTGCTTTCTCCTACCTCTATTTCCATAGGAAGGTAAAAATAATAAAAGCTACCATATCCTGAGTCCTGAGGTTCTGGGCACTGTGCGGCTCATTCTATGTAGGTGTCTCATTGACGTCTCACGACCGCTCTTTAGTGTGGATATTGTCATCCCTTCTACAGAAATAGGTACCCTAAGGACAGAGATCTATTAGCTTATCCAAGGCCACATGGCAGGGAGCGGCGGTTTGGAATAGACTCCACTGGGTCGCTAATGCCCACAATGGGAATGACCATGGTGCTCTACTCAGTGATGTGGGGAGGCCAGGAAGCAGCTCCATTTCAGAGATGGAGACCCTAGAACCAAAAGTGTGAAGTGGCTCGATGCTGATCACGTAGGTACAGCAGGGGTAAAGCCAAAGCCCATGTGGTCTGCCCTCTGGGTGCCCAGTGGGTAGGCAGAGGAGCTCTTTACCTGTTACTACTAGGTGGGGAGCAGGTCTGAAAATACTGATTTCCGTTCGGGAGATGAAGTTCCCTCATCAGGAGAAGCTGGCAGCCTCACACAGACTGAAAAGAACATCTTTTCCTTCCACACATGCTCAAGGACTCTGCCTCTGAGGACAGAATTTCTACTTGCTTTTGCAGAATACTGTTGAGAAATTATAAGACAGACTTTGGGTGGTTGAAAGATTGTAGCCCTTAAAGCCAGTAAAACTGTAAAGGAAGAAACTATCCCTTCGCCTTCCCTTCTTGTGGCTTCTTCGGGGAATTTCCACTGACCACAGCTGGTAAGGGTAGCGCCAGCCCTCAAGCAAAAATATGAAGCAAAGGTCCCCCAAGTCTCCTGGGTCTTTGTTTGCCTTTGCAAAAGTGCTGCAGCCAGTGAAACGGGAACCTGCATGAGGGCTGGATTCAGATACCACGGACGTCGGTCTTCAACTTTGAATCCCAACACTTGGCCTGGTTACCGTGAAACCAACTCCTCCCCGCAGCGGTCCCCACTTTGTGTGCAGTGGAGGGCGGTACCTGGAGGCAGGCACACGGTCTCCGAGAAGGAGAGCCCGTGGCTGTCACCAATGCACGTCCCTCTAGGAGTAATTCCCTGGAATAAATAGTTCAGCCTGCATTGGGCTTCCTATTAAGCAAGGGTAAAGCAGCGTTCCGCGTGTTTGATCAACAATAAACAAGTATCAAGCACACAACTATATTTGCAAGGACTTCTCACGAGTTTGGGCATGAACATCCTCGTTATCGAGGAAGCTGTAAGATCAGCGAAACTGAAGGATAAATCCATTCCATGGTGTGTATAAAATTGCTTTCCTTATGAAAACCCGATTCTGTGCTGATTGCTCCTTTTCCCTCATGGGAACTGGAAGACCTGTACCCCCCCGTGTGGCCCAGGTCCTAAAAAAGCTGTGACAAAAGGCAAAGCCCATCTTCCAGGCCTCCCCTTCCACCTACTCTTCCAAGACCCCTCCAGGAACTGCGAAGGGCTACCCTCCAATCAAAAGCCACATCGTGTTCACACAGTCCTGGAATCCCTGACTTTACTGAACTAACCCTCTTTCCAGAGCCAGCAGAGCAGGAGGCCCAACTCAACAGCAGCAGCTCTCCTCGTCAGTCAGGCTGGTTTGTGATTGGAAGAAACCCCCTTCTCTTTCTTGGCCCATCGGAATCCTGTCTCAAAGCCTCTCTGGACCTCCAGCCCCTGCTGAGTCCTCTCTTTTCCTTGGAGTCTGCCCTGGTCTTCTCCCCACCACCTCCAACTCTCCCTGCCCTGAACCCCAGTGGCACTAACTGTTGGCATCATTTGCTTGGCACGTGAGTCTTTTCCACCCTCTCTGCCGTTCCTCCTGGTCAGATGCTCAACAGCGCCATCAGAGAGACGGCCACATGTGTTATGTTCTTCGTGGTGTCCCATGCTATGCTTTGCACACTCACTCATGACGAAGCCGCCCAGAGACCTGCGTAGCATTCGTGACCCACATGACAAGTGGGCAGCGCTCTGGGCTCTGTTTCTGGTCGAATCCCCTCGGTCCTTCCCCCACCTTCTCTTCCAAGATTGTATCTATAGACGATGGCATTCGGGGCTCCATTCACTTTAGCAAGGCTGCTTACAACATATAAATAGAATCAACTGTAATTTCTGTAGTGAGCTAGAAACTCTTTTTAAAAAACATTGGCCTCTGCGATTATTAATTAGCTTCCGACTTTGCAGACATTCGGGCCATTTCAACTAAGCTATTATTTCTGTTTGGCTTATTGAAGAGTCCAGATGTGATAAAAAATCCCCAAGGTCGCCAAGGGGCATTAACGGTTACTCCGCAGGTCACCCCCACTCCTTCCTTCGGCTCCTCCTCCTACCTAAGACCCACTGGAAAAGCGACAACAGAATTTGGAACTAAATCCAGTGAAATGCTGCAGGGTTCAGCTCTCAAGGAGGGCGGCTGACTCCGCCAATATCTGGAGGTCGACATGCTCGTCTTACTAAATAAACCACGTTTTGGAGTTCACGGCCATCTGAGCTTTCCTTCTGAAAACAGGAGAGGAAAGTGGTTTAGTGGAAAAAAAATGAATTTCCTCAGTTTCAGGACCTTGTTTGTCCTGCGCTCCTTCACAGGAGACTCAGTGAGCGAGAACCAAACTGAGGGAAGAGTTGTGTTTATTTAAGTGAGCTGGCTCACCTCCCCCATCCACGCCCCAGACAGAAACATTTGCATTTAAAAAAAAAAAAAAAAGAGGTCGACCTAAAAAGAAAGAAAGAAAGAAACATTTGCATATTTGGGGAGATAAACTCTATTGTCCGAAATTCAGTAAACCTCTTAAACGGTTTCTTGCATCTTAGAGTATCCGTTTGGTATAATATGTGAGTATACATAAAATCATACATGATGGGCCGCTGGGTGGCTCAGTTGATTAAGCAGCTGCCTTCGGCTCGGGTCATGATCCCAGCGTCCTGGGATCGAGTCCCACATCGGGCTCCTTGCTCCGCAGGGAGCCTGCTTCTCCCTCTGCCTCTGCCTGCCTCTCTGTCTGCCTGTGCTCGCTCACTCTCCCTCTCTCTCTCTGATAAATAAATAAAATCTTAAAAAAAAAAATACATGAATGCTGGACAGATGACAGTATAATAGTAGATTTTTATTTTAAATTCAGATTCAGTGGAACTGACATGGATCTAGGATAATATCCGTAGTTAACAATAGCTGTGTCTATTGGTTTAAAGTGTGGAATGGAATTTAGTTAGGAAAGGTGACTCTCTTTTAAAAAAAAAAAAATACTTTGTTAGAAACCTGGGGTGTCTGGGTGGCTCTGTTGGTTAGGCAGCCGACTCTTGGTTTTGGCTCAGATCATGATCTCAGGATCAAGAGATCAAGCCCCGGGTCAGGCTCCATGCTGGGTGTGGAGCCTGCTTGGAATTCTCTCTAATCCTCTCCCTTTACCCCTCTCCCTGCCACTTGCAATCTCACGCTCTTAAAAATAATAATAAAATAAAATAAAAATAAATTAAAATAAATAAATACAAATAAACACTTTGTTAGCAATCAAATAAAGTCAAAATTCTTGGAGACAACATCACTCCTCCTGAAAGCATGGATGACATAGTCGTATGTCCCAAGCTAGCAAGCATTTTATAAAAGCAGTGGTCCCCAGGCTTATCCAATGTGCATTCTATCAGCTGTAGTAGTGTTTGTGGCCTTCTGTGGGAGCCTGAGTCCCATCCCCCAAGCCCAGATCTCTCCATCTTCCCAAGTAAAGGGGTCAAGGCCTTTTACAAAGCAGGCCAGTCCAGAACTTAGACACAGGGACATGCTACACCTACAGCATTGTTGTTTAAAAAGGTAAGCTGTTAAAAAATAAAATAAAATAAAGATGTTGAAACAGGCCATCTGGGAAAGCAGTCCCCCAAAGACGGTGATGTTTAATAAGAAGAGGAGGGTGTAGAAGGGTGTTACAAGATGCAGAATATGGCCTTGTTATTCAAAAGACCCTAAGATTGTAGTATAGAGGAAAAGGAAGGCCATAACCTAATACACTGCAATGCCAGTGTATGAAGCCATGCAGAAAACATTCATTACTTGTTTATTTATCCAATAAATATTGATTTAATGCCTACTATGTGCCAGGTTAGGCACTGTGGATATGTAGTGTTGGGTAAAACAAATTCATTCCTTGCCTCTAGACTTCATAGTCTAAGGATGAAGATAGATAATGACCAAACAATAACAAAAAAGTGTAATTATCAACCATGATAAGTCCTCTGAAAGATGGCACTAGAGGAATGAAGAAATAGTTCATTGGTAAAATCACCAGGCCATAGATGAGTCAGCAAAATCTATATTCGATTTGAAGGGTGACAGTGAGATTAAGGACGGCTGCCAAGTTTTTGTCTTAAAGAACATAACCAGGCAAGAGGTAGTTAACTGACTTTTGGCCAGCATACTTCTAGCTCCAAAAATCTTAAAACCAGAATGTGCCCTTCACAACAATGAAAACACCAAGAAACATGCTCTGAAAGACTTTCCAAAAGAGGAGTGGAAGCAAAAGGTCCCTATACTATTAATGGATAAAAGAGACTCGTCTTTATTTACAGACACAAAAAAATCTTTTAACAGGAAATGGCCAAGTAAATAAAAACCAATTGTTTATTGGGGAAGGAGGCAGAGCAATTAGAGGGGAAAAAAATCAGGGATGTGTATGGTAAGGGAGAGGTTCTTGATAACTCTCTATGAGTATGTACAATTATTTAAGGATTCTTGAGAAATCTTGGCAGAAACTGTGAACTTTATGCAAAAGGATGCTAGAGTTTCAGAATCCAAAAAAATAAACTCTTATGTGCAACCTGGGCTGGTCCATAATCAATTTCACTTTAAATTTATTGAATGGTTTTTATTACTTGGCAAAGATTTTTTTACATCTGCTTCTCCTCTTACTCCCCCAATGATCTAATGAGATGAGCAAACGTAACCATACCAGTAGCAACACATCGCATTGATACAGTTCTTCGTGGATTTCAGATGCGCTTTGCCATTTATCTTCTTTTTGAAATCTGTCCAAAAGATGACAGAAAAATATTATCAACCTCCCTCTGGGTTTTTTTTTTTTTCAGCAGATATAATTAAGCAAGAACCAGTGGTGGGTGATGGGATAGAAATATATATGAGCTACTTTCTCTGGCCAAGAGAAGTAGCTGTAACAGTATTATCACAAGTCATAGTATCCACTACCATTGTCTGGAACCGAATATATGTCAAGACATTCTCCTCAGTGCTTTACTGCTAAGAATGTTCTGAGCACATTTCTTGGTGCCTTGTTTTCATGAAGGGCACTTGTTGGTTGGTGGCCCAAGGGTTGTTAAATGACTGTCTACTGACTGATCACATCTGTATAGTTCTGTCTATGAGACAAAAACCCTACCAGTTTTCCTTGATGTCACTCCCTTCCCGACTCTCCAGTCCTATGTGAATTTGACCACCTAAGTCCAAATGGATTTACAAGCTAAATGTCTCTGCATTTATTATCGATCATTCATTTTACCATCATACAGCCCTGTGAGGTCAGTGTATTTCTTATACCCCTTTTACAGAAGAGGAAACTGAGCTTGAATACTTGTCCAAGTCCACATGGCCAGGAAGTGGTAGGGCTTAGATTTGAACATAAATCTATTCAGAGCCCAAATGTATATTGTCTTGTTTCCTGAGCCCAAGTTCTTAAGAATAATGGTTACATTAGTTGAGAACTTACCAGGTTCTGGGCACTGTGCTGCAGTCTCTGCCAGTATTAACTCATTTAATCTTCCCAAGTCAACAACCTTCTGCAGTAGGTACTGTTCTTATCCAACTTTTATAAATGAGGAAACAGAGACTCCGAGAGGTTGTTTGAACTTGTCCAAGGTCACACCGTTCATGAGCAAGTTGACCCAAGCAATTTGATTCCAGATGCCAGGCTATATTCTGTATATTAAACTGCTCCCCAAAATTAGGATTCAGGAAAGTTAAAAGATATGTCAAGGACCATAGGTCAGTAAGTACAGAACCAGGGCCAAGAGCCCCTCCTCACATTGGATTATACTCAAGGCATGTGGTGATCTTCGCCCAGTCTCCATCAGAAGCCAACGTCTCTCACCTCTGCCATCACCCTGGCCCTGTGTGAGTCTGTTCCGCTCCCTCAAGCAATTTCCCCGTGCTGTACCTGCACCTCTTCCACGGTTACCCCTGCTCAGGTTGGGGACAGACCCTCTCCTCCCTCGCCCCCAACCCCCATCCAGTCTTCAGACACGGAAGCCGACCTGTTGTCTGCTGCGGCTCAGACACACTGATTATAGTCTTGGCTGCAAGGGAGCGAGGGAACCCCCAGATTCACCTTCTGCCATCATGACTTCCTACCTTTTAAAGCCAGACATTTCAAACTAATAGAAGACGCAGTCCCAGACAGATCCTGCCCATCCCCCTCACTGATAAATTTTGCTTTACTGGCTGCAACGCGTCCCTTCCAGATGTTTTAAGTTAAGATTGGGAAAGCTGTGTTTTTACTGGATTGAATCACAGTGCTTGGCTGACATTTTTTGGCCCTTCATACACTCCTTAGATTTATCAACTAATTGCAGACGCTCCAAGAGAATAATACAGCGTGTGTTTATTATGACAAAACCTGCTGGTGTGTCTTTGTGGCCCGAGATTCACGGGTGTTTCCTTTACCAAATCCCTGGTTAAGTATTAAAAGTGGGTTCAAAATTGTTGGTTCCAAGTCAGGAACTTACATGGGCGAAAACTTCATTTACGTGTTTTGATGGAGTTTGGGAACGGGGACAAGAGAGATCCAATAGCTCAATTTTAATTCTGGGATTATTTTGAAATCTTTAGTTGTGGATGATAAAATGATTTATTAAGAGATGCCAAATGCCTGAGGAATTTTATTTAAAACATTAAAAAAAAAAAAAAGCTTTGTGTTGTTCTAATGCCACTGTTTACTAAGTTTTTCCATATGGGTTAATTCTGTTTCTCCCAATGTGTCCTGTTTGGAGATTTGTGCCTAAGGACATGCGGAAGGGCGGTACCTCCCTCAGTCAAGGCAGCCACTGGCTGAGGTGGCTCTTCCGGGCAGCAGACATGGTCGGGAGAGGGCGTGGACAGTCCTCGCAGTTCAAGTAGGACAGTCGTCATGTGGGAGATGAGTCCCTGCACACCAGGATTCTGGCAAGCCCTTATCCTAGGACATTGTTACCTACATGAGAGACCTAAAGAGCTGGATAAACCATTGGAATGTGGAAGGTGAGAAGCAGCAGGGAGGGAAACATGGATGTCCCGCATAGATCCTTGGAGTCCCTGATCCCAAGTCAGAATGACAGTGAAGGGAACTCGGGAGCTCAGGGGTGATACCAGCTCCCTAGGGCCAGGTGTGTGAGGACCACGCACTCTACCCAAGATGGGCATGGACTTGGGGAGCTCAGTGCGTGTGTGCCTGCTGTCGGAAGGGGCTCCCGCACCAGCGAGGATCTGAGACTATACCAGTGTTTGAGGTTTGGCGTTGTGGCATGGTAAACCAGAGTCCAAAGAAATAAAGCAAGCACTGACAAATAGGAACAAATTGCTCCCTACTGTGGAATCATGTAAAAGCCAAAAACAAATAGAGGAATCAAAGTACAAAGATGCCTTCAGATTGTACAAAGAATGGGAGGCGATGTCAGGAAAAGTTAGCTGGAAACCTGAACTTTAGAATTGTCAAAAAAAGAAATAGTGCTTCTTATGAGTTTCGCGTCTGTAGATTTACCCAAAACATGTGTTTGTGAGAGCCTGTTTCAGTGACTGCATTTTAGTGTATTGTCATCTGTATATCAGATATTTTCTAAAGCATGTTCTCCATTTCCTTTCACAATGCTTCTCTATGAGGACGCCCAGATTTCTCTCTGGAATGGGTAAATATTATCTCTTCGGAGAAACTGATTTGTTTTTATTTCACCAATTGAGATTCTCATAAATATTGCCTGACCTTCTCATCTGCTACTAGAAAGTTTAGAACTAAATCCATGAGCCACTCCTAGCAAGGAAATAAGGTCTTTCCAGTATATTTTTTCTACGCTATTCTCATTCCTTACTTCGTCTTCCCCTTATTTTTCCTTATTTTAACCCATGTCCTCTCCTTTTATAATTTATTGTATCTTTCATTTGATTGTATCTCGTGTTGTCTGTATCACTTGAGATGGGACAAAGAAGCATATATAAAAACATCAGTGCAAATCAATGGGTGTTTCTCAATGCTAAGATGCTTGCTTTCTTTTCTAGACTTTCAATGTTATCATTTCACTATTAATTCCTTCAACAAATGCCCCTTTCATAAATAGAGAAATGATTTCTTTCAAAGCCCTCTGAACCATCTCAATTTCCAAATTAAGGCCCAAATAAAGAGATTTCGTTTGCTTGGTAAATTAACTCAGTGTCCTATACTTGTTTAAAATGCTTGGATGAAATTTGAGAATCAGTATTCTGCAAGACACAGGATTCATAAATGGTGGAGAGAAGCTTACATCCTACCAGGCAGATATCCTGCTTGGCCCAAAGCAGCCTTGATTAACTCCCTGTGCGGTCATGGGATTGGTTCCCTGACACTCTCTTCTCAACCCTACAAGTCTCTTCTGGAGGAAAGAGTCCATTTCCATTTGAATAAGACTATGGGGTCCAAAGAGTGAGGCACAACAGGTCAACATCCTCTCCTGAAACATCTTTCCATGACTTTTCTAATAAAAAGGGGAACTCGGAGTAATCTGGAAACGATTTTCCATCCGACCTCTCCAGCTTTACCTATCATCACTCTCATTTCTACTTTTCAAGTTCCTTGTGTTCCAGGTAAAGAGGTTTATGTATTTCTACCTTCTCGCCTTTGCTTGTGCGATTCCTTGCCTGGATCCCAACCCTCTCCTAACTCACTCCTCTCCACTTGACAGAGTCCTACCCTCAGCACCCACAGCTTTCATGAAGCCTATCCCAGTTTAACAGCCTCCATGATTTTCCCCGTGAACTCTGCAGATTTACTATCTACCCCTTCACCCTGGCAACCACCACAGTGACAAACCATCATTATTTATATTTTCAAGTGTAACTCCCATTTCCCTAACCAGATGTTAAATGTCTCCCTAACCAAGACTGATATATCATAGACTCAATAAGTATCTGCTGAAAGAACAAATGAATGAATAATTCTAATGGGGACACCTAGAGGCATGTAGCACAATGTTGGCTCATTAAATGTTTGATGTTACTAATATTAGTCAAGATGTTACCACCCATCCACCCACCACAGCATAAGATCCTTGAACCTTCCTGTCTTGGTAACTCAAAGCAAAACCCTGCTTCTAATAAAGTAAGCTGTGCTTTGACTCTTTGATTTCCTCTCTTTCTAGATTTTGAAGAAGTCCTGCATCGAAATTTTAGCAGCTGAACCATCCACCATATGTGCAGGAGGTAAATTAAATACAAAATAATCTCCTAGAAATGATGGTATTTTGAGTTCAAATCACATTTATTTAAGTGGTGGGGAGGAGGGGAGACAGGGCAGAAGAAGGAGGAGGGTGGAAAGAAGAGTAGAAATGGCCAAATAAATTTTCTGCTCAGGCAAAAAAAAAAAAAAAAAAGAAAGAAGCAGTGTATCAGTTGTTTGAAAAAGCTTGTCCAAATCCTCTTCTTTCATGGGAACCAGTTCGAGAGTACTGCAGAAATACTAGATTCCTACACATCACTGCCAATATCCTGCTCTGAAAAGAAGTGGAGCTGATCCAGGAGAACCTGTTAAGAAAAAGAAGTGAAAAATTTTACCTTCTCAAATTTGACAAAAGCATGTGACCGCATATACCCAATACTAGGACCTTATCAGGGGTCTGTGCAGTGAGGAGCCTCAATTAGGGTTCATTAGCTCCAGGTAAATCCACCTCCCCGATTTATTTGGGTCCTTCATTTTAAAATAATTAGAAAATAGGGAAGTTCCTTAATTATGCAATTACCCCATCCTTGAAGAAAACCCAGACTTGTGGTTTAGCACTGTGCAAACTGGATGTGTTGTAACTTCATAGTGAATCAGAAAGTCTAAAGACAATTAATACAATTCCTGTTAATTCATAACATATCAGTTCCCCTCTTGCAGACAATCTTATCTGCCTAACAGAGTATCTGGCACTTAATAGATGGTCCATCAGACAATGAACATTGGCTGAATGTCTCGAATCTTTATTTCCTCAGCAAATAATGCACTGATTTTGCCTATTTGACCCAGATTAACCTCTTTCACTTAACCATAAGAAATTAATATCACACCTTTGAACTGTCTAAAGTAAAATCAGGAACTGATGGCCAAAGATAGAACAAGGCCAAAATAAAAACAGAACCTCCACCAGCTGGACAACAGAAAAATAGCTTCCAAAATAATTCTTGAGTCAATGAGTAGTAAAAACCAACATCTCCTTTTTATACCACTGAGATGTGAGATAATAAAATCACCACATAGATAAACTTGATGAACATAGCAAAGGGTCCACAGGAGCAAATTTGTCGATTTTAATGTTTCTTACAAAATGGAAAAGAAAAATAAGTAATTAGGAAGTAAGTAAAATATTTGTAAAGTAAGAAAATAGATTAAAATGCATTAATAAATTTAAACAGATGAAAGCAATTAAACTGATAAATCATTGCAAGAGCTATTTGTTCGGTAAAACCAATAAAATAGACAAATCTCTGGTCAATCCAATCCGAGGAAGCTTTCTTTTGTATTTTTTCAATCTTTGGCTTATCTGCAATACTGTATATGTTATAGGCCAGCAATAATTTCCTGTATCAGAGTAAACTATCTGATTCTATTTCCTTTATGTTTTATGAAGAAAAAATTAATACAAGACACAGTAATGGAAGCTAGCTCTAGCTTTTGGAAAAGGCAAGCTTCCAGCTCTCTTGAGTGAGAATTCTAAGGATTAAAACACAATATTTAGAGAATAACTTTACAAAGGGGAAAAGGAAACTTCCAAAAGATACCATGACACCAGAAGTTCTACCATGGGTTCCCCCGAAGGTCTGTTACTGATTATTCTCTGGAGTAAGTGGCTTTCCTGAGGCACTGGAGCCCATTTCATTGTCCATGGCAGTGAACACCTGTCAGGTAGACCTGAGGACACTCACTTGGTGATTTTCATTTGGCTACTGCAAAGCCCCAGGGATTTACATGAGAGAGCTTTGAAAAGACACCTGCTGTACAGAACGAGGGGACATTATTATTACCAACATCATTGTAATGAGGATTGAAGGTCAATGTGAGAATCCTCATGTTGATAACATACCCAGATAAGAAAAGCATGCCCATGTGTTTCTTTACTGAAACAAAACCAGGGAGAACACTGAAAAATTCTAGAGTACCTGCAAAATGATTAATTCAGTATGTGTTGGAGGCAAAAAGAAACAGGAAGCAACAGAGTGTCCGCATTTCTAAGGTATCATGGTGGGACAGAGCCCTAGAAAAATCTATTGAAAAGGTGAAATTCACTTCCATTAGAAATCTTTCTTCTCAGCCCCCGCCTGTCTCTGTGAATTGTACTCCTTCCTGGGCCCCCAGCAGAGCCCATGCTACGGAGCTCCTCCCAGGCCTGTCCTGCTCTGGACACTCGATGCTGACAATTGCATTCCCCCAAGACAATGACCTCAGTTGGCTGTCACCGACAACACAGCAACAGCCGTAGTTGTGACAGCAAATCTAGCTCTGAGAGAGGCAGCGAGATAATGCACTGGGGAGACAACAAAACTGAGATCCAACACATATCTTCACAGGTCAGCCTGCAAATAACAGGGTGAAATTTAATGGGACCAATACCAAGTGTGGAACTTGGGTTGAAATGCCAGTTTAGGGAGACCCGACTTAGTAGCCGTTCTTTCAGGGAAAAAGAAAACAAAAGGAGAAAGAGAGCTATCCTGAGAGCCAACAGGAATACCTCTGAGGGGAAAAAAAATGTTGATGTAATCTTAGGGTGCATCAATAGTCATCCATTGTCCAGGTTAAGAGAGCTAATTTCATGTCTTATTATTCCATGTTCAGACCATGGTTCCAAGTCCCACATTTTAAAAATGGCGCTGACAAAGTCAAGCCCATAGAAGAGATGATGGCTCTGGAAACAATGCTAAAAATTCATTCACTTACTTTCTTTCTTTCCTTTTCTACCTCCCTCCCTCCCTTCCTACTTTCCTCTTTCTTTTCCTTGCTTGCTTTTTCTTTCCTTCCTTTTTTCTTTTCTTCCTAGCCTCCTTCCTTCGTTCTTTCCCTCAATGCTTACTGTCTACGAGGTACCACGCAATATGAAAAGATGTGGGTACACAAATGCAGAAAGCTTGCTCCCAACCACCCATGACCCTCGCGATCTATTCTGGAAGACGGTCACGTGTTCAGATAAGGCACAAACCACACGTGAGGCACTGTAGCAGAGATCTGTTCCAAGAGCCACAGGAGTGGTGATGAGACACTGGTGGAATGAGGAAGTAACCACGGAGATTTACACACAGAACGGAGACGCTTCCAAGAGCATCTTCAGATATATTACAGAATTCCCGTGTGGAAAGGAATTATTATGCTTATTATGTGTAGCTTCAGGAGACCACCATGGAGAAGCTGGGGAGGAAAGCAGGGAGGCAAATTTTGGCTTAACACATGGAACATTTACAACTAAAACTTTCCAGCAGCGGAGTGGATGGTCTGAACTCTCCACCCTTAGAATTATGTGAGCAGTGGCCCTCTGTAACCCTATGCAGTCCCCCTTTGGATGTTCTTTATGACTTTGAGTTTCCAAAGTCTTAATTCAATTCCAGCTGAAGCATTAATGGACGATTTTTTTTTTTAATGGCAAAGAATCCAGTACACCTAGAGCTATTTTGCATTTTAACTGGAAGTCTTAATGGGGAAAGGGAGTAAGGAGAGTGTCTAATCTCTTCTAATCAAGAAGAATTTCATTCAATGTCATGAGTTTAACTATTTGGAGACTTCCCAGAACTCCTCCACTGCCAGAGGTTATAAATGGACAGCCTACAAGCCTTCTCTGGTCTGTACACAGGTTCTTTTTGATCCACACTACATTAAAAATATATATATATATTGCTAGCATTTGAAAATCTGATTTTACTTAAAAATTCAGATTTCCACCTTGCTTTTAAAAATCAAATCTAGCAACACTAGGCCTGCATTTATTGCAAGGTGATGATTACTGAGACTGAATAACTTCCCTTTTTAAAAGAAGCATGGACTCTTTAGAGTTCACCATACTCCCCACCATTCCCTATCACCTCAATACCCAGGCCAAGCATATGGTTACTGTTTTGCATGGTGCTTGCGTCTGTATTTAATGTATATACAGTTCCTGTTTTAAAACACATAAGAAGTCACCTGCTGTGGGGAGTCTTTAGTGCCCCTTTGCCATTACCTGCTTTTAAATAATTCTGCCTCTTTATTAAAAAGTTCTTAATCAAATATTTTTGCTGATTAGCCTCTCTAATTAGGGGATTTACCCCCTTGTTAGATTGGCCTTGCCTTGTTTAGTTCCTTTCCAGAAAATGTGCCCTCTGCCAAAGTATAATTTCCCTCCGGTCCCACTCTGTTGGCCTGAAACTTGAATCACTCAGTGTTCTATGTAGTAAGCAAGTTCTCCAGGAAGGAACTAATTGGAATCAAGTGTGCAACCTGCCAACTGCTCTACACATGAAGTTGTTGCACTCCAGACACGGAAGGAGTTTATATTTAGCTCCTCACATTGTCCTTTCAGAAGCAATCGTACCATTCCTACTGTGTTGTTTCCCACTGCTGGTAGTAAAACTGGGCGGGTTTGCACAAAAGAAGGCGGTTTTAGGCCTCCTGTTTACCATTTGGCCTTAGATGCTTAAAGCAGACAGTTTTAGGCAACATCAAACAGTGGTTTCATTTCTTTCACATTTCATTGTTTTTCAAAGAGCTCAGGCCTAGCCCTTAGGCACCTCTTTAGAATGGCTTGTTTCATCACTGCTCCGCCTTTTGGCTAAAATCCAGTGTAAAATGGCCTTTTTCATTCTCTGCTTGGCCCTTCCTTTGCATTTAAAGATGCTTCTGTTTGGAGGAGGGACTCCCAGACACTGGTCGTAGAATTGTAAAATGACACCATCACTTCGGAAAATAGTCCTGACAGTTTCTTTAAAAATGAAACTTACACCTATCTATGGTCTGACCTGACCATCCTACTGCCAGGTGTTTATCCAAGAGAAAAGGAAGTCCATGTCCAGACAGAGACCGGCACACAGATGTTTATACCTGCTTCATTCTTAATAGCCAAAAACTGTGAATAATTCAAATGTTCATCAACAGGTGATGATGGATGAAAACATTGTGGTTTACCCGTGCAAAGAATGATACTCAGCAATAACAAGGAATAGACTATGTATAAATTTCAGTAATTATAGGTGAGTTTTTAAAATAATTATGCTGGGTAAGAGAAGCCAGACAAAAAATTTACTTACTGTATGATGCCATTTACATGAAATTCTAGGTCATGCAAACTTATCTTAGAGCAACAGAGAGCAGATGAGTGGTTTCATGGGATCAGTGATTGCTTGGTCCTGGGGAGGAGCAGGAGTGAGAGATTACTAAGGGGCCCTTGGAAACTTTTGAGGGTGATGGATGTGTTCACTATCTTGATGGTGGTATTGTCCTGTGATTGCACACATATGTCAAAACTTGTCAAATTATATACTTTACACGCAAGTTATTCTGTGGCACTCATACTTCCTTTTATAATATGCTGTTATAATTAAATAGCTGTAAAATTAAAAAGTTCTAGAATAATTTAAGTATCAGAAAGCACTTAACACACATCAGTCTCTATTATATTTATGTTTCCTGTCACATTAAGCATCTAATAGGAAAGCAAATTTGAACTAACTGGCAAGGTAAAACAATAGTAGCAATAATTTTGCACAAAAGTCTTAGAGGACCAGAGTAAATGGAATTCGTACAGATGTCTCATTTTCAGATACAGTGGAGAAAAGGTGATCTTTACTGAGGTCATCTTAAAACTACGTTTTCCACATTTTAAAAAAAAAAGGGGGAAAAGAAAAAGAAAAGAAAAAAAAGGAAGGAAGAGAATAGAGTAAGTTTATCCAACTATTCAGAGACTCTATTTTTTCTTTTTCTAATTGAGCTATAACTCACATACCATAAAATTCTCCCTTTCAAAAAGTGCAATTCAATGGTTTTTATTATATACACAAAGTTGTACAACCATAACCACTATCTAATTCCAGAATATTTTCATCACCCCAAAAAGAAACCTTATACCCATTAAGCAGTCACTCCCCATTTCCCCCTCCCTCCAGCCCCGGCATCTGCCAGTTGATTTTCTTTCTCTATGGATTTGCTAAACTTTTCATATGGTAATGAAATGGAATGGAATCGTGCATTATGTGGCCTTTTGTGTCTGGCTTCTCTCATTTGGCATAATGTTTTCAAGCTTCCTCCATGTCATAGCATGTATTAGAACTTGCTTCCTTTCGTGGGTGAATAATATTCCATTGGTTGAATACCATCTTCATCAGTTGATGGACATTTGGATCGCTTCTGTTTTTTTGCTATTATGAATAATGCTATCATGAGCATATACAAGTACAAGTTTTTGCGCAGACATACATGTTCAATTCTCTTGCATATGTACGTAAGAGTGAAACTTTCAGGTCATAAGGTGACTATGTTTACTTGCTTGAGGAACTGCCAAACCATTTGAACAAGCATCTGCACCATTTTGCATTCCCAACAGCAAGCTATCAGGGGTCTGATTGATTCACCAACACTTGTTTTTGTCCCTCTAGGTTATTATAGCCATTCAAGAGAGTATGAAGTGATAGCTCCTTGTGGTTTTGATCTACGTTTCCCTAACGACTAATGGTGTCGAGCATCTTTCCATTCATTGACTTTATGAAGCCTCAGAAAATAAGCAGGACTAGACCTGACTGTACACGAATGAATGACCGCCTTCTCCTTCTTTACTCCCTTTCTATACCAAGATATGTCACTCATGTATTCAGCCAGTACTGAGGCTGACTCAGCCTTCGGTTAGGCACAGCCCAAATTTTAAAGAGACAGAAATGATGGTCTCTACCATCAGGAAGTTTAAATTATAATTGAGAATAAAATGACAAAAGAGGTGCACCTGGGTGGCTCAGTGGGTTAAAGCCTCTGCCTTCAGCTCAGGTTATAATCTCAGGGTCCTGGGATCGAGCCCCGCGTCGGGCTCTCTGCTCAGCAGGGAGCCTGCTTCCTCCTCTCTCTCTGCCTGCCTCTCTGCCTCCTTGTGGTCTCTGTCAAATAAATAAATAAAATCTTTTTTAAAAATGATAAAAGAATCATAATAAACATGTACCTCAAAGAATATCTATCTTTAAACATGGGATCGAAGATCATTTTCAAGTAGAAATTCCTCCCTGACACCCTCCAGTCCCTCAGCACTGCTTGTAGGAGCCGTCACCCAACAGGCAAATTGCCTGAAGACCCGGAGCCGTACAGACCGTGAGAGGCGGGCTCAGGGCTTTCCGGGTGCATGAACTGGAATCCCGTGTCCTGGTTCTCACTGGCTGGCGGAGTCATGAGACAGTTTGGTTACATAACTTGTATGTGTGAAGAGCTGACATTCCGGTCGGGCTGGGCTGCAGGGTCAGGCCTTGGGGCTCTTCTGGAAACCAAATGTGCGCAGGAGCACAGAAACCGACCCCAGCAGCGGGGGCAGCACGCCCTGGCTCCGGTGTGCTTCCCCGAGCGCCCAGCGTCGTGGCCGCCATGTTCTCCCCTGGCCGAGGGGGTTAAATGGTTCCCTTGACACCACATCGCCACGTCAGGGATTCCGGCTGTCTTTCTTTCTAAACACCCTGAGGTCAGGCCCAGCAGACATGTGGGCAGCAATTTTTTTTTTTTTTTTTTTTTTTTTTTTTAACAGAGGACTCAGCAGCTGAACTCGTAATGCTAGAACATGGTGTTAGAGAAGAGAGCTTGGCACGGGGCCTGCATTTCCAGAGTCTTGTCTCCTTCCGCTAAGGTTTGAGGAAACAAGAGAAGGAGCACAGCAGTGAGATCGAAAACATGTAGCATCAGCAGAAAGTGTCCCACGGCAGATTGCTGGATGGCTGACATTCAAAATAAAAAACAGAAATAGCTTTCCATAGGCTTCCCATTGGCTTAAAGGAGTAAATAAGATATACTAAGATTCTTCCACAATGCTTGACACAGAATGTGTGTTGGAGCAACTGGCATCAGCTACATGCCTGGCAGGCTTCTAAGGAAAATTATTAAGACCATCCATCTAAACTTGGCGATCGTGCAGAAACATCTATTACATGCATATGTTAATCCTTAATATTCAGAGGACTTGGGATCCTGAAAAACCATTTGCTCATGACCTGAACTACTACAGTACACAACTAAGGCAGGGAACACTCAGATAACTCCCCCCCCCCCCTTGCTGCTTACAAATTACATAACCTTGGGCCAGTCATTTAAAATGTCAAATCTCAATTTCCTGATTGTTAAGGTCCTTCATACTTCAAAAAGCATTCTGTTCTAGTATTCTTCGCGGCACAGATGGTGCCTCTGGGTTCTCTTGCTTGGGTTTCACTTTCTTTTTTCCCCATCCAGGCCAGCCCCACTTTTCTGCAAACTTGCCTGAAACTGAAATAAAATAAACCTTTTAAAAAATCACATCAATCTCTAAATTGGTCACATGTCACAAGACAATGAGGATTCATTTCAGCATAATGGCCGCGTCCCCAGGGCATGGCATTTGATGCCAAGACACCTGGATTCCAGCTCTCCTCTGACAGCTACTAGCCATGAGATCTGGGACAAATTACCGAACACCACTCGGATCAGTTTTCTCATTCGTACCTCCCTGGGCTGTGGTGAGGCTGAAATGATCTTGGACATATACTAGGCTTAGCACGGGGCTTGGCACATGATGAGGGAGCAATTAGCATCCGGCATTTTTATCTTGGCATACATGATCTCTAAATTAGTTTCCTGGGAATGAAGGTGACATTAAACTTTGGAAGAGTCCCATATGCTAGTTCTCTTAATCCATTCTTCCTCCAACAAAGGTGTCCACTTGAATAGCGATTTACAGTTCAGGATCCACTTTCACAAATACTGCCTTTTCCTCCGACTTTTAGTCCATTTCTTTTTTAGATACCACGCAGCATAATCCAAAACCCCAATTTTTATACACAGAAGAATGACATGGTGACTAACATAACATAGTACAAAAAAAAAAAAAAAAGGACTGAAAAAAAAAAAGAAGAAAATAGAGCATGGACTATTAGTTACTATCAAACTTCAGCAAGTATTTCTAAACATTTAGCTAATAACTTAGCTGGGTTTTCTCCTTTTTGTAAGACTATTGTGAAGGATCATTATTTTTACTCCATAAGGATTTTCTCAACCGATAAGAGTTCAACTTGCATTGTGCCAATGTGAAATTAACCTGCAGGGCCAGAGATCTGCAAGTTACATTCTCTCTTCTGTTTAGAGAGAAGCCAGTGCTACATTGAGGGGCCATTGTCAGTTCAAGTATATAATGCAGGACAGTGGCCACTGGATAAGCAAGACTTTGACTTGTTGCTAAGTACAACCATTCCCACATAATCCTAGCTCCTATGCTGTATGTCCAGCAGAGACAGGAGGGCCAGAAGCAGTATCAGATCATTCCTGACCTAATCGAACATTTTTCTAGTGGTGGAAGAAAAGACACCACCACCAGACAGCACATAATTCCTTCCCACACCATTCGAGACAGACTGGGTTGTCTTAAGGCCGTGATTTAAATAAATAAATAAATAAATAAATAAGCACCTCAGGCTCCAAAGAAATTCTTTCAGGGGACTCCAGACCCAAGAGATGCTGAGTTGATTGGAGGAGAGGTGGAGAGCCCCTCTGCCATGGCCCCCTGACTGCAGGTATCACAGCTTTTAATACTGCCAGGACTTGGAGAGTTGGGTGAGATTTGAATGCACAGAGAAGGGGGAAGCAGGGCATTCCAGGTAGGAGGAACAGCAAGAGCAAAGGCAAGAAGGTAGGAATTCAAAGTAAGATGTCGTATGCCTTCCTCATGGACACCTAGTGAGAAGGAGGTGGTAAGTGGCAAAAGGCACCCACATGGTTTGGGGTTCCAATGGGAACCAGTGTCCGAATATCTGAAGCTTGGTAAAACAGTTTACAATTGCCCTACATCTGGGCAGATGGAAAATGTAAGGATGACGGACTGCAGTCTGATAACATGACTTGTCCTTTTTCCTTTCAGAATCATTTCAAGTCGTTGTAAGAGGAAACGGCTTCCGACATGCCCGAAACGTGGACAGGGTCCTCTGCAGCTTCAAGATCAACGACTCAGTGACACTCAGTAAGTTCTTACAGACTTGTGGGTCTCCTCAGCCCGCTTCGGGGACAGGAGCCCCAGCTCCATCTGCCCAGTCCCCCACAAGGGACCACACAGAGATGGGCCTTCCCTGATGGAAGGGTCTCCTGTAGGGCCCTAGCTGGCCCTGAATCTGCCCTTGTTTCCATTGGGAAAGGCAGAAGGGCACCTGATTCTCAGACTGCCAGCCTCGGCGCTAAGTCGCTCTCTCTCTCTCTCTGGTGGCAGTGCTAGGTGCTTAGAGCTTGGGAAGGAGGATGTCCCTTAACAAAGGACTAGGTACTGTCAGAGAGTGAAAAATAGATGGTCTAAATTTATTAATTCTGAATAAACCCAAAGCCAAACTGTTAGGTTTGGATGTGTAGATCCTGGAAGTTTTTCCAATCTGGATGATTCTTGCCTGGAAGAGCCAAGAAACTCTCATCATGGTGAACACCTGACATGAAATCAGGAATATGGAAGGAAAATGATGTGTGTCTCATGTGAAAAATGAATTATCATAACACTGGCACTCTTACAAGACATTTGTAGCAGGCGAGTTCTTATTTTAAAGACATGTGGGATTCGTGCGGCTGTCCAGAAGAGGAGGGGAAGTCTAGTTATGGGGGGGACAGATGGCCAGGAGCCCTGGTTATTATTCACATCTGGCCTCCATCACAGCCATAATTATTGATTCACTATCTACAGTGACAAATGGTAAGAATACTCTACATTTTGTGTAATGCTGTGTGCTTCCAAATGTTTCACATCTTTGTGCCACAGTAGCCGTGGGAGGCAGGAGGATCATGGAGCACAGGGAGATGCTCGTTTATTGACTCAGCAGTGACTTTAGGGTCGGTCTCCTTATAGCCTTATGGCATAGGTGCTGGCTTGCTTTTAAAAAGGAAGAATTGAGGGGCATGCCTTTTTTTTTCCTCTTAACCTCTGAAAACCCCCTTGAATATTTAAACAGAGTAGGCACTGGCTTCCTTACAAACATCTGGACTTCCTGGCCTTGGAATAATTCCAAACATCTGAAACATTCAGTCCACTTTCTTGATACTTGGAGATGCTCTCACATATCCAAAAAGTGCATGCGATTCGAAATCATTTTGAAAAATCTCTGGCTAGTCATAGTGTGAAGGCTGGACTTGTGCCCTCTACCTAGTTCTTCCTTTCTCTCCCTTTTCAGTTGTGATGTTGCTCAAGTACACCTGCCCTCTCTTCTCAGCCCAAATCTCAGGTCATAAAGTCCCGAGGGTTAACCTCAAAGATGTCAAGTCTTCCAATGTAGGCTTCCCAGACAAGCAAGCCTCCAGATCCAAGCCCCCTCTAAAGATGAACAGAAACAGGATGCAGCGTGGCCATTGCCTGGAAGGTTACACAGAGGTGCTGTGTTAGCATAACATGAACCGTGGATGTACTCTGGGTTGGTAGAGGGACATTCTGCAGGCCTCTTCTCCAGCTTCTCTACGAAATTTTCTTTCTTGGGAAACCCAGCTCATCCTCTTTCTCCCTCTTCTCTTCCTTTCCTAACATGTACTTTCCTAACATGTGCAAAAACCAGCACAGGCTCTCCACCTCATTAATATTCAAAAACAAATAAAGGCGTTAGGGGTAGGGATCTAGCTGAAGCCACAGTCTAATTGTGCTCCCCCCCGCCTCCCCCGTGCTGACAGTTTGGAGCCGAGGAGGGCAGTCATCAGCCTTATGACCTCCTTCAGCAAGCTCTCCTATACTCAAATATACGGTTATTAAAAGTACGCTAAGGGGTAAATACTGCAATTGGAAGAAAAAAAAAAACACCTTGCCCTTCGTTTATTAATTCACCCGCTCATTTCCATTCAGTAAGTGGTATGAACACGAAACTATGAGAACAGAAGAGGTGAATACATTTTAGGATACAACATAGTCAAATCTACATTTTTCTCTCAGCCTTATGGAGGTAACAGTCTCTATGGAGTCACCTCTGTGAAATAAAATAAATTTAGATTCCTGGACTTTTCCCATTCTCCTTTCCTCTCTCTAGATCCCAAGTTTTAAGATATTATCTATTTTCATTTTGACGGCATGTATTTCCTCTTTATAGACTTTTTTCCTAAATGCTGCATTAGATTTTATAACAGGAAGAGAATATAATGCCATTATCGATCAGAAAAAGATCAATCAATGGCCCAGTAATGAAGCTAGGACTGTTGTGGCTCCAGCCAGTGCAAACGTGTTGCAGGCCCCAGAGTCTTTGACAAATAACACAACAGCAGATTCTGTAAACCCAAAGCTACACATAAAAGAACAAACTGAAAAATTAGATTTATAGTGGAACATGCTAACATGACCTTCTAAGTCTTCGAATGAATAATAAAAAATTAAAGATATAGAGCAGATATATAGATATGTTTTTAAATGGCTGTGAACAGCCCTAAACATTTATTGTCTTAAGGCACAAACAAAATGCCAACTTATTAATGCCAAAATTTAGAAATTATTTAAATATATTCTTTGATGATAAACATAACCCAGAAAATAAAAAGCATAAGTTGATACCTACTTCTCTCCCACGTTCCTTGCCTTTACTTAAAAATAAAATCAATAGGGGCGCCTGGGTGGCTCAGTGGGTTAAAGCCTCTGCCTTCAGCTCAGGTCATGATCCCAGGGTCCTGGGATCAAGCCCCGCATCGGGATCTCTGCTCGGTGGGGAGCCTGCTTCTTCTTCTCTCTCTCTGCCTGCATCTCTGCCTACTTGTGGTCTCTCTCGCTGTCAAATAAATAAATAAAATCTTTTAAAAATTAATTAATTAATAAAATAAAATAAAATCAATGAATCAACCACTTAGAAATCTAAAACAATTTCTGGACCTGAATTCAATATAATAGATCCAGAAATTCTGGTCGAAATATGATTTTAAAAGTTGCAGGAGTGCCTGAGTGGCTCAGTCAGTTGAGCGTCTAACTCTTGATTTCGGCTCAGGTCATGATTTGGGGGTCATGGGATCAACCCCCACATCAGGCTCCATGCTCAACACAGAATCGGCTTGAGATCCTCTCCCTCTCCCTCTGTCCTGCCCCATTCCCACTCTATAAACATACATACATAACATCTTTTTAAAAAATTATATTGTGTGACCCTGCTCAAAAGAAGGAAACCCTCAGGTATAGAAACAAAAAAGGGAATGCAAAATCTAAGCAGGAAGCAAAGCTGTGGAGGCTCTAGTCCTGGGAGTCTGCTGGCCGAGATCCCAACACTGATGCAGACACAGGACATCAGCTTGTGCAAGGCAGCAGGCAAGAGCAGAGCTGCCTGCAGAAATTCCGCTCCGATGGGCTATACCACACATTAACTAGATTTGAAAAAGCTGCTTAGTGGCTCAAAGAAGCAGGGAAGTAAAGATAAGATGTTCTACCACCCACATGATACAGAAGCACCAAATCAGGAACCAAACCCCAAAATGTGTCCATGACCATTGATCCGTTGGCCCTGGCAGTGGCAATGCCCATCTAACCCAACATACAACACTCCTGCAGCCAACAACCTCCTATGAAGAAGGGCTCACAACACCAAATGCCCAACCATATGAAGACGGATGAAAGAAACAGAACAAGCAAGAAAACGGGACTGGAGAACAATTTGAAATATCATGTAAAAAAACATATATAAAGTGTGTAGAAAGATCAATGAGACCAAGGGGAAGACCATTTAACAAAAGCAGATCTACAGAAGAATCTAGTGTAAATTTTAGAGTTGAAAAAGTTTATTCACTGAATTGCAATTTAATAGATGGATTTAGCAGTGCGATTAGACAAAGGGGAAGATGACATGCATGATCTGGAAAATAAAGACAAGAAAATTCAGCCTGTTTCACCATTCTTATTTAATATTGATCTGAAAGTTCTAGCAGCCATCCAGTAGAACTTTCTGTGATGATGGAAATGTTCTTAAATGATAGCTGCAAGCCACAAGTGATTACCGGGGACTTGATGTGGCTAGTGCAATTGAGGAACTGAATTTTTTATTTCATTTAATGTAAATGAAATTTAAACTTAAATGTCAATAGCCACTGTGACTACTATACTGGGCAATGCCATAGATACCACATTAACACAAGAAAACTAATGAGAGATCTAAGTACAAGAAAGGGGGTCAAACATCATTAGTTTAAAATTATGGTTATGGATGCCTGGGTGGCTCAGTGAGTTAAAGCCTCTGCCTTCAGCTCAGGTCATGATTCCAGGGTCCTGGCATCGGGTTCTCTGCTCAGTGGCGAGCCTGCTTCCCTCTCTCTCTCTGTCTCCCTCTCTGCCTCTTTGTGATTTCTCTCTCTGTAAAATAAATAAATAAAATCTTTTAAATAAATAATTAAATAAATAAATAAAATAGAATGATGGTTATATCCTTCTGGAAAACCAAAGAGAATCAATAAACTATTGGACTAATAAGAAGTTTATTAAACTGGATAATTTTGAAATAAATAACTCCCTTAAAAAAATCAGTATCTTTGTCGGAGTTCAGTAAAGATCAATTAGAATGGATCCCAGGAGACATAGAGTAATGACATAAAAAACCTGGTAAGAGGGGCACCTGGGTGGCTCAGGGGGTTAAGCCTCTGCCTTCAGCTCAGGTCATGATCTCAGGGTTCTGGGATCGAGCCCCACATGGGGCTCTCTGCTCAGCAGGGAGCCTGCTTCCTCCTCTCTCCCTGCCTGACTGTCTGCCTACTTGTGATCTCTATCTGTCAAATAAATAAATAAAATGTTTAAAAAAGAAAAACTGATAAGAATTAATATAACCAAACTTGTGAAGATATGTAGGAAGAAAGCCACAAAACTTGGTGAGGGATATGAACATATAAATAAATGGAGAAGCAGTATAGCTCCATACCCAATCAATGGAACCAAACCACCCAGGAAAAGAATCCTAGCCTAAGCCTAAGTGACTATGGCAAGTTATTTAACATCTCTATGCCTCAGTTTCTCTCTCTGTAAGTTGAGGATAGTGATAACAGCTCCTCTCTCATGAACTGCCATGAGGCTTAGATGTGGGGAGTGGGGCTTTCAACAGGACCTGGCACATAGCAGTCAATCATTGTTGGCTGCTGGGGTTAATGAATAATTATGACTCTCACTATTGTTAAGTAGAGCAGCAAGTGAATATTGTAAAGACATTAGTTGTCTTCAAACTAATATTTACTTTTAAAACAATCCCAATAACAATTTCAATGGAACTTTTTAAGTTAACAAAATAATTCTAAACTTTATATGGAAGAATAAACATTCAAGAATGGCCAAGAAAAATGTGGAAACTTGCCCTGCCTGATTTTTAAGATGTATAAAATAGCTTTGGTAATTGGTCTTTGAAACGATGTGTAACTGGTACCACAAAAGGCAAACTGAGCATTGGAACAGGAAAAACAAAGTCCATAATCAGAGTCCAACACTTATGTGAATTTAATGTAAAATAAAGCAACCTTTCAAATCAGCAGGAAAAGAATGGATTACTCCCCCAAAATGGTGTGGGGACAACTGGCTAACCACTTGGAAAATAATTCAGTGAGATTTCTATCTCATAACTTACTTCGAAACAAATTCCAGATGAAAAATTTAAATGTGAACATGAAACTATAAAAGTTCTAGAAGGAAACAAAAATAAACATTTACATAATTTTCTAGTTGGGGGGCTTTATATGCATATCACTGGAGAGAGAAAGAATAAAGAGAAAATTTAATAGTTTGGGTGCATATTTTTAATTTTTCTCTTATCTCCCCCTCAAAAATCTAAAGGGAACAGAAAACTAGCAAAATTATTTGAAAGATATATAACAAAGAATCAATAACCCTAATATACAGACTGCTCTTAAAATCAGTTAAGAAAAAAAAAGGAGCACATCAATGGATGAAAGCTATAAAAAGGAAATTTACAATTACAGTAGTGGTCAGCAAACATATGGAAAATGTTTATTATAACCAAAGACACGCAAATAATAGTAGTTACCTCTGAATAAGACCACTATTAATTTTTATTACATGCAAATTTTTTCTTCTAAGTTTTCTACAATCATGTCTCTTATGTGACAAGAAAAAAAAACAGCTACAGTTGCTTAAAATTTAATTTTAAAATCCTTGTTAATTATTTACACCTAGCACACATCTTCAGTTTAGCATTTGGTTAGTTCTCCAATCACCACGCTGAACTCACTCCTGGCCAAGAAGATATCTTGGAAATCTTGACACAAACTTTATTTATTCTGGCCGCACTTTTTCCTACTCCAGTATTCAACATATTGTGCCAAGAAAAGATCCACTTTCAATTGGAAATCCGTTTGCAGAGAGATTAGAATGCTGAAAAGGAAACACTAGGGTATGAGCTGAGAAATGATCCATCCTAATGAGCAGTAAATTAAAAATGGGCTTTTTATCAATGCAATAATGAAAAACATGCTAGGCCATCCTGGGGCTGCGTAGCAAGGTAAGAGGTAGGACTATAAACAAAGAAACTGATTTTTAAAACTCACTAAAATTCAGCGTATAGGCCCTGTGAGAAATCCCTTTTCTGGCTTAATAGGCACACTTACTTTTTGATACAAAATGTTATTTCCCAGCTCGGTCTCCAGTCTTATTCACTAGGCATGGCTCTGGTTTACTTTTCGTTCACTCTCAAAGGACAAAACT